>NC_090286.1:40957295-41319795 GCF_037392515.1 Haliotis asinina
TTCACGTGTACTGCCATGGTGAAACTAGAAATCAAAGGTGGTGTTAAAATAATTATAGTAAAGTAAAGCCCTATTATTTCGCAGGTATATGTGCATTTTATGTAGTAAATATGCTAAAGTGTGAATTATCTGTTAATTAAACAGTTTGGCCTAACTACAGTCTGGGTGGTAGGGCGACCGGGAACGTAGATAAAGTACTTCACTGAGGAGAGATTAGTTAAAAAAACGTGTGATACAAACAAATAATAGCGAATTGAATCTATGATTCGTTTGTTAAACAGCTTTTACGTTTTCGCTTAAAGTGAAATTGCCATCTATAGTCCGATCTGATGTTTTCAGGATTTATTTGTAATTACGTTTTGTCCGACTTTACGGGTAAACATGCTTTTCTGGATATTCTGAATGCCCAGTTATGCCGATGTGTGTTATGTCGACATGTGCTATTTGCAATTGTGTACATTTCAGCGACATAGAGTAAGATCCTAAAACAGATTTTTTTCCAATTTCCGACAGTACTTTCGTTATTTCTTTATTGTCTAGATAATTCCTATCGTTTTCATTTTTTTTGTAACTGGCAATATTTTAAAAACAAACACGTATGAACGAAATACATTGATCTACGTGTTATGATTAATGATTTGCCGTGACCAAAGGTATAATAAATCCAACATGAAGCAGCAAAATATAACACAGAAAAGCCTAAAATATTCAATATTATAATTGATAAGGCAAGTAGCAAGATACAACGATTCACAATAGAGGTTTCTTGGACAATGCAACTGAGTCAAATCTAAAGTAATGGATCAGAAATATAATATCAACTCACCAAAGGCTTGGTTTTCAGTGAGAAAAAGTTCTACAAAATCTTTCACAGCCGGCTTTCTTGTATGTAGGGCGAACGTTGGCGAAGACGCAGACAGATGTAGACAGGCCGTATGATGACACAATTCCAGAATGACTCCGAGTGTCAGCAGAGATCTATTATATGGTCTCTGGTGTCAGTCAGTGTGTGTGCCGTCAACACAACAGCCAGCCTTATATATACAGTCACAGATTCTTGAACGTTCGAGCACTGTGCCACCACATCGCTATTAACTTAGGACTTTTGCGTTCGGCCTCGTGTTTACCATCAGTCAAAACACACGGAAGAGTGCCTAAAGAGAGACAACTCTAAAGCACTGCCATAAGAGGCATGCCGTTAAAATACTAGTACCGTGATGTGAAATCTGACCCATAGTAACTATAATTCAAAACGCTAAACATTGCGACCCAGTGATAACTATCATGAAATCAATTATAATACAGATCACAGAAAACACGCTCTGGTAACGAAACGATGCTCGTGAAATCGCAGTGACAAGGGACACACTGGCCGTGAAGGCTCGGTGACAAGGGAAACAATGGCCGTGAAGTCGTAACAACAAGGAACTATTGCCGTTAGGGACAGGTAACAAGTTAAGTAATACCACAACACGAAAACCCTCTTTTTTAACCACACGGGATTAATGTGTTTTCGGTGTTCTCCCCGTGATATTGCTGGAATATTGCTAAAAGCGGTCAAAACCATATTCACTCATTCACTCATGGAACAAATGCGTATTGAATCTGTTTCACAATCTGAATCTCTGAAACGCAACCTTCCCGCAATCGTCGGCGTTCTCCCTTCCCGCGGCCTCCTGGACGGCTGGAACGACCATGCTCGTTGCCGTAGATACTTAAAATAAGCTGGCGGACATAGAGTCTTGGATGATAATAGCTGCCAAATGACGATACACATTATTGTTGGAGCTGCTGAAGCACACAATGAGCTTATAGACAGACTGGTCTTACACTGCTTGGAAAGGCCTAGTTATTAAGACGCTTCGCACGTGGGCGCTTGTATTAAACACCGAAACGATCAGACACGATTCAAAGGCCACAGGTTGAAACGAGGTGTTTTGAGTATCAAGGTAAACGTATAAGGGGTGAACGGGAAAGACACTCGGAAAAATACCATTCGTCATGGTAATTTGACAACAGTTCATTTCGAACGAATAGTGCACTAAAACAAAGGATAAAAAACAGTAGTCCTATATATGTATTAGTGTAGGACTTGCGAATCAACGACGGCGTCTGAGTCAAAGATTTCTACTGCTTGTTTAAGCCCCACATAATGTCATGTGATAAACATAAGTGATAAACAAATGTTGGTCCTTGGAAGGTAATAAATAACTCATCCGCTGTTTACCTCGCTCCTTTCAGTGTCATCACTGGCAATATTATCTTTACAGAACGGCTATTTCAACTGCCAGATTCTCTTGCTGCTGTGCATCCGTCATCGTGTATTTTGCTGCTGAGGCATGCCAAACATTGTTTATGTTGCTATTAGAAACTCACTGCCATTGTATATTTTGACGCGACTTGTGTATTCTTCCTCTTGTTGTAGCAACTTCACTCCTTTGTATTTGACTTACGGCCATTGTCCCTTGTTGCATCGGCTGCACAGGCAATGTTTCCCTTGTTACTTCGGCTACATACTAGGCATTGTTTCCCTTGTTACTGCGGCTACACAGGCATTGTTTTCCTTGTTACTTCGGCTACACAGGCATCGTTTCCTCGTTACTTCGTCTGCACAGGCAATGTTTCCTTGTTACTTCGGCTACACAGGCATTGTTTCCCTTGTTACTTCGGCTACACAGGCATTGTTTTCCTTGTTATTTCGGCTACACAGGCATCGTTTCCTCGTTACTTCGTCTGCACAGGCATTGTTTCCTTGTTACTTCGGCTACACAGGCATTGTTTTCCTTGTTACTTCGGCTACACAGGCATTGTTTTCCTTGTTACTTCGGCTACACAGGCATTGTTTTCCTTGTTACTTCGGCTACACAGGCAATGTTTCCATTGTTACTTCGGCTACACAGGCATTGTTTCCTTGTTACTTTGGCCTCACAGGCATTGTTTCCGTTGTTACTTCGGCTACTCAGGCATTGTTTCCCTTGTTACTTCGGCTACACAGGCATTGTTTTCCTTGTTACTTCGTCTGCATAGGCATTGTTTCCTTGTTACTTCGGCTACACAGGCAATGTTTCCATTGTTACTTCGGCTACACAGGCATTGTTTCCTTGTTACTTTGGCCTCACAGGCATTGTTTCCGTTGTTACTTCGGCTACTCAGACATTGTTTCCCTTGTTATTTCGGCTACTCAGGCATTGTTTCCCTTCTTACTGCGACTTTACTTCCATGGTTGGTGCAACTTTACGGTCATTGTGTTCCTTGCAACCATGGCTGCAGTCATACTTCGTTTTCTCTTTTAGTAACTTGTCTGGATTTGTTGATCATGGGTTCGAATTCAAAACCCATACAGATTATGATCCCACGTCAAGCTTACTACCGAAATAATGCTGGGTGCAGGCTTTGACCCATCACTCACACTACCCGGAGACGGTTAAAGTCTTCGTTCGTCATTCCAAGGGCATGGTTAGAACGAGACGTAACGTCTCCTTTCCGCCTGTCTAACCCACTGGTTACCACGGTAACGAGTAGGGCGTGGGTGGTAAGCACATTTCGACCCAGAGGTGGTCTTTGTAATTGATCTTTTATTAAGATTAACACTCTACATAGTGTATCGGTTGCGGTGCAACGAATCCAGATTTGGTAGGGAAGACATGTTTGTGGACATTTTAGAACACCTGTTACTTTATTTATGAAATGTCTGAACATTCTGACAAGTTGTGATACACCTGACAAAAATAAATAACAAAATTTTAAATTAATACTTTGAAAGACTCATCAGGCACGTTATTGATGTCTTACGGGATCGGGTGGTCAGGCTCGCTGACTTGATATCGACACATGTCACCTTCTGCTCCAACTTCACGGCCATTGTTTCTGTTGTCTAAAACTAAACTCACTCACTCACTAAGCTCACTGTAACGGTTTATAATCATGTTATGGCAGGTGACCCCATGAATAGGCCTTTAGACTCCACGCCAGTCGTTGGAAACGAACACTACGCTAGGCCTACCCAAGCCCCGGTTTTGTCCGAAGAAGCGGATAAAGACATTTGAACATGCAGGCAATATAATCCATCGTACTTCTCACCCGCTTCTTTATCTGACCTCCATCCATGATACTCACTCTTAAGCATGTTACCCTACCAAGCAGAGTGAGAAGACATTCACAGACATAACCAACATTTGACTTAGTTTGACTTAATGGTTTTAATCAGCTCAATGGTTTCCTATTTCAAAGTGGATCAAATCTGGACTCTCGCGCAATTAAAAATACATATGATTTATCATTACACATGCACAATGCCATTTAGAAAATGGTCAAATACAACATATGTCATATTTACTAAGAAAGTGAAATCCCAAATATGACATATGTTGTAAAAATAAATAAATGAATAAAACAAATGCTGCCCGAGTGGAGTCCAGAACAAAATTTGTCCCTGTACACTAGTTTTTTGTGTCAGGACTGACAGATCTTAGTGGTTACAATGCATGATAGCTATGGATAGAATGTAATCGTGTTTTTCTCAAATCCCTAAAACATGTTCCACCGTGTCTACCCAGCTCGTTTCCGTTAACGCTCGTCAGATTCCGTTGTGGTATGCCGTTGTTTGGCGTATCAACCTTACGACCGAGAGTGGAATGCACGTCTTCCCTACAACATTCCTTTGGTTGGTTAGTCGTCGACGCACTCAGCAATATTCCAGCTATAAGGCGCTGTCGGTAAATAATCGAGCCAGGAGCAGACAATCCAGTGATCATCAGAATGGACATCGATCTAAAATTGTGATACCATGACGTGTGTCAAGAATGTCAGCCATCCTGACCACCCGACCTCGTCAGTCGCTTCTTACAAGCATGGATTGCTGAAGATCAATTCTGACGATTATTTCTATATATAATAACTTTCAGTTTAATAAATGTTGTTTTTGATTGTTTGTTTGTTTGGTGTTTAATGTTGCACACAACAACATGCAGTCACCAACAGCGCCGATCTCAGCAACTGTGATAGAATAACATTTGTCAACCAAGTAAGCGAGCCTGACCACCCGATCCCGTTAGTCGTCTCTTACGACAAGCATGGGCTGCTTAAGGCCAGTCGTAACCCGGATTTTCATGAATCGAATCATAAGTAGAAACATACAAACCAGAATAAACAGTAAAGTCTTAAGTGACATTTTAGCAGGCCACGCAAGAACTTAGTCTAAGCGACCATCATAGAGTAGCCACTTGAAAAAGGGAACATTTCACAAGAGTGTCCATTAATCAGTATTTCCGCTCCCAACACGAATTTTACACCGACGCTTTCTTCGCATCTCCTATAGCCGGATACCTTTATTCAGGTGCAGCCGTGTGAACATGTCTTAGCAAACACGGACGCAGGAGACGACGTTTTAAACACACCACCACGTCCTGATGCCGCGGGGCGACTGTTCGGCTCACCTCCCTCTCAATATCCCCAATTACACGGCACCACCCCCAAGTCAGGGTAGACGCTTATGTACCGCCGCCACACTTTAGTTAGGTTCCTACATTTATACAGCGTCTTGACGTCCTCCGTCGCGTTACAGAGACGGTCGGGTCTTTTCTAATGGGATTTTATGTCTGGTTGCTGCTGTATGGCAGGGCTGGCATATGGAGAGAACGTCAAGCACTCAGACAGGAGATAATGATGGTCATTGTTGAGTTAGATCATTACGACGGGTATGACGATAACCTACAACTTCAAATTAGGACTTGCAATGTTCGCTTCAATGAATACAACGTTTGCTTGAATGAAGGTGATCCAATTTTCCTAATGACTGAGGTCCATTCGCATGCATTGAGCTGAATTGAACATGTACTACTCATCTGGTAAAAGTGAAATTGTGAAGCCTAGGCTACCTTCTGATGACTGTTCCGTTGTTGTAAGGAGAAAGGCATGGGAGGGGGAGAGGGATGGGGATGGGAGGAGTTTGATGGAGGTGAGGTTTCCATTTACCGTTGTTATTGAATTGGGGACATGAGTGGGTAGGGATCAAAATATAATAATGTGATGATGTCGATTTTCTTTTAGTGTAGTCATTGAGGTATATTTGGATAGTATTTCCACATTTTCCCACGTGATGCTGTTGTTAGGACAGTGGATGATGGTCTGAGATGCCCGACTTTCGATCTGCCTTTGTGGCAGATGATAAGGGCTCTTTGTTTCTGAGGTGTATGAGACCGAAAGTTGCACCTTCATATGTCTCGCCACGGGTGATTTTGTAGACAACATCTTTGGATCGTTTTTTGTTTGGAGGTGTTCCTGCCATTAGATGTCAGTAAGGTTTTCACTGGTGTACAGCTGGGTAAGAGGGTTTGGATGCCTGCTCGTCGCGTCAGGAGACGGCTGAGGTGATGGGAAGTCTTACTATTAAGGGGAAAGAAAAGAAGAAAAAGAACCTTAGCCTATGCTGCCTCTACCTTATGGAATGAGCTGCCTGCATCCATCAAAATGTCTGAAACTGTCACTTCCTTCAAAAACAATCTTAAGACTTATCTCTTTCAAAGGACATTCTCTAACAACCACATTGTCTGAGCAGCGCACAGAGCATACTGTTGTGTGAATAGATGCACTAAAGAAATGCACATTATTATTATTATCATATTTTACAGATTAAGATTGATATGCAGCAGAGAGGGTTTGGGTGATCCTGGCACAGTCATGCCGGTAAGGCTCATCATCAGCTTAGGACCCTCACCCCCTCTACACGCAGCCCAGATAGCGAATGGGACTTCTCCCAGGAAACACTGCCTAGTCGAACCCACCAAGAACTTTCCGGAGAATATGGAGGCTCCCCAACACTGCAGCCTTCTGCATTACCCAGATTGTCAGAAGGGCTGTGCTTCCGGTGGAGAACCCGGGCACTCTCCTGATCTGCATCAAGAGATCAGGAGGTACCAAACCAAGGGCACCGAGAACAATGGGGAGCCTGACGACAGTGTACTTGGGATGCAAGCGAGACATTTCAAAGGTCCGCATATTTATGATACTTTTCCTGAATCTTGCCAATCACATTGCTGTCAAAAGGGTTATTATTATTAAATACGGATGTTCCTTGTTCGGGTTTGTTGGTTACGTGTTTATTTGCTGGGTGAACGGTGATGCTGATAACTTTGTTGACTTGCCTAGTTGAGTAGTGGCTGTTCAACATGAAGCAAAGGGAAATGGCGTTTTCATGCTGTGTGCGATTTGTGTCTGCTAGTGTTTGTTTCTACGTACACCGGTGTAAACTAAATAATATACATTGAGATGACCCAGGCAGGCACATAGCTGTCTCTTCCTTGTTGTGTCCAGTTAATGCCGATCACCAGGTAGAACAGATACAATCTTTTAACGTCTTATAAAACGACACGACCTGTGAAGGTCCGGGGTAGAATAGGCCTTCAGCAACCTATCCTTGCCAAAAAAGGCGACTCTGCTTGTCGTAAGAGGCGACTAACGGGATCGGGTGGTCAGGCTTGCTGATTTGGTTGACACACGTCATCAGTTCCCAGTTGGCAGATCGATGCTCATGTTGTTGATCACTGGATTGTGTGGTCCAGACTCGAATATTTACAGACCACCGCTATATAGCTAGAATATTTGCTGAGTGCGGCGTAAAACTAAACTCACTCACTCCCTTATGAAACGAGACAAGTGGAGACCGAACCGCTGACGGTCATTACACTTGAGCACAATGCATGTTTTCTATGCAGATATGTAATGTATTCAGCACTTTCCTGTTTGTGTCCGATACACAGCTGGGAATTTGGTGAGTGTTTTTAAACAACATGATAACCAAATCCTGTTTCTGGTGCCATTTGAAACTGCAATGGACATTCGAATCCCATTCGAACTAAAATTAAGATGCATTATCAAGCAATTTTAGTATGTAAGTGTTTGATAAGTTATATTTATGAATATATGTATGATGCTTGTTGATTGCGAAAGCATGTCAGTATATTGACCTAACAGTCATGTTGGTATCCCCTGGACTACTGCAGCCATACCAAGTGAAAGAGGATAACGGTAAAGCAACCCCTCCTTGAAACACAATAGCCTCTCCAAATAAAGTAAAATTATTATGTCGCAGCCATGGAGCAATACTGTTAATGTCAATTCCAGAAAATTGCTTTCGACAATCTGATCGCTCGGTGCGTGATACCAATCTTCTAAGAGCACACCGGTAATCACCGTCTACAGACTGAGAGAGCTGGTTTAACATATATCTTCACCGCTTGAGAACAGCTTATCGTAAGACACATGTTCCACAAAGCGTAAGGCAAAATAGTTAAGGGATTTACGTGAATAACCAGAAAAAGTGATGGTATGTTCACAATGGGTTCACAAGACAGACAAACAGACACTATTTCACGTACCTACTTACCTACCTGCCTGCCTGCCTACCAACGTGTGTAAGTATATACGCACGTATGCACGTACACACGTTCGCACGTTCGCACGCACGGACAGCAGACACAAGCACAACACTGAGGAGATAATCTGATGCGTAGAACATGAATCAGACAGATAATCTGATGCGTAGAACAAGCAGTGTAGAATATCATTTATCATTACTCTCAGAAGACAGTCACTCCAGGAAATACAGACAGTCCCATGGCCGCAACTGACCGACCTGACTGACGCAATGTATTCACAGCTACTCGCAGGAAGAGATCTGAGATCTGTCTTCGTCGGGATGCATGTTCGAGAAAGCAGCTTGCTGTGACCAGAATTCAGATATGTGGTATTGAGACTGGATTGGATTGGACTGGAAACTGATGGCCCAAACTGACATCAGCAGTCTGGCATTGCCACTTCATTGCAGTATCCTCGATAGCAATCACAGTGCGCACTGTATATACTGAGATACATCTGTGGTGCGTGCTAGCGTGCGTATGCGTATTTCTTGTATGCGTACGACTGGATAAATCATACAGTATCGTGAATATCTACACACATACACTGAGGGGCTTTGAAAGAATACATGTTCCAGCAGTGGTTTAGTATGTAACGGTGGATGTTGAATTGCGTGTAAAATGAATTGGTTTGATAAAGACCGAGCTAAGATATTAATTTGTAATTTCCCTATAGTGTACCATGAAAAAACCAAATTATTGCTTTTGAAGTAGATGATGTGGAAAGTAGTGCATGAAATAAGCCTATTTATATTTTCTAAATTTCGTTAACTTTAAAATCAAAATAATACTTTCTAAAGCAAACCATGTCGAAGTATCATTTAAGTACTGGCTAACCGTTTAAACTGAAAATCAAACATGGTAATATCAACGGGAGGGTATTAATAGTTTCCTGTCCCCCTAAATATACTTAAGTCATAATCGTGCCAACTGTCTCATACAGAGGGGACGGTCAGACAATATGACACCGAAATATTATCTGGCTGTGTGCGATTATCTGAAAAAAAAATACTGTCTAGAACATGACGCAAGGAGGCTATTTCCGGCATGTGAAGCATAACATTCCGTTCCAATCTCCAACGGTTCCTGGAGATTATACATGTAATGCCGAGAAGTCGCGCTAGAGTCCGTCAGGATAATGGAGATTTAGAAATCACCATAGAGTGCGATGGGAATCCGAAAGCTGCACGTAATTTTTTAACCAATTTAATTTAAGGCGTTAACGGCAAAACTGTAGAGGCACTGTCTGTAGCAAGTGTTGAAACTCACCCTTTAGCTATTCATGTGACATAGTGCACCCGTAGGATCCAACTTTCGTCGGGCGTAATAATTCAACGGTGGCCCGTAATTAATGGAGTTTTGATCAGAAAATTCCGTGACTGACATTATGAACATCGATTACTATAATTAGGGTACGGTGACATGCACGTCACCTTGTCACCGAGCCTTTCCAAACAATCTAATAAGTCTCCTGTGGCAACAAACCTAGACTTCGGATTCTCCAGGCTTAACACGCCACACCACTCATGATGAGAGTCTTGTTACCGTCCTTGACAGGCCCAATCACTTAGCTATACTCTTACAGGTAATTGTAGATAAGCAGGTTTATTAAAGTCTCAATAGTGGTACATATAAAACATATATGACTTCGTATACGTATGCAATAAATAGAATATGCTGCAACCAGTCTCTCAGCGACTTACGAGAGATATATTAAGCATTATTAAGCTTAAACATTCATTGTATGTGGGTCCATACCACTATACTCTTCCTAACGCGGTGACATATACTCCCCGTTCACAGTCATACCACACAGAACTGATGGTTCGCGTCCTACAGATATATTCAAATCATTAATGTAACGAAAGTGAAGTTGGAAATATCTTTTATTAATGTCCCGCTAGACAGAAAACAATGTGCACTTAAAATATTGTTTAGCCGCAATGTTATAATTGAAGTTGAAATACTGTTCACTTAGGGTCTGAAACCAAACTTTGATACCCATGGTTATCAATAATATACATATTTATTTTTCAAAATGTTTATTTTCCTCTGACCTGCAGTTTACATAAGCAAAATTCTACACTAGCAGCTTCAGAATACAATCAAATGGAAATTTGAACTCTTACACACACGCTCAGTCAATTATCTTGTCCCCTCATGAATGGATACCACTAGCCAATGAATAAGTAATCATCGGTTTTGATTGACGTGTATTTATATTCCAGGTCGTTTTCAGGGCCGCAACTAGACAGAAATGGAGAATGATTAGCAGTGATAAAAGTCAATTACTGGACGTCTAGTACGAATCATCTTCAAGGAACGGAAGTAGTGTCATATTATTTCCGTTCTGGAGCTGGAAACGTTAAAACGGAAGCCAACCATGTCCCCGCTTTCCGCATGTGAAGTCGTGGCTGATGTCGTTGTGTACGTCAGCTGATTAAAGACGCTGTCCACCTGAGAATTAGATGAGTTAAAGGTACACCCAGTTCAGTTTACTATCGTTTTATTGTCTGATCCTAATCATTCAAACGTATACTAGATTTTGACCGTAGTTTTTTCACCCCATATTGAAAAACAGGAATTTGTTAGTGCTAGGTGTTGAGTTCTGCATGGTCAATATTATGTGTTGACGTTTAATGTTAGATAGTAGCTCGGAGTGAAATAGTGGCCTGAAAGGAGTTAACAACCAATAACAGTGATATCAGTGTTAAAACATGCACCATGGAGTGATATGATCATCATAACATTTATGAGCATCATCATGTTCCGTCAGGATGATATAAGGTGACCCCCACTTAACAACGTCACTTTGTTGTCACATTGAGCAGGATCTCCTTTTACAAAGACATATGTTATCGCAAGTCACTAAGGCAACCGTAGTGCAATGTTAAAGAATGGGAGTTCAGGTTAACCTTGGTTAAGGCTGCTTCGTGTAATGAGTCCCTGGCCTTCGGTGTCTGTCCTCAGGGGTAACTAGCAGGAACGGGTGATCACACTGATTCACTTGGTTGATGCATGCCCCATCTAATGGGACCGATGGCCATGGTGTCAATCGCTGGATTATGTGGTCCCGACCCAGTTATTTACAGACTAACGTTACAGAACTTGGAGATAGCTGCGTGTAATGTTTAACAACAAACGAGTAAATAACAAAAGAGGTCACTTTAACAAATACACCTAATCTCGCTAAACATCTGAAGTATCTCATACCTTTGTAACGACCTAAGCATCAATCAAATCAGATTTAGCGAACCAAAATACCCGATCAATTTCACCTGGACCTGGATGGACTGTCGATGTTAATTTCAAATCCGGATCCTCACTGGTCAATCAGTGTGTCTTGCTCTCTGTACGTTTGAATTGATGTTTCCGATAGTCTAAGTAAGTGGTGGGGTAGCGTATTGGTTAAAGCGTTCGCTCGTCACGCCGACGACCGGGGTTCGATTCCCTACATGGGTACATGTCCGCCGTCGTGATAGTACTGGAATATTGCTAAAACCATGTTCACTCACTCACACAGGTAACTGACATCTGTCGTGGTTAGTTGGTTGGTTGTAAGTAATACCATGTATACTCGGCCAAATAAAATTCTTGATACTGACTCCGAATATGGACGCACGATGTGCACGTGTAGGTGTGTATCATAGCGCTATCACCCAGGTAACAATATAGACGAGCATGGAGCATGGCATCGTCATATTGGAGACATACTGCACGGCACTCCATGTAGTTGCTGAAAGTACAGTGTAGCGGTGGTGCACAATTGTCTACAATGGCTTGAGGGGTGGTGCCGTATAATTGGGGATAATGAGAGGGAGATGAGCCGAGCAGTCACCCCGGGACCTCGAGACGTGATGACGTCTTCGGCGGCCAGACGGACCTTATTTCACACAATGACTTCACGTGCTTCACACATTGTGCCAACGTGAGAAGCGAACCTAGGTTTTGGTCTTGGTGAGAGAAAGCTTTAACCTATCACCCCGTTACAAGTGTGAGCTCTCCATGAACAAAGGTACCTCTGATCGAAAGTCGTTGCCATGGCAGTACGAGCGCTTGACCAAGGTCTGCACTTTATTTAACCAAACTTGGTTTCAAAACTGTATGGCAGTAAGATTGCCCTAGCCGACACTCATTTGAGATCAACCGTTGGTAGGAAATGCTCCCCTCAAAAACCCTTTAAGAAGGGTCTGAAGGATAGTTCTGTTACTGATTATACATGCTACATATCTTGACGTTATCGAGGAGATTGGTTCTGTTTCCAATGATTTCCGTGCAATTATGAATGTCATGAAATATGTCACTGTTATAGCGATCGGTTACTATGACATTGCCAAGGGTCTCTGTGACGTCATTAAGTGTTTGTGTGCAGTCAACGAGTTTTCATTGCTGATAAGGAAGGTCTGTGTTATTGATTAAAGCTTTTTGATATCGCAGATTTGGGCCTTTATTTGGGCTTCCTCTGCCAGTATTAGGGCAACGTGGAAGCGGGAGAATCCTTCTTGTTGACAGCCTGTCATATTTGTTTGATCGTCCGAAATAATCACCCCAACCCCAAACGGATTCCAAGTTGTTGTGACAGCCTAATATGCTAAATACTCATAAACTGACCGATGACGGAGGACAGACGTGAGAAGAGAATTATTTCTGTCGCGTTTCCAGCTTTGACCACCAACTGTAACAAACACCTCACATGGCGTCGCTGAGAAGCCGGCGGTCAGTGAGCTCCGCCGTATTTGCCACACGCCTCGCCCTTTGTCAAGGACATTGTGGCGCATGCGCGGTGAAACCTCCTGCCTAATCGATATTGCTGTGATACTGGAAGTGCCAAGTTGTGGCATGGCCTCCGTATCGGGAGCGCTCGCTGTGGTGTAGAAGCGTGCCGTTGACGGTCAGTGCCAGGCGAATAATAACGGTAGCAGCAGTCATGGAACTGACCACGGTATGGTGATCCGAACTTCATTCACGTGTGTAACTGTGGGTTGTACCGCAAGGAATTTCCAGGATCATAATGCCGGTAAGAGATTCCTTTAATTGATTTCATAATATTCGAAATCTTAGAACCGTATCCATGGTGATGGATGGCACCACAAACAACAGCTTGTTTTGATGGCTAAATCGCTATTAACCTTTTGGTAAATCAAGTTCGATTTTTTATCATCTCTTTATTCCCAAAGCTTTGATCAATCATTTGCTCCCCTCGATCCCAGTTCCATTAAGTCACACAGAATGTGATCAATTCGTGGAAATCTCACTTGTTTGTGAGAGACACGATAGAAAGCGGCCAACGCGAATGTTAACGACCTTTTCGTCAATTCCAGTGCCCACTAGAATCATCCTGACAGATTTCGCTAGTTCCTTGGCCGAAAATTACATCTTCACGTGACACGCATCAATAATAAAGTACTCGTTTATGTGACAAGTCCGACCTTCAATACAATCACGCTTGAAAACAGGTTATTGTTTGGATGGCAGGTGTCATTCGTTGTGAATTGGTTTTACCATCAATGGTTACGACGTGTCACTATTTGTTCTCCCCTTGTTCAACGCACCAGGGATATTCTACAACACCCTCTATATAGGCTCACTGATCGCACTGGACGTTAGACGAACGCATGCTTGTTTACTGTAGAGGCATTATGGTATGTAGATTCATTGATAGCATTCGCTGTATGATGTTACTTACATTTCACAAGAATGTATGGTTATCGTGGTCTTGTTTTCAAATTTATTACGCCGACGCTATAAAAACAGATCTTGATTATTTGATAACATGTTTTCAACAAAATTAACAAAATTCATGTAACTGACTCATTTTTATGTTTATATGTGCAGGCAAATTGCTTCCCTGCAGCAGTATCGTTGTGTTTTCAATGAACTCATTATTCAGGTAGCTGTAGATCTATCTGTCAGTGATATGCACATTTATAGTTTCCTGTACTATAATATTATTGATGTGGCTTGTTGAATATTTGTGATGGCGGATCCCCCGTATCCGCCACTTAGCATGACCGCTTTCTTCAAGCCATATGTTTTAACTCTGTCAGTGTAGCCAATGACAAACATCGACTACCTCAAATCCCTGTAATCAAGAAGCACTGTTTACTAGGGTTACACCTGCTTGATATATGACAATGGGATGTAAGCAGATGCTGATCTGTTAACCAGGTCCTATACAGTTTTTGGACAGTGAAACGACATATTTGTGGTATACGGTGAACCGGCACATTTGTCGAATACGGCGGTACAACCTGTTTGTGAGATGCCCTTGTGTGGGACGTTTGTGCAACACGGTGGCGTGGGATACATTGTTTACGTATTCGTCGAATACGGTGGTACAACATATTTGTGGGATGCGCCATTACGGTGGCATGGCGTGTTTGTGCGACGCAGTGGTATGGGATGGTATGCTCTGGCATATTTGTCCAATACGGCGGTACAACATATTTGTGGGATGCGCGATTGCAGTGGTATGGGATGGTATGCTTTGGCATATTTGTCCAGTACGGTGGTACAGCATATTTGTGGGATGCGCCATTACGCTGGTATGGCGTGTTTGTGCGACGCAGTGGTATGGTATGGTATGCTTTGGCATATTTGTCCAGTACGGTGGTACAGCATATTTGTGGGATGCGCGATGCAGTGGTATGGGATAGTATGCTTCGGCATAATTATCGAATACGGGGGCGAAATGCTTGTTGGATGTGATGGAACGGAATCTTTACGGAATGAAGTGGTGTGACATTTTATGGGAAACGGTGGTGCTGATATTTGTGGGTTACAACATATCTGAGGGATTCAAGAGGAATGTTTGCGGGAAACTGTTTTTCGGGATATTTATAGTCTTCATAGCTTCAACTGTAGCAATTAAGACTTGATTCTTTGGGACAATATGAAGCATTTTGTAGATATATGATTTTGTATGAGATAATTAATATATTTCCCTGACTAACTGTTGGTGAAGGTGATCGAATGAAACTCAACACAGTCACAGCAATTTCAAACCAAATAATATTTTTCTCTGGTTCCAAGTGACCATTACATACTTTTCTGGCTTTGTGATTTAGCTCAAAGGACAAACCAACCTTTAAGCAAATTAATATAAAAATAATCGTGTGTATTTTATCGGTCGATTTCCTGTCATTTGAATTAATTCCATACCCAAGAGGATTCAAAGTGCACTATTTGAATCAGATTGACGCAAAGCATCGTAGAGAAAGTTAATCTTCGTCAAACACTAAAACGGAATTACATGTAGATTTGCCGGTCTAAAACCTCTCATCGCATGTTAATCAAAAACCGTTTCAGCCCTCTCGATTATTATTTTGCCATCTGCCGTATTTACATGGGTTGAGTGTCAGCCAACACCAAACAACCATTAGAAACGTTGTTCTGAAGGGATTGGCGTCCACCCCAATCAATATACAGTTGTAATAGGAGATGTCCGTATATAGCTGGAAGCTTGGTCTTCGGTGCATTCGTAACTACTCGTGTCATTCCGGTCACGGAAAGAGGCGAGTAGTTACGGATGGTCTACGGTTGTGGATTGTCTGTAGTATATGGTACAACGGAGAGTATACCCACATTTTATTAGTAATTACCTGGGCCCCGTTCCTCAAAACAATCGTAGCGCTAGTCAATGTTAAAGCATGAGAGTTACGATCGACTTAGAGTTACGATCGACTTTGAGGAACGGGGCCCTGTTTACATATGAGTCGACGCTGTAATCAACGCTTTCCTTTGTTCAGGGATTATGTCGTACCTTCACAGTTTTTATAACAGCTGGGATAAGTGAGTGCGACAAGGAGGTCGTAAATGGTTTTGGAAGCCGCGGTATTCGTCAAGGATAAGGCAAATGGAACTATGACGCTAGTGTTACAACGTGTGACAGAACCTCGCCTTCAGATATGCTGTTAATAACTGTGATGACGTTCTTGACACAAACATTTGACGTGTATATATCAATGGCTGATTGTTTTCGTGTCGTCTTCGTTATCGCTCTTCTCCACACACCCTATAACGCGGCGCGCATGAAAGCGTGGTTTACGTATTGTTCAGTTCAAGCAAGGGAGTAACTCTAAGACATTTGATATATTTAACTGGTATTTTAAGACATTTAAGACATTTTCTAAAGAAAAAGTAAGTGCACATTTCTTTCTTGAAAATGTAATCATTATAATCGCAGTAGTGCTGAAACATGTCGCTACATTTGTTATTGTCATGATTATTGATTAATATCTATCATATATACATATAATAATAATAATCATAATAACAGTCAATTTGTATTTCATTTTCCCTGCTCAATTTCATGTCGGTGCAGAAACTTCAGTCGAAAGCTTGATGTAATGGATGGGTCTAGAGGTCTTAAGTTCTGGCTTGTAAGTAATCGAATCTGGACCAGACAATCCAAGGTTCAACACCACGAGCGTCGTTTTACACAACTAGGAACCGATGACGTGTCAACCGTGTCAGCGAGACTGACCACCCGATCCCCGTTAGTCGACTCATACAATAAACATAGGTTACCGAAGATCAAATCTAATCTGATCTTCACGTGTCTAATACTGAATTGGGTTGGAGAGATACGGAGTATTAAGTTTCATTGACGTTGCAACAACGGAGAAACGTGTGTGTCCATAGCTTACAAGTACACACACTAATACATTTCATCGTCACTCATGAAATTTTTATCCCAGTTGTAGAAAACAACATTAATTTCACACTATTAATTTGTACAGGTTTCATATAAAGCGTAACAGGGGTTAAGAAACAAACACAACTTTTTATGCATCACTTGCACAGTGAACTGGACGTTTATTGCATGACGAAAAGTCCTTGGTGTTGACTTCGAGACATTTTATAGCGGCTATTCTGAGACGAAACGAAGAACATTACCTTGCTTACACTCTGGGCTGAGGTAATCTGGTTTACGGAGTTACACGAGACGCCTCTGTCTTTTATGCTGCTACTGGTGGATGCTTTATCTGAATTTCAAATGAAGGGTTCCGGCTGTCTTTAATTCAATTTCCTGGGCACG
Organism: Haliotis asinina; assembly: GCF_037392515.1. Lineage (NCBI taxonomy): Eukaryota > Metazoa > Mollusca > Gastropoda > Lepetellida > Haliotidae > Haliotis > Haliotis asinina. The sequence continues at coordinate 40,974,750 of NC_090286.1, forward strand.
TGTCGGATTGACTGTGGTAATCAGTTCCGATTGCTAAATGGAATTGGACTGGAGAGATGTAATTTAGTGTAAGTCGAAAAAAGAAGTTTAGATCTGATGCTAGCAAACCACTGATGATGCATTCATGTCGTTAATGTTTAGATGACAGATCGAAGTCTGCAACATCACCGAGGACCTGACTGCAGTTAAGACTGCATTCCTTATTCTCTCCATGCTTGCTTTAGGTACAAGTATTTATATACCTTTAATCGTTTCATTAAAGAGCATCCTCGGGTTTGTAGTCGATTTTGGGAGTCTTAGACAATTTCATCCTTGCCATTCAAACATCTTTGAATGTTTTGAGTGTTTGTTTAGTAATTTACTTTTAGGACATATCATAGTAAGAAATGTCTAAATTTCACAAAAAGGTTGTTAGAAATATATGAAAAAGCACCAAAGATTCAAAACGTCTAGATATAGATGGGAGCAGGGTTTGCAGTCCTCCTTGAAGACAATTATAGCAATTATAGCGTAGTGTTAGATTTGAAAAAAAATTAGAGCTATTATAATTTCCTTATATGCTTCTGATTTTCCAAAACAGTATGTTTATCTCCACTCGACCATAACCGTGTTCATAAGATTTGACAAAAACGTCATACCCAGTAGTGCTATGAAGAACTTGTTTTGATTCATATTTTATTTAACTTGTGAAAAGGAATACACTAGTACAATCATTATCTCATGCAGATTATCAGGTCACTGCCTGGACATGAAGAGCGAACACCATCTCTACCGCCCAAAATATCGCCAAATCTCATATGTTAAAGCCAGTGGTACAAGACAAACCTATATTACATCAGTGCATTCATTAACGATAGACCGTGTCCAGTGACCATAATACATAGTGAATGAATGCGTGATTCGAACCAAGCATCAGAGGAAACCATAGCTAAGGCAGACAACTCTGCCACACTGTATTAGGCTGCTGGGCCACCATACCTTCTTTAACAAACTCATGAAGATGCAGATTAGAATTGGTTTTCAGTAACCCATTACCCGACGTAATGGAGTGGTCAGACTCGCCGACTTGGTCATCGTATCCCAATTCCGGAGATTGATGCTCATGCTGTTGATCACAGGATTGTCTGGTGCAGGTCCGATCATTTACGAAGTTTGGCCTTGTATCTGGAATATTGCTGAGTGCGACAAACCAACCAACCTACCATATTGCTAAGCTGAGACGTTAAGCAACAACCAAAGCAAACCCCCATTATTTTGTAGCCCAAAGATATCGCCATGGCTCGTCATGTAACTTCACACACGTTTGACTTCCAACACGAAGGTTAGTTTCAGCAGCTGTTGATGGAGTCCCGAACACTTTTCATCCTCTTCTAGGGAGTCTGATTGATGAGATAAGGTTAAAAAAAACATTTCCTTTGACAATAGCTAAACACAGACGCTCAGATTACTGGTTGCATTTTTTTACCCAAAGGGTACTATTTCAAAAATCAATTATGGGTTTGTGTGCTTGTTCGTCGCGGATACCGTCATAAATGTAAGGGAGGTTTGCGTGTTACGATATCTTATGTCAGCAGTTGTCAACACGTCCGTCATTTAGGTTGAGCTAACGAAGAATTACTGTTATACATAGAGTGCACAGTCAGTCTCTGAGATCGCAGAACTCCGTTGAGGGAGCCAAGGATTCATATATCCTGCCATTTTCTCGATAGGGGAGGCAATGAGGATACGGATACAGAAGGGGTAGAATTAAAAACAAAACAAAACAAAACAAAAACAAAAAACAACAACAACAACAACACCATAAAAAAACCAAAAAAAAAAAAAAAAAACCAAAAAAACCCAAAAAACAAACCGGCTGTGTGTCACGGTTACCTGGAAATCCATGCAATCGGCATACCTCGGTCCTGTCCGTTTACCGAAGGAAGACACGGTTTGGTATATAAGAATGTGGAGCCTCTACCAAAACCTAAACAAAGGCCAGATCATAAACCATGCACAAAGTTTGTTCTCTAGGTGTGAGTAGATCTGTGCAGTAATCCATCTTCATTTACATATTTCACTGATTGTAAAAACCTAAAGGAAATTCGATACTTGAACAACAAACAAAGCGTCTCAGACCAAGCCACAATATATAAATAAATCTCACGACTGATATAGATGATATAGTTTGGATGACGTCTTTGTCAACGATGACTCCGGTTACCGGCACGTAGGATCTAAAAATGCGGTCAGATATTGACTGAATAGATCAATTTTAGCACTATTTAAATAAATTGTGTTATATAACAGATGTGTAATCTTAGCTGGAACATCTTAATGCACTTTAATCATTTTAAAAACAGGTGCGTATACAAACCAGTTATCGAGGACACTTTTCAACTCCGCCATTGTCCTTCAGAGTTGAATAAACGCACCGTCCCTGTCATCTGCAGGAGAGTATCTCAGTCAATACGCGTCGTGGGCGTGTCTGTCGTCACTGAAGTCTTTGTTAACGCTTGTTGTAGTGTCTGACGCATACTTATCATCTGCTACTGACATTGACAAGCACCAGTCATGGGTCTTCCTGGTGAGTATTCCGCTCGTCTTGATATGTACATCATCTTTGAACGTTCACAAAATGGGGGTATCACCTGAACCATAATTGGTGTAATTTGTCTGACTTCCCATGCCTGTCAGTATCAATGAGGAGCCCATATATGTTGTATTCCTGTTGTAAGGGTTCGGCTTGTCTTGGATGACGTCTTTGTCAGCGACGGCTCTGGTTGTCGTCGTGTGTGTATACTTCAGCAGGCCGTCGGGGAGTCGTTGATGCCGTTTGATCACTGATAATGGACAGCAGGATTTGTCTGCAGCTGACATTTTGTGAGTCATAAGAGACTGCAGAATTTGAATGGATTTTCAATTTCCATGTTTATCGTTGACGTGTAGGTGTTGGAACGTGTCCGCGTCTACTAGGGTTGATGTTTATGTCATGGAAGTGTTGAAACGTGACATAGGTATAGAATACTATATACCTTTTGTTCATTATGCATACAGGTTTAGTTGCATATGAACATTTGGCGTTTGTAGATATGAACACATGAACAAAAACCATATATTTTGTATACAGATGTAGGTACATATGCTTGGTTTTGTATGGAGAATTAGATACACGTGTATTCAGCTTACTGCTTTTATGTACTGATTTATATCAAACTTGTTCTGGAGTATAGATTCACATCATCTGTATCTAACTTGAAGATTTTGGTGTACAGATTTCCAGCTTGTTGATTTTGTGAACAGATTTACATACATCTGTATCCTCTTGTATATATATAAGATTGATATATATATATATATAATCTTGTTGACTGTACATATGTTATAGTGAATATGTCAAATTAGCGATTTTGTAAAATCACTGAAAAATTTCAGGGATGTTATTATATTCCTGGTTCACTCCTTGGTTCACAAAATCTTAGGGATTTAACAAAATCCCTGAAAATCACAACAACTTTGTACAATATTCCATGAAATGAATATGTGGCATTCTCAGTCTTTGTTTTGACAATACTACTTTATATAAAAAAAATATGATTGTGCAAAGTCTCTGATTTGACATATGTTCACTGAAACATATACAGATTTCACCAAACACATATGCATCAAACACAGGCACGCGCACGCAGACAGATAGGCACACACACACATACATACATTATATTAGTGTTTTCTATGGTTATCACCTCCATATTTTGTTCTTGTAATGTAATAATTTTGTGGTCGCAGATCACTACCCGTTGTAGACCTGAAGATTATTGAGCGAACGCATGATTTGCCGTGTATTTCACGTTCCTGTTGGGCTGAGGTGAGTTCGTGTGCATGAATGAGGCTCTTATCCCATTCATGTTATACCGACGTCACACGTTCGGGTACGACTGTTTGTGGTTCCAAATTGGCAGAAACATTGACATGACGCAAATCAAAGCAAATTGGCTCGATTACAACGGTCTTTGGGCCCCTGCTCCCTTCATTAGGTATGAATTGGCGTCTTCGTTGAAATGAGAACAAAATGGCATGCCCTAATAGGAAACCAGTCTGATTAGGGATGCTTCCCACATCACCACGTGACCTGTTCGTATATCCGGTGTAGATGGAACGAGAACGGCGAACACGTAATTAATAACAGTCTATCCAGATGGAAACCCCCCCCCCCCCAAACCCAAAATTTCCACTTACGAGGAGACATTTAAGTGTACTGACTTGAATCCACGCTCTTGCGTAACTGTTTATCGATCGACATTCTTTGATCGGAGTATATCTACTGCATTATCAGTCGTAAACAAGTCTCCATAAATAGGATGAATCAATTCGTGATCACATTTGGATACCAGCTGAACCGGAGGTTTATTCATGTGTATACGGTTGTAACTGCCCGGGGAATAATAACTGATTAATGTCCATTTGCAGCAAAGCTTCGATTGCAAATGTTCATACATTTTATGGGGAGACATATTGGTAAGTGTTCATCATGCATCGCTAAGTATTCATCCCTAAGTATTCTGATAGAGAAGAGCAACACATATTTATGGTTCTCTCCATCATACCAGCTTCTAAATGCTACTTACAGACGGTATTCTGATGGCATAATTTATCCGAGCATCGGTAACAAAGTATGAAATAATTATAGTTCATGTTTTGACGTAACTTACGCCTTGGACTCAAAATCATTTACCTTATCAATAGAAATAGAATAATAGTATCAATAGAAATGCAGATAAATGCAATATTTAGTTATCGCTCAACGGCCGTGGGTAGTCCAATGGTTAAAGATCCTGCTCGTCAAGCCGAACGGTTCGATTTCCCTCAAGGCTACAATTTGTGAAAACCTTTTGTTGTGTAATCCGCCGTGATATTTTTCGAATATTGATAAAGTGATGTAAAACGTATACCCAGCCAGTCGATCCTGGACAATGAAAACTTCCTCAGAAGATGAAAATAGTTTTCTTTTTATGAATTAAACATGTTATTGCTATAGAAATGGTTTCTAAGACCCATTAAACCCCCAACAACAGCACTGCCATGTGTAGGCGTGTCCTCGGGCAAATTCATTTCCTTGCGTTGAGCATGATAATAAGTCAATTCTCCGCCACCAATTCCCCCATTAATGCGCTGATGTTATAACTATTCCACACGCGACAGATTCCCCAAACCAAATCCGTGATCATTTTTTAAATTATGATAACAATATTTAAATGTAAGATGCTCAAATGAAATTTATTTATTTTGCAATTATTTGTCAAATGGCGAAATCTTATAATCGATGGGTTCCGTTTGAAGTCAGTTTTGTTTTGTAATTATGTAATAATATCTATCATGGAATTGTGATGAGGGTGTTATATTCCACAAATTGGGGGTGCACAAAAGGAGGAGATCAAATAAAACAATCGCCCGTGGGGATCTCTCAAAATGTGAACTTCATGTAAACTGATTAACACATGCAAGATATATTACTACCCCACGCGCTGTGACGAGCGACAATGATCATGTAGCTAGCATCTAACAGCACATTGTATACTGTGTATATTTTCATCACCAGAGGATGGCCCTGTCGGCTTAAAAAGAGGGACAAAAATCCCTATGAAATCTCTTCTAAAATCACATTCGAATCTTGAGATATGCCGAGACCGTGTTTTTGAATCGCTATCAAATACTGTGTATATTTTCATTACCAGACGTTGGCCCTGTCGGCTTAAAAAGAGGGACAAAAATCCCTGTGAAATCTCTTCTAAAACCACATTCGAATTTTGAGATATGCCGAGACCGTGTTTTTGAATCGCTATCAAATACTGTGTATATTTTCATTACCAGACGTTGGCCCTGTCGGCTTAAAAAGAGGGACAAAAATCCCTGTGAAATCTCTTCTAAAACCACATTCGAATCTTGAGATATGCCGAGACCGTGTTTTTGAATCGCTATCAAATCGTTATACACTTAGATGTTCGCCGAGCCGGAGATTCTGTCTCAAACACAAGTATCATGTGTCAAGTATCAAGCAGTTATAATGTGTATTTCTGGTAAATGGAAACACGGAATTGCATTGGTCGTTAATTCATTTCGTAATGTTTTTGAAATGCCCTAACAGTCTTATGCTGAACAGATGTACGTCCCTTGGGTGTGTCGGGAACCAATACGCGTTGGTTCGAATTCAATGTTTGCACATGACCAGTCGTTCATGTCACTCAGGTCAGGTTATGGAAGGGGATGAGTTGTGCAACCTATGTGAAACCTACACCACATGGCTAACTAAATTTATGACCACACCATGGTCATTCTCTATTACAACACCCACCACCACCACCACACTTAAAGACTGTGCCGTTACTTTTGCAATTGTTTCTACCACATTACTCACTAACATTGATGCATTACTCCATCTTTGGGTAAAATTAATAAAGTCAGTACTTATTCATGATAATTCAGTCTAAAGTCAGTTTACAAAGCCCGTCAGCTCCATATGGTTCAAAGCCTGAATTTTTGCGGACACACGGTGTCATCATTACTATATAAGGATACATGAACGCATGCCAGTGATGCAGTCGCAAACTGGATATTTCTTTCAGCTGAAACGGTATCATGATTCATTTGTATAACACTTCCACTATGCCTTTACTTTGGCGCTTCATGTCTTCGTTAAGGAAAGTGCCACGTCGTTTGTATTTGTTATCCAAAAAGTTATTTGACACCGAATGTGATTACAACCGCATTCAGGACATTACCATAGATTAGGCCATCTTATTGATTCATATGGTCGATACAAAAGCTATATTTCCAAGTAAAGCGAGCGAGCTATTGGTCCACCACTTTCTGTGTAAACTATTGAACGTGTAATCTCATGAGGTACAAATCCACAGTAGCAGATGGCCACCAGGGGCAACAATCTCCCAGTAAATCAATCTGTGACCTTGTATTATCAACTGTCTATATTTAGTGATTATCGATTGTTTTTATGATGAGATGATCCCCGTCAATTACTGTAATTGCCGTCAACACAGCCATGATCAATGCTTCGCTACACAGGAAACGGCATTTCCGGTCTTCCAAAGAAATCATGTCTATGCTCACAACCTATATTTATGTATTACAAGTGATGTCATGTCATTATTAAGGAAATACTACATATTTCAAGTTAATTCGTGAGGATTACTATTTCTTGTATACACCTGGAAATTAATCAAGCAACACCCCAATTTTTTCTATTGGAGCAACTTTGAAGTGTTCTGACAATCAAAATATGCCGGGTTGATATAGTTTGACACTTTTTTATTCAACAGACGATCTCTGACAAACAACTTAAAGGGAAAAAGTATCAAGACTTTGCTTTATTGCAACGAAATCCAAATTCTTAAAACTGTCTTAAATTCATGAAAAAATGGACACAATTTACTATTCATCCACAGACGTTGTTGTCAGGTGTATTAACACAAATGTCACATGGAAAGAAAGAACAGTCATCTGAGAGTCTGCACACCGACTTTCATCAATATCTAGTGTGTCCTCCCTGCGCACGCACCACCGATTCCAGACGCCTCCTCATTCCTTGGATGAGTCTCCGGATCTGATTCTGGGGGATCCTGTTCCACTCCTCATGCAGGGCAGCCGTCAATTCGTTGAGATTATGGACTGGTGGGTCTCTCTGCCTCACACGACGGCCAATAAAGTCCCACAAATGTTCAATGGGGTTGAGGTCAGGGCTCATGGCAGGCCATGGAATTCTGTCAATTGCATTTTGCCGCAAAAAATCATTTACAGCATGCGCCCTGTGAGGTCTAGCATTGTCGTCCATAAATATGGGTCTCGTTGCCAGAGGATGGTTCTCAAAATGAGGTACCACAGCCCTGTCAAGAACCTCCTGTTGGTAACGAACACCGTTAAGGTTGCCACGGATGGTAATGATATCCAACTTGCAGTTCATGGAAATGCACCCCCATACCATAACGGAACCTCCCCCAAAGGCCACAGTCTCCTGGATGTTCCGTGGAGCCATTGCTGTGTTCCTCTGCATCCAGACCCGAGTACGACCGTCCACCATGTGCAGCAAGAACCGGCTCTCATCTGAGAAATGGACCTTCCTCCAAGAGGCAATGTTCCAGTGCAAACGGTCATTACACCAGGCCAGTCGGGCTGCCTTATGGGCTGGAGACAGTCTGGGTCGCTTGATTGGCCTCCTTGCCCGGTATCCTGCAGCTTTCAGACGATTCCGAACAGTCCTGTTCGAGATGGGTCTCCCTGGAAGCCACTCCTGTCTCAACCGAGAGCTCGAGTCGAAGGACCTGCGCCGTACAAGTCTCAGTAAAGCTCTGTCCTCCCGGACTGTGGTCTTCCTGGGTCTTCCTGGTCTAGGCAGGTCTTTAACTTCATTAGTGGCCCGGTATTTTTTCAAAAGTTTTGAAATTATGGAATGATGTCGTCCGATTTGAGTCCCGATTTGTCTTAGAGACATACCAGCATTCCTCATGCCGATTATTTGCCAACGAGTGGCCTCTGATAATTTCCTACGTGCCATGACATTGAAATGAATGAAAAACCGAATGCAATCGACAACCTGCGCTTGTAAACACCCCAGGGAAAAAGTGCATTTTTCGAAAGTTGAGGTTAAAGCAATGCACGTGCGCTGTGCAAGCTTCACGCGCGTCATATCAACCCATGAAAAGCTCATGCTGTATGTCAATACATCAAAATTGAATAATCAATCATCAAAATTACTTCGTTGAACTTTGTTAAGTTTTTATGTGTCTTTGAATTTGGTGTTGCTTAATTAATTTCCATATGTATATATAAAATTTGATCATAAAGCGACATTATAGAAGCTGTCATGTCAGTATCAGAGAAGACTTGATCTGTTATACTTGCAATGATTGCATAAAAGTTTTCAGCCCTAAATATAATACTTTTCAGCCCTGAATATATAACAACTTTAGACAAGTGACACATTTCCAATTCTTAATGCAGAGGCATTCCTCAGATGTAAATCAAAGCCTGTACATATTTATCATTTTTTATCAGCGCCCGTAACAAACAATTTAATAATGCCCAGTATGTTAAATTCTAAGAACATTGACGTTATCAAATCTGTTGCATGTTTTCATTGCAAGAAATGTCGCCACCACCACGTGCATGTAACTGTAGTGTATTTGTACTATTGGCCTATAGGCTCGAATTAAGGACAAGCTTGTAAGATCCGTGAAGGTAAAGGTCAGAGTTGATCTTCAGCAAACCATGCTTTGCAACCCATATTAAATCATATTTAACTGAGAGCTACAGTTAAGCCCCGAAGCACAGTTAGAAGTACAGTCAGACAGAGAAGTACAGTTAGACAAAGAAGCACAGAAATTATAATTTCGTTTCCGGACACCGGAAACCTAACTGAAACAAAATGGAAACTTAAGTTCCAGTTAGGTTTCCGGATCGTTTCTGTACATTTCCTTCAAGTTTCCCGGAAAACGGAAACTTACAAGTTACCCACAATCCGGAAACCTTGTTAATTTTCCTGTGAATTACAACGCTCGACTCAGCCGTACAGTTAAACCCACGCCAGATAAACCATATAATCAAACAGTGTTTGAAAAATTGCGAGATTTGTAAGTATGTCGACAGTCGACTGACAAATGATCAAAACATGCATTTAAACGAATTCCTACAGACGTAGCGCTTTTCGAAATTAACCGAAGGACACTGGGTATTAACTACCGGGAGTATGTGTATTCAAAACAAGCTCTTTCGTGAGTAAAATAACAACCAAATCTATTGTTGCAAAGAAAATCTGTTTGAACTTTGAAGAGTGAATGTATTTTACACTACGTTTTGTTCATTCATTCGTTTATTTGAGTGAAATATCAAGCAAAAACGGGAAGAATAGGTCATGAACTGCCAGGTATATGTTTGGGTGGAGTATTGTCCGGGTGGGGAACTGACATGGTAGCGAAATGACCAGGTGTGGAAACGACTGGACCCCTTATAACATTTGCTTTCAACTGAGATACAGTCGAGCGTAGTGTCAGGTGTCCGTTACCAACTCTAACAAGACGAAATTTTCCCGGCAATAATCAATAGAGCCATATACACATTCAATAGATTCTAATTATTACCTCGGCCGTCGGCAAGACAGCTTAGGGCGGGAACAAGAGCGAGTATTAACTTGACCCCGCTAGAGTACATCCACGTTGTTAATCTGCATTGATGAAAGCAAATATTTGATGAATAGAAAATGGAGGCACGTCAGTCTGGACCTGATTGGGTTTAGATTTAGTTCTGCGAATTGTGATAGATGCTGAGCTGAAGTCCATTGGTCAGAGACTAAGGCCTCGTTTCATAAACTTCCGGTGCACGTGTCCTTATAGACAAGTATATATCGAGGTTTTGGTGAATAGTCTCATACCATCCCATTCATCCGAATTCACTGTTGGAGATGATCAGAGGCGCACTTCTAACATATCACCTGTCTAGTGAGAAACCTACACGTAGGGTGTAAGGATAGACCAAAGCACAGTTTCTGTTGTCACTTTCCCAACTGTAGTCACCCATTCGCGACTTACAGTCCCGGACAAATTGGACGATCCCGTTTTCAAGGAGTCGTGCACATGACTTGTCATCAATTTTAACAATTGCATAAGGAAACTGCCCGCGATGAGGTGGCGTGTGGTCAGACGCACGCTTGATGCATGTGGTCGTATCCCAGTTGCGTAGATCGATACTGGTTATGCAACGTGATTGTCTGGACCAGACATTTACAGATATAGTTGGAGAACTGCCGAATGTTGCGTTGAAAAAGAATCAAGCACAGTAAGAATATGTAGAAAGCCCATTTTCGAATAAGGGCAGAAAACAAGCTTGACTTTGTTGTATCACCTCGACATAACCCTCCCTTTAGAGAGGTATCCCAAACTATCAGTGTTAGGTAAGTGTTAATATATGCTCAACACCCCGTCTGAAATACCTGCCGAAACTTCCAATACTTGTGAAATAGCATGAATTTATCAATGAAAACCAATGACGACACGTTTCGTGAAGAGGATGAGTCTATCTATAGTGTCTAGCAGAAGCCCATGAGTTCGAATAGAAGGATACGGACCTGTGCAGAAGGAGAAGGCTGTTGAGCAGATGAAGTAGACTCGAATTGAATGATTGGGAAGTGGAAAGAGATACAGACGGAAGATTAGATGATACAACTGTAACCAATATATTTTTGTTCAAACATTACTCGGTCATGAGCTTTATCGATGCTTATTTGATCAATACTTTTATTTTATCTAAATGTTTCTCGTCAGAAATTTTTCTGATAACGTAAACTGCTCTCACTTTGATTTCCCTCTGCGTCATTAAAGAAGTCGATTACTGCTCGGGAGTATATATATATGTTATTTACATTTAGGTTATTAATAACCTACTAAATATTTATGTCTGCTGGAGTTGTTCCAGTGTCAATATGCCCGATACTGTTCTTTGTGGACAGTAGATACAGCATCCAAGAACCAGTAGTTGCCATGGAGATATACGTGCGGTTCGTACGCATCACAAGAAAACATCGATTATCAAACCTCCATTATTCTTACTTCACACTATCATTTTTCATGTTGTATATACGAAAACTGATTAAAGAAATTGTGAAATTAGAAACATAGGATATTACGTAATTTATTGGCTCAAGAAATGGTGTTTGAGTGTCTGATAAACAAGTTTGGGGTGTGATAGGATAAGTACCGTCAACAGAAACTCGCTTTGGAATGCATTTTACAAAGCAAGGACGATTCAGAGGTTTTGGAATACAACACGATCAAGGGACGTAACTCTACTCTACTAATTCGAACTTACTGTTCAGTTGGCCACCTCATGGCGCAGTAGTGACTTCATTAAATAGCGTGGATGTCCAAATTTTCATGGCCTTACTTAAATGTTTGACCCTATCATCCTTGCTCTGCTAGGGAGGCAAGTATGAACAGGTGCTCCACCAATATGTCAGACACGCAAATGCGGTCAATACCTTCCTCCGGAGGCAATGATTTTGCTGTGGGACAATCATGGAGTTGTTGTCAGACCGGATGCAGCTGCCGAACTCAATGCGGTCCTTTTTTATGGGTCGACGTGCTATCTGTAATATCCGTCGTACAGGGCGCCCAGGAGAGCCTAGTTACTTGCGTCACTTTCATGAGATTACCTCACGAAGACACCTTTTTAGAGAATGCATCGTGTTATTTCTTCTGTTTAATGATTCTAGCTTTGCTTTTCCAGGGAGATGTTCCTTTGTTTGATAGAACCCTGAAACACGGAAGTTGCCAGGAACAAAATGAGTTGTTAAATTGCAATCATTTGAAAGTTTTTGCTTGTTAAGGAGTTCATGCGGCTACAACATGCGTCGAAATGATTTTGTATGTTATTGTTTCCTTTCGCCGAACGAATATCGTTAACTCGCAGACTTTCTTCTTGTGTTAATCAGTCACTTTTAAATAGAATGTACACTGCAGATCTTAGCTCATAGTCCATTTTTGTTTCTAAGCGGTTTTGATATTTATGTATGCATGGTCATCCTTGATAAATTGCCATAACATTATGCTTGATCTTATTTGGTATACTATCAGACAAAAGAAAGCACACAGATGGTGGCTGAAATCGAAACAAACAAGAAGTAGTTATTCCATGATGATATACATGTACTTGACACTGGTGTCACGCAACGCGGTGTTGTTTCAAACTGCAGTAGGGGTAGCCTAGTGGTTAAAACTTTCACTCGTCACGCCGAAAACCCGGGTTCAAATCACAACACGGATACAATGTGTGAAGCCCATTTCTGATGTCCACCGCCGTGATGTTGCTGAAATATTGCTAAAAGCGACGTAAAACTAAACTCACTCACTCACTCAATTTAAACTGCAGTATTTAGGCGACTTATTTCAGTCTAGTAACCGTTTTGATTTTTTCAAATCCAATTTTCAAGTATATATTTCTTTTGCCCTGGAGCTGAATGTGATTAATACAATAAAACCCTGACATTGAGCTGCGATCTGGCATTTTCATTTTATATCATTTTACGTTTTTTTCGAAATATAGTCAGTGACGCATTTCATGAAATGTTATCCGTTCGATATTTCAGGATGTCTGTTCTCTGGCAGAGAGGATCTCGACATAATTTTGTGTTACCATGGATAATTCAGTTTCTTGTAGCAGTCGTTGTAAGCGATATAAACATGACATTTAGACGCATATAGCATCTGACGCACCTGCGTCTTACTGAACGCGACAAACCCCTGTGAAGTACCTAGATGGTTTGTTATTAAGCTCATACATTGCATAGATTCTCTTTTTATGAGAACACTCCAGTTTTATGTTTTTATTTCTGGGATGTTTTTAATTACAAAACATGTTTATTTAATTATTGCGAAACATAATTTACTGGGTAGTGCTGGTATTGGCATACAACCTGCGATACGATACATCACGATACTGAATCTTTAGTCTCGACGATATATTGCCAAAGTATTGTGAACTGAAACTGCGATAAGATGCGACGAATCCCGATATAAGGATGGCGATACCATGCGTAATACGATATACAAACCTTTAATTCTAACAACCAATACCTTAATATCAAAACAAAAACAATTTTAAAACAAAGAAATTTTGAGTTGAAAAAGGCACAAAATACTGTTAAAACATAAAACATAGACCAAACCATCTTTAATATCTGCAAGTGGCTGGATGCTGCCTTTGCAGTCACAAAATGGAATGAAATTTGTCATAATTTTAAAAAGGGTATACCTCGACAGATATCGCGATTAGGTAAACATCGATGCATCGTGGCCCATTTGACGTATCGTATCGGGAAATACCACGGTGTAAACTTTGTATCGATCCACTGTTTCGGCGGCCCACGGATCGATGCGTATCGATGAATCGTCACACCACCAATACCTGCCATGCCTTTGCAGTGACCCGTACTTATCCACGTGGATAGGGGCTGAACACTCCATTGACTTCATGACTGCATCCTCAATTATTATGCATCATTTCCATGCTCGTGTCTCATTTCTATTTAGTAATACAACAATGGCGTTGTTCATGATTCTTCAGACCAGTAGTTTAGGAGGGGTGGGTTGATTATTATTTTAATTACATAGCAGTTTAGGTAAAGTAGATTAGCAGTTTAAGGCGGAACCTTCTCTGTTCCGCTTGGAATGGTGCGTAAACGAAATGTAAATTGAAAGTTTTATGTTAAGGCTGCGAAAATGATATAGTGCAAAGGAAAGTTTAGAGACGGTTTAGCCGTGAGAATAATGGCTATCTAATAAAGTCTCTTGATACTCCCGATCCACAAAGCTTTCCTAGCTCTACGTCATTCGTAAACCTATAACAAACTATACAGTTACGATCGCTCGTAACATTACGAATGCATGTCCACGAAGTGTTCGTAGCACTACGTTATTCGTTACCAAATGGAATCATTTTTATGATATACTACATAGTTACGACAGGTCGTAACATTACGAACGCTTCGTGGATCGGGACCCGGGACCCGGGACCCGGGACCTTGGACCAATGCGTCACCACTACTTTCTGTGGGAAGTGTCGTCATTCTTTCGGCCTTAGAAGAACTCCCCAAACAGTGTTAGTTTCGGCCTCAGACATTTTAAGGGTAGCACGTTTAAAGGGGTTAAACGTTCACTCGTCTCGTGACGTTGTCCGTATGTGGAGCGCCATTCTCAAAGGCGCATACATTCAACGTCTACAGACATCACGAACGTATGATTTGTCTTAATTTGTTTTCGCTACACCACATCCAGATTCAATTTGGCCTCAGTGCAATATACTCTGTCTATAACGCGAGCACGATTCGTGTTTTTAGGTGCGTTGTGTACAGGCGTGAGTAATGCTTTTCTCTATTTCAAGGCACAATTATACTTAAAGTCACTTCAAGCGGACAATCAGATGAAACTATGCACTGATTTAAATGTTTCAGGAGACGTGGCATATTTCAGTCTGAATCAACAGACGGAAAGCGTTTAGATATCTTTCTCATTATTTCGTAGATAATTCACATTAATCATAATACGATCATTACTCTGTGTTCATTTTAAATGCTGATGACTTTGAAGGCGCTGAAATCCAAGCTGCTTTTAATGACCAATCCATCGGGTTTTTGTCAATCTTTAGGGAGATCAGTTCACACAAAGATACCCTGTTATCATTACACATCTTGGTTGTGTACTTTGAAGACTTTTAATACTGAATATCTGATACACTCAGCATACATAATAACGTGGTATGAATTGTATTTCAGATGTGACCTCGTTCTGTAGTGCCAGAAGATCCCGCTAGAGGTCGCTGCATGATGTCTGGAGAGCGGAAAGCGGTATCGCCGATACCCGAGGAGTATACGGAAATTGCCGAAGAAAGGCACGAACTTCCGGCAAAGCGTCACAGCCGTGGTCGGATCCATGAATCGGAGCGTCCACCTCAGAAGAGAAAGCGGAGCTGCCCGGATTATTTCGGTGTGAAGTCCTACCTCCACAACTTCTACGACGCCAGCGCTGTGTATAAAGATCCCATCATCTACGAGGACGACGATGACCTACGTTATCTCTTAGCTCCGTATCCTCGCCGTCGACGATGCCCTCCGATATGGTGGAAGATCTTCATGTGGGTTGGCGTCAATCTACTCCTGTTTGGTGTGATCGGGATCCTCGTGGGTTATCTGGTTCCCCCTAAGCATCCTCTCGAACGCGTGGACGAAATCCACGATATTGCATTCGTAGACCGAAGTGCTGAAGCTTACAATACTACACTAGATATGTGCAAACTCATTGGCCTTATCTTGTTCTGTGTAGGGGGGATAACTCTGGCCATGTCACTCCTTTTCCCAAGCTTTCTATCTCACTACTGCGATGATGATGGTCGAGATGAGGCGATCAAGGTGCCACTGAGGGATGGAGAGAAGACGCCTCTCAGTCCTATCGAAATGACCATTCCTTCGTCATCAAAGGTCAGGAGCGTCCAACCTGCTCGCAGAAGTCCGGAATCCGTCATGACACAAGGGGGAACCAAATCGGTGAAGGACTGAACGTAAGGGAGACCACTCCTGGCTATGTCTCGATAACGACTGGATTATCTCCCTTGACTTCGATGACTACCACAAAATGTTGTGTTAATATCATTGCTTGGTTCAGAAAGCGTTTGTGATGTCAGGAACTGATATCAGTGAGGAATTCGAGAGGGTGTAATTCAAAATAGATATGAAGAAGGAGAGCCCTTTACATCACATGCCTCGTGCCCGACAGACTATAATACTAGTGCCACGGGTGAATAGTTTATGGGTGGGTTGTGTTGACATTACAAAGGATACATGTGTTGTTGTGACGAAAAGGAGTTCCACTGATCGTGACGAGAAATGACGAGAGTAACGGCGACATGACATTTTGGCTCCATGCGATGTTCTCGACGACCTGACTGGGTTACTACTGTATACAATATGTCATTGTAAATGTCAGTTTGTTTTGATCAGTTAATAGTTCGTTACACGCATCTCAGTATCGCCGGAATATATTAACACGCTAGTAGTTCTCACGTGTGTATTCGTAAAATCGACATCGTTGTCCTAACACATTTATGCCATCATCAAGGTCAGTCTTCAAGGTTAAACATCACATCGCACTTTCTGGCATCTCTGTTTATGATCACAGAAACAGGCCTTCTTTAAACGACCGGCACCTAAAGGTTTCCAAAGAAATTGGTTAATGACGTTCTTCGATCGAAATGTACTGGTTAAATAAACCATGGACTACTAAATTATGAAACTGACATTCCTTCCTATCATCATTGTCACTGACTAACAGTTCGTGACATAATCATATCGCCCACACACATGAGAAACTCTCGTTATCGATTTCGCGCTCGGCCTAGGTAGAACTACCAGGACAACTTGCTTAGAGGGAAAACAAGCCGTGCCCTTAGTTGTTTATAACGAGACAGACTATCCGACAGTTTCTAGTGAACAGATCTGGTCTCTGAATTGTAAAAAGTCTCCCAAAGTGCTTAACCCTTTTGGTGCTAATCCAGATGAACCTTTTTATAATTAACTTCAAAACTGAATTTAGAATTTATTAATCTGGTCAAGAAAAGGGTTATCAGATGTTTATTTATTTTTGTAGATGTTGCCAAAATTATTTGATTTCGATATCCGATTGTATCACGCTACATTTCAATGAACGAGGAAATAGAAAAAATCTTGCGGAATGTTTTCTTTAAAGATGCACTACACAAAACTGTTCACTGTTTATACTATAATTGGGCCTTAGTATGCAATCAAAATCATTGACAGTCTATTTCACAATAACCCGAAAACAACGATCACTGATATATCTAATTAGATCAATATCTAATTGATAAATGTCTTTCGGCATTGATTTTCAATATTTCCTGGTTTATTCTTATATTCTACGAAGTGCGGTTATGTCGAGCAGTTGTATATAACGAACAAAATATGCACACATCGTGCAGTGTCTATCAAAACACGCGAATCCCTTAGAAACGCACAGCCCGAACAATGTACGTATTGTTTCCTTCGGTTCGACACATCCGTTCTTTCTTCATGCATCATGTTGAATCTGGAACTCATAACCATGTAGACACTGCTGAGGTCTGTCAGAACGTTAACTATATTTTGAAGTCTTGTCCCAGTGCTCCGTACAGTGACGTGCGTTGTGTGTATGTGCGTGTGCGTAAATCTAGTCCAGAGATGCTGGAAACACGGAACGGGATTCTGTAACAAAAACAGGTTTCTGTAGCGTATAATTCATAACCATGCCAGCTTTGATAAAACTGGATAATTCATTTCTTTATGGTTGGATTTTGAGTTATTTTGAACACGAACAGTTTATGTGTGTAACTGAAACAAAATGTCCCGAAAAATATCGATCTTTGTTTCTTTCTAGATCAGGTAGGCTGCAAAAGGTTTGGAACATTCAACAATTTCAAACTAATTTCATTGTTCTTAGTTAAACTTCACTGTTCAACACATTAAACCTCATTCTCGTGTTTCCGGCAGGTCAAGGTCACGTTGTGGGGGTGAACAATCCTAGTTGATTTGTACATGTTGAAGTCTGTAATAAATTGTTGGCAATGTTAACTATATTTCGTTTTCATTGAAAATCGTTTAACTATATCAGGTGACATTTATCCACAGGAGGTATCAATTCTCGCTTGTGTTTCTCAACGATTTGTTGCCAGATCGATCGTCATCGCACTTCCGGCTACCCCGCACTGAATACCAGTCATGGAGCATTCCGTACAAGAAAGATGGAAACACCGAAAACAACGTTTCGCACTGGAAATGAGTATTTGATGAAGACTGCGTGACGTTGACTGCAGTTGCATGTCTGGTACTGTGATTGTCCGAAAAAAACCCCAAAAAACAAAAAAAACAAAAACAAAACAAAAAAACGGACGAAAGCAGTATCCATACAATTTAACGTTCAAGTACATTGTACACAATCTTTCCAATAGCGTATGAACATTACCTTTTCTCACGAAAGATCTGGTTTTGTGATCAGGGTTTGGAGACGCCCTGCAATTGGAAATTCGCCAAAATGCATTTTGTGCTTAAGTATACATGTAAAAAACATAACATGATAGAAATTGCAAAATATATGCTGCCCATAGTTAAATATTTAGAAGTGTGCATTTAATTAGAAAAAAAAAACCCAGGATTCACGAACTGATTTTGTTAGACTTAATATCTCTTGCCTCAGATTTTATACCCAAAATCCACAAAAAATACAACTAAATATAATGATTATGAATACTGGTTTAATTAGGACATATATTTATCGTGGTAACCAGAACAGTGTGAAGTGTTCCAAAGACAATTTACAAACTTGAACTCAGAAGAACTACAAAGTGCACGTGTAATTACTTTGTCCTTGATCCTGGAGCATGGTTTCCTTTGGTCGCCAGGGCAACGAAATAAGCTATTAATCGTCGAGGAATCCATCAGTTCCACGGAACCGAATCTCACGTACAAGCGCCGTACTGTAAAAGACAGTGGGCTGTAATGAGTTTTGGAATTGGAATGCAAATCACACGCAATTAATTACTGGGCCAGACTATTTTCCGTGTAAGAAGCATTGATTATGTAGCCTGCACTATCACTGTGAAGCGCAGGCACGTGAAACCCCCTGAAGTCAAGTCAGGTTGCCGAGCGGTCAGCGAAATTGATTAGCAGATCGGCACAGCCCATTATTTGTACAGCACCCACGTGTGTGGGAGGGAAGCACCGCGATCGATATCCTGTGGGAAACGCCAGTGTAAAGTCTATTTCTGACCCCAAAACATCAATATTTTACTTGGAATGTCACAACACTTCACATAGTGCTGTAAGGGGCACTGGTACTGGTTTGTGGGCAATTACACGTGGACAAGCACGTGATAATCAGTTGTTTGCTTGTTTATGCAAGCTTTTTATAAGATTTCGCCAAACCTCGGGCTGCGAGTCTCAAGTTGGTCGTACTTAGAGCTATATATGGACGGGCACAGTAAGCGTCAACTCGGAGCATATATACATTAAGTATATGAAAATATCCACAACTTCCTATCTGAGGTTGTACGAAACGCAGGCTAATTACTCTGGTGATGAAACTATATTTAACTTAGAAGATGACGCACCAGTCAGTTCAGTCTCTGTGCTTATGGCACAGCATGGAACATATCCCTATATATCTATCGATCTATCTACCATGTATTGCATTCTGTTTTCTACAGGTTTACAAGTCAGAGTTGCTTTAAGAAATGATTTGGCAATGTGTTAGTGTATGTAAGTCTTCTAAGTAGAGTTAGTGGGAGAACCAACAGGTTAAAATGGTCGCTCGCTCGTCGCGTCTACGGCACGGGTTTGATTCCTAGCGACTGACAACATGTGATGTGAAACCCTTGTGAAGACCTAAAACCATAATCATTCGTGGTTACTTCAGTAAATCACCGTCAGTTCGTAATCAATGTTCATGAAGCCATTTCCTGTACACACAGGTGTGTGTGTGTGTGTGTGTGTGTGTGTGTGTGTGTGTGTGTGTGTGTGTGTGTGTGTGTGTTTACGCCGCTTTTAACAATATTTCAGCAACATCACGGCCGTTGACACCAGAAGTGGGCTTCCGACATATTGTACCCACGGGCCGTTGGGGTGGCGAGCGAACGCTTGAACCACTAGGCTACCCCAACGGCCCAAACAAGAGAGATAAAAAGAATCAGATTTTCAGTAAATGAGAGACCTGCATTGCCACGTAAGATGATATCAATACCAATCAGTGTTCTAATTTTAACAATACTTTCAATATTTTAACGGTTTATGTCTTTGGACAGTAGACAATGGACATTCAAGGAAGTAAGGAAAACCATTCTCACATCGATGGCCTCCTGGCATGATGCGTCATTTGTCATGTTTATACCAAATAAATCACAATTAAGTGATCTCGTCATATGTCTTAATCTTGTGTGCAAAACACTGTACTTCCATATTCCACATAAATATCATTTAGGTGCACGTTTCTTTCACATGGATATAAGATAGCTACGGGAATATTATAATTCCACTTTTGAACTGCTGATGGAATGAAAGATGATGCTGAGTACCATAGACAATCCTGAAGAAAAAATAGCATCGTTCTATTACGTAGGGGTTTTAATTTCTGAAATATTTGATTTGAAATTTTAGATGAATTTTTGACAATGTGTATAATATGATGATGCCCAAATCTGTCAGACCAAAAGGGTAAACTGAAAATTGCCAGTTTTCGTATTGAAGCAATCAAAATTCAAATTAATATCTTTCGACCATCTTTTAAAGTAGACAATACAGCTTCAGTTTTTTGTGTTATTATGTGGACTGTTCCATTATAATGTGTACAGGTAGCAGGTAGCAGCCAATCTGTTCACTGAACCGTAAATGTTGTTTTAAGGCGTCTTAGCAAAGATACATAGCGTCCACTACATGTAGTGAACGTTATGTATCTTAGCTAAAGGCGTCTGCGAACTGTCTGTCTGCGCAATGGGAGGACACCGACTATGTCATTGATGATATTCAACGAGTTGAGCGACAAGGTGTGTAGAGTTACTTCCCTTCTTTACAGCCTGCCTGTTGAAGTTGGCAGTCTGAGTAAACTTCGTGTCAGTGTATTTCGTTACACTCCACCACTGAGTCTAACAAAACCTAGTAGAAGGTCGCGTCAGGTAACCTTTGAGCAACCAATGACAGTCCAATCAAATGCGAGAGGGTTAAATAGATTTAATCAATCAGACAACGGCTACTATTTAGGGATCGGAGGGACTTTTAAAAAATTCAGGTGACCGACACAGATCTCTCCACAAACAAAAATCCGCATATAACACCGTTATTTGACCTGCAGTATATACGCTTTGGGGTTTCTGATGACATGGTTACCAGTAGCTAATATTTCCGCAAGACAACATCCTTGAATATTGTCAAAAACACCATTTTCAGCGACTGTTTACTCACCGTTGTCATATGGTTGTACGTACGCCGTGTGCATCACCCGGAATGCATATTTAGCGTACGCTAAGTAGCATTCGGAATCGTCCGGGTACGAACCTTTTCGAGATGAAAAGTTCAGAAGGTATGTGCGAATGTGCACTTTCGCGATTTTGTAAGCTGTGGTCTGATTGGTCAATGTCAAAGGTTACCTGACGCGACCTCCCATAAGGTTTTGTTAGACTCAGTGGTGGAGTGTAACGAAAAGTACTGAGGATAAGTTTACTTAGACTGACAAGCACATGTTTATTAACATTGCCGTCTATAACAACGTTACAGTCATTAAAACAATAATTACGGCGTCATCAACCGACACACTTATATTAATTTTATAAATAGTCATGGATGGCACCTGCAATAATTAAAAAAACTGACCAAGTTCCTACCAAATATTATTAACACGACACCACACCTCCGCACCAAATGTTACAGACATACCGCCACAGCTCCGCACCAAATGCCACAAACACACCAATGGAGCTCCGCACCAAAAGAACATTCTGCTCATTATCAGCAGAAACCATCATGTTAAAAACAAAAGCCCCAAAAATTCCGAACCTGGAAAAATCTCCACTCAAAGGATTTGTAGAACGAACTAGGATTTGTGTTCCCTTTTTGAGCCATCTATCACACGTCCTTTGCGGATTGTAATACACGCAAATTTATATGAGACACGAATAATAACCAAATAGTCATGACAGTTACAATGTTTAATTTTATTCAGTCGGTTATAACCAGAGCTCTGTACCTTTTACCGCCCGTGAAGGTCCGAGGTAGAACAGGCCTTCAGCAACCCATGAAAAGTCATAAACGTCGACTATGCTTGTCGTAAAAGGCGACTAGTGCGATCGGGTGGTCAGGCTCGCTGACTTGGTTGACACGTCATCGGTTCCCAATTGTGCAGATCGATGCTCATGCTGTTGATCACTGAATTGTCTGGCCCACACTCCATATTTACAGACCGCTGCCACATAGCTAGAATATTGCTGAATGCGGCGTAAAACTAAACTCACTCACATATATAATGTACTTACAAGGTTTGGTGTCGGGACTCAAGGGAAATTTCTGTGAAGGAGGGTTTTCTTCAAAATCAAAACGTTTCCGCTTAGCAACAATTCACTTTGTGTTCACTGGCTCTCTCCAAGTACGTGTAATTGGTATCTTTAAGCAAATCGAAATTTCAGCCTGGGAACGTGGTATGGGGGCGGGGGGTGTTGTAAACCTGTTCATGTAATGTGTTGTTTCTTTCCTTCCCTTGTGATCCGTGAAGATCCGAACTAGGATTGAGTGAGTGAGTATTGGTATTATGCCAGTTTCCAACAATTTCTGGTGACGGGGGCTACCCGAAATGGGCTTCACGCAAAGTACCCGTGTCGGGAATTGAGCCCCGGTCTTCGGCTTGACGAGCTTTAACCGCCATGCTATCCCACCGCTCATGACAACGCGACAATGTCTAGGACTGCATAATTCAGATTTCGAATCGAAACAAAAAGCTTAATTAACATACCCCGTAATACATTTTGAAGGAGCATCCCCTTTATGCAACCTTCCCACGACTTTTGAGAATGAACAGGCTGTAAATTGTTATCAATGATACGTGCAATGAATCAGCTGTTAATAACATATTCAGTAATTAATTACTAAGAAATGATTGATATAAATTTAGAATTAATATTTACCAGAACTACATACTGTGAAATCCCAGAACTGTTCCGTGTAAAGTCGTCCGGAGTAGCAAGTGCCCGGATTTCCGGATGGGAGCGTATTTGGGATAAAGCCGGTCACAGCAGTAGTCGTGTGAGATCAAACAAAGCGCAGTTATGACGAACCAATTTGCAAATCACGTTATGAGGATTTTCTCTATATTTCTGAACAAGCACGTTATTCTGAAATAACATCACACCTGCCTAGTGGGAGTATGTAAATACAACTGGCAGATGTATCGCTGTGCACATCAAAATGATCAAATTGCTCTATATTACACAGGACTTCGATGAGAGCACAGCACGAGGAGCCTTGCAACCACGTGGAGTCGAGAACCAATGTAAAATGTAGTATTTCAGTTCTAATGATACTGTTTTTCAGTGACAGATGTTCATTTCATGATATGTAATATTTTAATGTGTAGCTTATGAAAAATAACATAGGTGAAATAGGTACTGGTTTATTTTGTTTAGCGCTTCATAAAGTCACCAGAAATCAGAGTAGTCTCCCTTTACACAGGACCCGGGCAATGTTGTGAGCAAGTATTTTCAACAATTGTAGCGCAGGAAAACGGAGCAACGTACTGATAAACACATATAAGATGATCCACGACCTGACAAATGACCCCAATTTGCATACTTGGGAACGCCCCTCAGAACGATCCACTTGAAACAAGAGGGAGACAGGTTGTCTGATAAATATCGAGAAGTTCATATTCCCCGTGCGTTTCACGCATGAATTGTTATAGCACACTCGATTTGGGAACAGGTACAATCCCAACGATTTGATTCAACACAATATGCAGAGCAAATATGTTTAGGACCACCGATCCATTTCACAAAGCAAATGACATTTTCCTGGTTTTTTTAAACAAAATTGTTGA
Organism: Haliotis asinina; assembly: GCF_037392515.1. Lineage (NCBI taxonomy): Eukaryota > Metazoa > Mollusca > Gastropoda > Lepetellida > Haliotidae > Haliotis > Haliotis asinina. The sequence continues at coordinate 40,998,902 of NC_090286.1, forward strand.
ATATCTAAAATGCTTGTCAATGCCCCAATCACCTATTTGTCTTCGTCTAAAGGTTAGCGTGGAATATCAGTATCTTATGACTGAAATTGCAGTCTTATCATTCGAATAAATATGTGGTGTTGTTTTAATGGGTAAAGTTGACTTTTCGTCTGCTAAATATTAAATAGATATTAACTACACATAGTTAATTGTGTTTCATTTAACTATTTAATATGTTAAAAGTTATCTGTTACTGAATGGTGGTGGCTAAATCAGAGTAGCAAGGAGGAAATATTTTTATCCCATAATTTTGTTCCTATTTCTCTGTACGGGCTGATTTTCGTCAGGGTTAGCGGTGTTGATTTCATGTCACGGTTAGCATGTATTGCACGTGCATACCTGTAGCAGCCAAGTGTACTCGTCCAATTCGTTGTACCGCCTCTCTTGTCACAAATGCGTTTAGTGCGCAGTATCAACTAATATGTGTCTAGCAGTACAAACATGAGTTTTAGATACCTTAACATGTAAAGACAGCCAGCCAGCCATATAGCAGATCAGAGAGCCAGACATATACAACCAGACATACAGACGGTCAGACAGACACACAGACAAAATACAGCCATCCAGAGAGACACAATGATACCTCGTGAGATGGACTAGTATGTGACCTAAGGTAGATATTTAAACTAATAGAAAACTAGTAGAAATAACTATCCATCTTTCAAAGACATTCTGATTTGAACAGTGAAATTTTGTCATGTACGAAGTGACATTTACTCCTGTGCTCTTATTCTGGAAACGTTCGTAGACCTACGAATTCTTAACTTTGATCGTAGCCAGTGTGTTAAGAATAGGCTTAAGAAGTTCGTAGCGCTACGAACGTTTCGAGAATGGCTAGCCAAGTTTACCAATCGCAGCAGTCCTATCCTCGTGGGTGTGTCTCAGGAGAGATATCCCCTTCTTTACATTTGATTACGTTTTGGATGTGCCCACCATGTTAGCACATTGATATGGTCATAAAGTATAATTCACGATGACCTACAATTCGCTTGTAATATTTTGGGGGTCGACCACCCTCATTCCTCAACTGAAGCTTATTTTCATTTTTTCTTTGATAAAGTCTCGTTTCTTAGTCATTCTGCTTCCCATATTAACGGCAGTTAATATATACAACAGACAAGAAAACCAACACAGGTGTAAATATGATACAGAAACGTTATTCTACACTGGCAATGCTGTAAAATACACAATCAACAAAAACAAACTGAGAAATAAATAGCACTGTGACTCATAGTCACCATCTCGTTTTCCCGCCAAGGTGAGCTTGACACTGACCAAGGCGGAAGTAAGCAATGTCAGAAGATCTAGACGTAGAGGGTGAAATAGTGAGAAGTCGACGCGAGCACTCACACAGACAGGACACCTGATCTGTTGTTTATAACCCTTTAATCTTCCTGGTCGCTGTTACTTAGGGACTATTCATAACTGAAGGCTGTGTGTGCGTGCGTGCGTGCGTGCGTGCGTGCGTGCGTGCGTGCGCGCTTTCGTGCGCGCGCGCGTGTGTGTACGTGCGTGCATGCGTGGTTTTGTGTTTTGATAGCAATTTTAGCGGGGGTCCCCCATTGTTCTGGAGAGATTATGGTGGTCGTGGTGTGTGTGGTGTTGGTGCTGTTGGTGTGTGTGTGTGCGCGCGCGCGCGTGTGTGTGTGTCTGTCTGTCTGTCTGTATCTGTGTTTCTGTGTGTACAGGAGATGTGACTAATGTACTTTGTACATAAAGTTTAGGGGTTGTCATTCACATTGTACATGCTTCTCCATAAAAAAGGTCATCTCTTATTATGTCAGATCAGCGTAACTGCCATGCCATTCCCAGTCTATTATTAAGCCTTCAGTACTGATATGCGACGCAATAGGGTACAGGTCGTAGAGTTTGGTGGAGCAGCACCGGTGGCAAAGACTAACCTATGGTTCGGACCCCGTATAACCAGATCCCTGAAGGTATGCGACGTCGCAGGAGCTCAGTTCCTAGCACGAGCTTAGTACAGAGACTCTTATAGCCATAATCTAGACTAATCTAACATTCGTACCACGAACAAATGGTTCACGGAAGGAACAGGTCTCATCACACGTCACATGTGCTGAACTTGCCTACACCTTGCCATGGTAGAAGAAATTCCGATTGATATGCAAAAACAGATTATCAAATCGGTGCCCATGCTGATGCTGTCGATTTCCTGCCTAAATGGCCTGTGTCCCAAAGTAAAATTTAATTACACGGGAATGGATATCTGGAAGATCCAAAATATCGGTAGAAGAATCGGACTACTTTAACAATGTAAACAGTTGCCCCTGCTGTATACATGAACAAAAAAAATATAAACAGAATGTTATATTTATTTCAGAAAACAAAACAATACAAAGAACAAACACCATCTATGACTCATGAAATGATAATATAGATGCAAACAATACTGATGTTAAGAAAACATTTAACATCGTTGGCTGTCTTTGGCTGTCTTTACCCTGTCCAAACTTGCCCACTGAATAACGTACTTGCATATACTAGATTCCGACTTTGGTATATTACGCTGATTTACCATAACATGGTTTCAAACAAACAACATTAGAAAAAACATGTAATTTCTTACCCTTTATGAAGTGAATGGTAAGCATTCATCAATATGTGTAGATGCACATTTTCTCATAAGAGGGCTTCTATTAACGAACGTTTCTGAGGTAACTAAGAAAAATAACTTTGCAACAGAAAATAACACGACCTACTAATACACTTGGTCTCGAGACGGCAACACAAAACCTTTTGAAAACTGTATTGCATTGACAAAACCATTTAAGAGATACCACACTGACAATTTGCCTCAAGACATCTTTAGCCACTACTGTCAAGTAATGTCACATAGACACACACACACACACACACACACAAAAGAACCAATTCATAACTTGAAATGAAAACAAATATTTTGGATTCTATTTTCATTACACCTTTCACTAAAAAAACAAAACAAAACAAAATAAACAAACGAAAAAAGAAAACAGAAGTAAAAAACAGCTTTTGTCAACTCGTGCAATTATTTCATCGATAGTGGTGATTATAACACTGTGGCAACGGAAAAGGCGCCATTGGCTTGTCCTTCTCTGCGTACGGTTTCTTATACATCACAGACATTCACACACAAAACCCAGTCCGGTTATACACTTTTACATAGTTGTTAGCATTATGACTTTTCACTCGTTATGATTCACAGTGGCATTCACATACATTCAATACATTCACTCTCCATATACACTGATGAATAATAAACATTATGAATTCCTGTCACCTCTGTTTTTTCTAACCATCTCGTTGTAAATCGTGTATGATTTTCTTTAGATGAAGCCGTCCAACGGTTGCTTCCGTTTCCGCCTCCAAACACTGGAATACCTGTAAGCACTGGAAGCATACAGTATGTCGAGGTTGCATATGAATAAGAAACTACCTTATGTCAAAATCGTATCCAATCTATCTCGACTGGTAATTATATTACTGAAGATGTTGTCCAGATGGATTTGGACGGAAAAAGTATTTTTTTCTCCGGATATGATTGGCTAGCTCCAGTGTTGACCGGATAAATCTGGTTTTGACACGAGTACATCAGAACGAGTGGGCGTGAGAGGAAGCTTGAGCCTCGGGTTGAAAACTATTCAACTTTCGACATGGATGTATAATATCTTTAGGCATTACATGTCAGTTCTGACTTTGGAGATCACTGGATTGTCTGCTCCAGACACGATTATTTACAGACCGCCACCGTATAGCTGGAATATTGCTGAGAGCGGCGTAAATCTAAATTCAGTCAGTCAAACATTGAAGGGTACGAATATGCTTGTCAACAACAGAGCATAAATATGTGTCTTTCAGTCATTGTGTTTCCCGGCCAAACAGTTAAGACCATTAAAGCTAAATGTATTATTTGCTTACATGATTGAAAACATTCTGACATTCGACGTACATTTTGGACAGTGAAACGAGTACAGATCACATACAGAATGCATTACTGTCATTGAAAGCTTTGGTGGACGTTTGAGGCGCTATTGTGATATAATCAAAATATTACACCACAACCGAAATACATGAATTATAACACAATATCAACAGCACAAGAGGAGCTGACATCTTATTCTTTCCAGTCGAACCAGGCAGGGGCATGGTCCTCGAAATTCTTGTGCTCGTCTGTCCCAGAAACCAACACAGTTGTGGCGAACTTCCGGGGACGAGATTCGTCTTCGATTGGATAAGCTGTGGTTGCTACATAACGGATGACGAATCCGCACCGACGTCGGTTTGATCTGTTGGGTCTGCTGCCGTGAACGATGTGGCCGTGGTGGAGGGACATCTGTCCAGCTTTAAGTGGACAGGGAACGGCCTTTGTTTCGTCATACAAATGCGGAGGGATCTCCTGGTTGGAGGTGAGCAGGTTACCCTTGGCATTTGATTGGTCATGCTGTAGTATTCCGCTCTTGTGGGTTCCTGGGAATGAAAAACAGTTATAGTAGTTGTGTCTGTAAGGGACAAACATTAATTAGTCAGCGGACCCTGCTTTTTGCTTTTTTTTCTGGGAATTGATACGTCTGTAGAATTACATTAAAAATAAACCAATTCATTTTTATGCTGAAGTCTTGCTATGACCTAACATTCATTTCCATCATAGGGAAAGATGCAACAAAAGGGATATCCAAACATATTCACCGGACGTAAATAGTTTTATTAGATTAGATTGCCTATTCAACCTATAAAGTTGAAAATAATACGCGATGAAAAAAAGCCCGCGAAATCGGAGTTAAAGCGTTACACTAAATTTCTCCCAGCGCTGGGGTAAAAAGTGGTTTCAGCAGCCGTGCTGCGCTGCGCCCATAACGCATGAGCAGTGAATAGGTTCGCGGAGCTTGAAACAGTATGCATGCCCGGAATGTGAGGTCGTGAGCAGTAGTCCTATCTACAGTACACAAACAAGTAAATAATCTACTCGTTACATAAAAAACTTGTTCATTGTAGTAAGCAGCCTCTGTCACATAGAAAGTTCAATGTCTGGTTTACTGACACCTATATGTCTGTCTGCCTGTCTGCCTGTCTGCTAAAGACAATATGCAAGACACAGCTTCAAGCATTGACCACATATCAGGCTACAAAATAAATTGATTTATGACTCGTGCACCCGAGTCCTGTCTCTGCCTCATTATGTAATTAGGCAGGTGTGATACTTGAACACATGACATGTTTTTATGTCTGTGAGTTGCAGACAAACTACATCCATTTTTCTCGGATGACTGAATCTGACGGAAACTGGTGCAAACTCTTGACAGTTTTAAGTCCTGTTTTGTATTTGCACGAGTGACAGTTTGCAGACTAGTAGTTCACCATCTCTACTCAGATGATTTTTGATTGGATCGAACGCAAATTCAGAGAACATGTATTTATAAAACCCAACATCTCTATATACATTCTTCATGGATAACAACTTCTCCCAGTGTAAATGATTTTGTTTCACAACGGTATATGAAACCGTACTGTAACGACGCATCAAGCACAATAAGAGAAGTTGTTATGCATAAAGAATCGTACTTTCTTGTGACTTGCCATACTTCTAAAATGCCCATCAGACAGATAATCTTTCTGTACACAAAATGAGCCCTCAGCGTATCAGCAAATGAACCAGCCAATCGGAAGCCGTCGTTACACTTGAGTGCACATCCACCCGCTATGACTGGGTTCGGTCTCCAGTGGGCTTCGTTTCGGGGGAAGTAAGCCCAAGTACAAAATATTGCACTTCTGAATCGCGATTGTACGTTTATAATTTTGTTTAGTTTTTTAACAAGCAGCAATGTGTATTATATGTCATGAATAATTGATAATTGTGTTTTAATTATGTTCGATTTTTTCGGTTGCATGTGACCTTTAATGGTACAGTCAAACATACAACACTCCACAACAAACACGGGAAAATCAAAACATTCTGACATTCGCAACAAAAATAAACAACAACAAAAAGCACAATAATAAAAGACAACAACCAGATAAACAAACACTGGGATGTTGAGCATGAATAAAGGTCGGTATTAAAGAAATTCTTTCATAAACATTACTTGTGTGACACCCTTTGCAACTATGCTATGGTAAACATCTACATGTGAATTATGATGTTCACATTTTTATTCAGATTTTGTTAAGCCAGCCTCTACCTGGAATGACGATCATGCAGCCGTTCTCCTCGTCCGCGTCGTCAACAGCCAGCCACACGCTGATGACGTCTCCTTCGACGCCCCAGTATCTGCAAGTTGTCAGCAATGTATGTCAGACTCCTATGTGAACATTATATTACCTGGAGCGTGTGCAAAATAGTGTGATTAACAACATGCGTTGTAGTGGACAAGGTCTAAATGGACCGTTTCAAACAAACCTAGAAACGAGATAAATCTATATGCCAAACACATGTAACACAACGTGTGCAAGTGATGCGAGAGTATTAACGACATTTGTAACTCGTGAAAAACAACAGGAACCCTTCATTTCCAGTTGTAAGTCACTGTAGATATAACACAGTTGAATATTGTGGAGTGTCTATCCAATACTAAACCTCAGATCACTAAGGGATTGCTCAGTAATGGGAAAATGCTTATTTATGAATAAAATATTTGTCGGATGTAGTTCACCTGACATCCTGATGCCAAGCAACGAATGCCTCTGAGCCGTCGCTCTGGGGCACGTCTTCGTTGGAATATTTGCAGATGAACCTGGAGTCGAGGAGTATCAGGTTGGAACCCAGGATCTCCTTCAGTGGCTTGAGGACGGAGGGTTTAGTAGCCACCCTCAGCACCCAGGGATGTTCGACATGTACGTTGTGGAGGCTGTACTGGGCGTTCTCCTTGCCTGAAACAGGGACAGCCAATTCAGGAACGACCATAATTCTGCCCTGAGGTGCGCCTTAGACCCCCACTGCACAACACGAGTTGTCAGCAATATCATATCAATACAGCGGCGGTCTGTGAACAAATGTGTCTGGCCCACACAATCTAGTGATCAACGGTATGAGCATCGACCTACGCAACTGTGATACGACGACATATGTGAAACAGGTCAGCAAGTTTGACCACCGATCCATTTAATCACCTCTTACGATAAGCATGCATATGGCTAACTGAAGACCAATTCCAACACCTTCATCGCGTTTGGGGACATCCTAATCGGGCTTCACACATTGTTCTGAACAAGGTAATGAACCCCAGGACTTTGACTCAAGCTGTCAGGTTACGGCGCCGCCTTGTCTAGATTGGGATTATGACTCACGCTTTCATGTTACCGCACCGCCTTGTCTGCACTGGGACTTTGACTCAAGTTTTCAGGTTACAGCGCCGCCTTGTATAGACTGGGACTTTGACTCATGCTTTCAGGTTACCGCGCCGTCTTGTCTAGACTGGGATTTTGACTCACACTTTCGTTTACCGCGCCGCCTTGGTTAGAGTGAGTGAGTTTAGTTTTACGCCGCACTCAGCAATATTCCAGCTATATGGCGGCGGTCTGTAAATAATCGAGTCTGGACCAGACAATCCAGTGATCAACAACATGAGCATCGATCTGCGCAATTGTGAACCGATGAAATGTGTCAACCAAGTCAGCGAACCTAACCACCTTTCATGGCAAGCATGGGTTGCTGAAGGCCCATTCTACCCCGGGACCTTCACGGGTTTAGATGAAGTATTAAACGTGCAATCCCAATGCACATTCCACTGCAGCCACATCAGATTTGCGGAGTCGGACGTAAAACATTTTTCATGGAAAAGCAACTTCTCTCTTGCAGTGGATACAACATTTCAGTAGGTCGTAACACTGTTATGAAGGTTGATAAGGGTGTTAAGACCTACACTGAAATGTCGTATAAACTCCAAGAAAGAAGTGGCATATCCATAAAAAAGTGTTCCTCTCTGACAACATCCTTTAGCAGTATTTTATATAAAAAATGTATCAAGTTTTGGCTGAAAGTACTGCACATGTCATACGAAAGACATCTGAAACAGCGCTAAGGCAGGCAGGAGACCTGGTCTGGTAACCTCAGGAATTTACTATTTTCGTTTGTCTTTGGTCATGCTTGGATTGTACAAGAAGAGGGATGTATGCAGACGTGTTTAACCATGTTTACTCAACGGTACAAAGACATACAGTTACAGAATTGACAATCCAACAACAACAGTAATCACCAGCTTGAATTTTATTGTCAACTGAAATGTTTTTGTTAAAACTTTTTGTTAAATGTCAAGAATTATTTTTTTGAATAATGTATACATGTAAACTGAAATGCCGTAACCATAATTTGATTATTGAAACAGGAAGAGGGAATTGCTCATGGAAACAGAACAAGTAATGTTTTTGCATTTGAGGCTGAAAAACAATTAATATTATATCTACAGAAGAAAATATCTCAATGCCTTTCAGATTCTCAATATGTCAATAATCATCAAAAGGTGAAACGATAACAAGCAAACTTTGAAACTTGTTGCATTTATATATTTCACTTCCTTACTCAGAAAACTATGGTAAGGACACAATTATAAATATTATCCTAAATTGCATTTGTTATTTGCATGAATTATCACTGTGAGTAACTTTAATTGTGAAGCACTGAATGTATTATACATATTATTGTATTAATGCTTCATTGTTTATAAACTGCATAAACGTTATGGTGTATATCATGTGTACCATGTATCACATTATGCATTATTGTTTATGAATATATATGTATATCAAATTGTAAAGGGGCCTTCACAAGGTAAACCAAAGTTTGACAACACATGTTGAGAGTGTGAACACTCCAACAACTTGCCACCAACACTAATTCCAGGGTTGTCATACTGTTGTCGAGCAATAGGTTCGGTCTCCATTGTCAATAACGTTTCCATTAAACTTTCGGTGTTGTAAAACTCGGGTTTGATTTCTAAAATGTCGTCAAACTCGTGACATTAAAGAAAAAACAAAAACAATCGCAGTCAACAAATTGTCACGTGATGTTGTGATGTTTTGCTTGTCAACTCGACCAACAAGATGGCATCTCTCAAATGACACGTTTGACAACATATGTTTGACGTATGAAAATGTGAGTTTGAAGACTTTTGAAATTTGAAACGTGTGTTGTCAAACCTTAATTTGTCACGTGAAGGCTGCTTAGTATGGTGTGCATTACCTGATCCATGAACTAACGTTGATTGAATGACAACAGGACGTCACACACTAGTGTGGATTCGAACCCGCGTATTCGTGTGTGTCAATGAACCTATGATGACCCCCTTGACTACAATCCACGACCAACAACATGCTTCTAAATAGTATAGATGTTTCTAAATTGAGTGTGTAATTGAATTGCCCATCACACTCTAAATGTACACAGTTCCTTCTTCCGACATAACAACCTTGACCTTTACACCACTGAGAATGAAACAGTTTCAGTTTGTTTTCATCGCTCAAGTTCAGCTATGTCCTTCTTCCGAACAATATATTTCCCCATGCAAATGATGACAATACATGTACCGGATCTATCGCCAGTACTTCAATAATAACGTAACTATGAGTATATAAAAACATAAACTTATGCAACAGCAATATCAGTCAACGATAGACTGTAAAATATCTAGATTATCACAGATGTCTACCAATTTTATAAAATCTGATATTACATACAAATTAAACATATCAATCAACATTTGTGTTAAAAATTATCATTTTTGGTAAAAAACAAGCAAACAAAAACAATAATTAAAAGCAAACTTACATTAAAGAGATTATTCTTTGATGAAAATTTATAGAATCAAGGAGGACATGTTTGACTGTGATACTCACGAAAGTATCGATGAGGACCAATACTAGATTGATCTCTCCACATCTGGACTAACAACCCAAGCAGGTATCTACCATATGTGACAATAGGAACACTATTCGAAAGTTGTCAAATTGAACAGCGCAGTACAACACAACACAACGCAACACAACGCAACACAACGCAACACAACACAACACGACAAAACAAAACAAAACAAAGCGAAACAAACCAAACCAAACAAACAAGCAAACAAAACAACAACAACAACAAACACAACAAAACAAAACACAGTATCACACAGCACAGTCCGGCAAAAACAACACATAACATACATAAAATGAATTCTCATCAATTTGTTATTTTTCTTTACGGTTGGTACGTAGGGATCTTTCTCGACATACAAAATCAATTTCAATAATTCCGATTATCCCGATCTACTGGATACTTTTCTATGACTATTTATATCTATATTTTTTCACATATTTTTTGAAGATCGACTTGTAGACTACCTAACGCCACTCCCCACTCTACCCATCATGCGAGTTTACCATTCGGCACTTCGTAGATCTTCTGGATAGCTAAGTATGTACCGGGTTTATAACCTCCGGATATACCCGGGAAGATCCAGTTGGAATGGATCTTCAGCAGCCAACGGGAACAGGTAGTCAGGCTCGCTGACTTAACTGACACATCGCAGTTGCGTAATTCGATGCTCTTGTGGTTGATCACTGGATTGTCTGGTCCGATTACTTACATGGCACGAACATATAGCTGGAGTATTGATATGTGCTCCGTCAAGAAAGGAAAAAGCAAATACCTCCACATAACTAAAACCTAGCCATATCGCCACGTCTTCGTGGAATATATCTCGAACCGCAACCACACAGAAACTACAAAGCCGAATACAACCGGATACATATGATAAGAACTTACCCATATTGTTTTCAAAATCGTTGAAATTCTTCCTCAGCTCCAATGTCTCTTCTTCATTAAGAACGGATAAGCCGCATATGTAGCCGTTAGTGTTGACAAAATCGGCCACGTTTTGAACATCGGTCATCGTCGGTAGTTCAGTCGGAAGCTTGTAAAGGCAATGTGATATGTGCGAGATTCCCAGCTGATATGTGCCAGATTCTTTTATCTTTGTATTTATAGGGAGCAGGCCGGAAGGTTTGGGCCACGCCTTTGTATTTGGATTATTGGGTTGCTGTGGTGCTCACTCACTTCTTTTTCAAATATCTTTCAGTTTTTTGGTCACCTCGTCACGTGGGACAACGTGGTGCCCATATTTAAAAATCTCGGACCGCCTTTGTATGACCATTTCTCGGGGTCTTTCAATGTCCTTAATTTGATTGGTCGAACCGGTGTACGTGATGGGGTACCGTTTTCGTATGTGACATTCTGAAGGGCGAGGTGTACGTGTGACCAGCGTCCGAGCTGACCCTTCAATCCCCTCGAAGGAGAAATAGCAGGAAGAGATGAGACATGTTAGAATCCTGCCATAGTAATACGGACAGTTGGGGTTACTTAGTGTAAGGTCACTTTACCCTTTATTCTGAAGCACAGTTGGTTTGGGTGTTCCCCGCGTTACAGGCATGGTTTAAGATTACTCTTAGATAACATTTGTTTTCGTGTCTATAAATGGAGTTAGGGTAGATTAAAGATTACATATCTTGTAAACATCGGTTGTTTTTACAATGCCGGAAGACTAATGACAGGGTTTGACAGACTAAGCTGATTGTCTGTGAGCTCGAGGGTGAACATATACTGACGTACGAAACTAAGCATACACTTCATATTAGAAGTATATTCCGAAAAAGACCCCCAACAGCTCTCAAATATTTAGTAAAAAGTCTTTTCCGTATTTTCTGTATTGTGTACTGCAGTTCACAGGGTAGTTAAAAATGACTACATCACTGCAAATGCCAACTGCATGTTAACTAGTTGTCAGATTTTGACGGCTCTTGGTTGCATGTTAACGGTTACGGGCCATTCTAAAGATAAAAACTGCTGTCTAAACTTAAATGAATGTTGATGTTGGTGTGAAATATATTGATGAATTTGTTATGGTCTAAAGTCTAAACATCAAACCCATACGGTATTTGTTCAGAGAAAAATGCTCTCCTCTGCACCTATACTGAACAGCAAAAGAAACGCAAATTTCGAAAAACATGAAGTTTCATAAAAGTAAGCGTTCATGTTTATGGCTTCTATTTAAAAACGTAACAAAAATCCAGAGTTGCGTCTCTCTTGCTGTTCAGTATATGTCTTAACCGAAAGGACCCGACTTTTCGACATTAAACAGTAAACAACTAATACAGGTAAAGTACTTTGGGGATGGTGTCCTACCTATCTTATTACTCATAAACTTCTAAAATGCCAAACAGACCATGGTAAAATACGTTTATAATGAACACGTTTAAAACGAACCGTTCTATTTTTTCCATTTTATCCGTGTGATTTCACATATCAGTAAATATGCGTATGATAATGAATTACGTTTCTAATGCATTAACATATTGGCCTCCTTGACTTCGTTAAAACCATTGTGTACTGCATTCTTATAATCGCATCACTAGCACTTCTATGTCTCTGGTGTATGTAAGTGGGAAACCCGAAGTGCGCCATCTCTTTGAAGTGCTCACTGCCTTTGTGACACCCACTCACTCGGTTATGCTGCGGATCCAGAAAGAAAGAATCTGGGATTTGAACCCACTATCACATGGGCTCATGAGTGATTAGGGCTTATGGCGCTCTTAGAAATATTCCATCATTGTCACGGCGGGGGACACAGAAATAGGCTTTATAGACTGTGTCCATGTGGGGAATCGAATCCAGGTCCACGGATTCGCAGTGCCCCAGTTGGTAAAAGTGACACAAAACAGTATTCTGTTTAACATTTATGATATTTGGAATAACGTTTTCTTTATACAAATTCAATATACACATACGTGATCTAGACTACCTGTTGTCGGACTGTCTTTTTCTGCAAGCCTCGCTGGCCTCGCTTTCGATCTGGTTCTTCAGACTGAGTAGTGGTGTTTAGAGCGTCCAACTGGAGAGCTGAAGGTCGCGAGTTCGATACCGACCACGTCATACCGAAAGACGTTAAAATACGGTACTTGTTGGCCCCTATCTGGCGCTCGGCATTGATGGGTACAACAAAGACAGGTCAGCTCGAAGTCAGTATGTGTTGGGTATTCATGCTTAACCACGGCGTGGTATCTCAGTGAGCTAGCACTGCAAAACCAATTTAAGCGTGGGCAAGTACAAACAGTCACACATACACACTCATGCACGGCGTCCTATGAGCCAAACCCCACCTTACCCCGAACCTCGAATGGGATCACATCAGTACCAGAATTTGTATAGAGTAATCCCGAATACAACGCGCTGCATTTAACCGCTTTCTGTAAGGAGCTGGTTGTGAGCATACCTGACGCCAAGACCGAGGTTAGAATTGGCCTTCAGCAACCCATGCTTGTCGTAGAAGGCGATTAAGGGGATCGGATGGTCAGGTTCGCTGACTTGCTTGACTTATGTAATCGTATCCCAACTGCGTAAATCGATGCTGATGTTGTTGATCACTGGATTGTCTGGTCCAGACTCGATTATTTACAGACCGACGCCATATAGCTGGAATATTGTGCCGTTCAACAGCAAATCAACCTACCTATCATGCAGCCTTAGTCTACGTGTCGTTTCTGTTATATAACATTTGTGTATGGGAACCATGTGAGACATTTGACACTGTCGTGCACCTTTAATCTGAGGACGGTAGGGTAGTCTACTGGTTAAAGCGTTCGCTAGTCACGCCGAAGACCCGGGTTCGATTGCCCACATGGGTACAATGTGTGAAGCCCATTTCTGATGTCCCCAGCCGCGATATTGCTGGAATATTGCTACAAGCGGTGTAAAACTAAACTCACTCACACCAATATGGTGATATTATCTACATTACTGGAATAATGCTAAAAGCGGTGTAAAACTAAACTCACTCATACCAGTATGGTAATATCATCACATTCCTGGAATATTGCTAAAAGCGGAGTTAAACCAAAGTCACTCACTCACCCTTTTATGTGATGCACCTTGTCAACCGAGACACAACTTATCCAAAAACACGTTGACATGTAGACGTGTCCTGACAGCTTCGAACTTCCCTGTTCGATAAGGTTGACGAGATTAGAACACACGCTGACGTCTTAATAGATTATACAAATGCACTTATTCAACCCAGAAGACTGGCTGGACTGATTTGATGTAAGAAACGTATACAGTGATCACTTAATCAAATTCAGCAAACAATCTGACACATCTACAATCAAAGCTGACAGCTTGTTTTTTCACTTCATATCCATCTGCGGCCAGTGGGGTATCCTAGTGGTTCGAGCTTTGGCTTGTCACGCCCAATGACGTGGACACAGTGTGTGAGGCACATTTCTGGTGTCCCCCGCCGCGATATTGCTGGAGTATTACTAAAAGCGGCGTAAAAGTAAACTCAATCATAACTGTTACAATATAGCGATATTATCTACAAGCAAGGCTATATAAGCACAGGGGCTTGTATCGCTTTGAAACGGCGTTCGAAAGACATATAGATGTATAGACCCTACCCTAGTACTATATAAAAGGATAGTACTAGGGTAGGGTCTATACATCTATATGTCTTTCGAACGCCGTTTCAAAGCGATACAAGCCCCTGTGTATATAAGTATCTCGATCGGTCGGTTATGTTAGATTAATTTTAAAAGACAGTGATGATAATGATTTAATTTTTCTGTCTTCATATTTTGGTAATGTATGTACAATCATGTACATTAGCAGGTTGGTAGTGGGTAACCACGTATAAATTATCAGATAATTTTTTTGACGTTTCCATGGCATAAATCTCTAAGACCAGGAAGAAAGGTTGATAGAACGTTTGATGAAGTCATTCAAATATTCGACACTTGACATTTGATCAAACATGTAAGACAAGTGACTCATTGTATTGTTGTCAGATATGAAGGCTCTTTCACTCTAATTTCCCGAACCAACACGTGTAATACCATTGTAGATTTATTTAGCATGGATATCTTCAACGGGTGAGAGCAATAAAATGACATCTTTACCTGATAAACTGGTTGAGGTTAGTACGCCTTAACCTAGGGCACCTATACAGAATGTTCGGCTGTACTCTTGCAAAGACCACGTTTGACTCCTTTATTCTCATAAACCACCTTGGTGGTACAAGAACATATACCGTAAAAATATACATATACAAATTCAAATTCCAGATGGCAGAAAACAACATATTACCATTTTTTTGACAGTAGTTAATAGATGTAGGATATATCTTGATAGAGTTACTATTTCTCGAGATGTTGCTACAGATAATATTTTGTTTAACTTTGTTTCATTAGAAAAATAGGTTAAATAGGAAAAATATTGTTTCATCAAAGAATCTAGTGCTTTGCAGTGAAAAATACAATCATTATGATATTCATCTGCGATGCTTTCAGAAGTGCATAGCTGACACGTCCTTTGGTCCTTTGGAACATAATACCAGAAGCCCGGCACGGACGGAGCGTTTACTGCAGTCAGAGGTAGTAACGGGCAGGAAGAGGAGAGGAAGACCACCTGTAACCGTGCCTGTTCAGGTCGCATGCGCATTCTCCATCTCCTACATAGCTTCCTCATCCGCGACAACCACGGCATCCACGACACACAGACATCACCGACCACAGCTTGGTTTGACGTAAACGCAATTGCAAGGACTCCTACATTTCAATCGTCAGACTTCAGCCGCTTACAGTGGCTTTGCCTATTACTGAATCTAGAAATAGAATTCACGGCACCTAAATTTCATTGATTCATTCCACACAGATAGAACCATACAAGATAAATGCCCTCCCTAACACCTACCCTTGAGATAATGGTGATCCACAAGGAAGCGTTCTGCGCCCCCACTCTTTACTGTCATGATCGACATTTTTCCACGTTCAGTCAAAATCGTTTTACAAAATTTGGACACTATTAATTTTTTTTACCTCATTTTCAGTACACCACGCACATAAACAACCTCTACTTCTTGCTACTCAAGATTTGTCTTCTCGTATCTGAACTTAAAATACAGCAACTTAAAATACAGCAACAAATCAACAACAACAACAACAACAACAACAACAACAAAACATGAAAAAAAACCACTTATGCAACATAAGTACATACCCACAATTCCTTTACACAAAGTAGAACTGACATTTAGAAAAAATTCTTAGGGGTCACATTTAACCAACAGTTAAAACTGACAATTCTTTCAATTCTTTCTTGCTATTTATTCCTGTCCTGCATTTTACTGAAAATGGTAAACTCAAAATAATGTTCAATTAATACATCTTCACTGAAATATCATTACTCTGTCCACGTTCCACATTCATGCATAGAAACCTCCAACATTCATTGTATTTTGGGGGTCAGGAGTTCTTGTTTAGCTTTCAGTGGGTATATAGTTATGGATTTAGACCTATCTGACCAGATTTACGAAAGCGGTACATACATTTCACAAACGATGATATGTAAGGCTGCATAAAAAAGATCGAATGGTTCTCGGGATCAATCATAAAATTACCGGTATCCTTAACTTAATTTGTCCAGCACATTACAAGGGGGTATGCACGTTAAATGAAAAGCTGAGAATAAGCAGGGTTGATGTAAGTTAACTCTCATCACGTACTGCACATGCAGGTGTTTCACTGTTCCAACTACTGCGCTTAAGAGCAAGGGGCTGGGTAGCGGATTCATACATGCCGTATACACTAATATTAACATGTCGCCCGCTGGCGACACGGTTTCTGATAAAATCTGTATACATTCCCTTCCGTGTCACAACGAAGGGCTGACACTGATGCAGTCTGTAGTGATCGTTAACAAGATATAGCTGTAAACCTGAAGTGTTCTCATGCATAATATTTTGGGATGATTCGAAAGCAAGACAGCTGACATAATTTGTATGTATGAAAACATCAATTCCAAAAGCTGATGAAACTGAAATGTCAATTTCCAGTAAGAATTTTGAAAGAGAATCAACGGGTAAAATTTTGAAAACAATTCGTGTTCGTAGTTGCGAGTTGCTTGTTTGGTTTCTAATAAAACTATTTACTTGCTTACTACAAGACATAAAGATTATTCGCTCTAATGAAAAATGTCTCTCTTCTGTACTTAAACCGGATAAATGAGCCCAGTCGTATTACTGAGTCAGCAAGAGATACCTTGAAGCAACACCCGGTACGACCCGTATAGAATCACGCCATGACAACACCACTGGACGAGAAACACCTGATCCCACTGTCTTACCAGGTGGCTGTCTCCCGTGTTTACTTATGGATTAAATGGCTGCAATGTGTCACATGATGAAACCTATTTGGTGTGAGATGCGATTGATTAACGTGTGACCAATAATGACACATATCCAACATCTCCGATCGCTGCCCTGAAGCATATATCCTGGCAGCTACCACTCTCTTGCTTGCAACTAGGAGATTCTTAAGGATAAATCGTATCCGGGAAAACTCACTCATCGTTGTGGGTATCTTTACTGTGTCGATTCGTGATAAACCGGGTAAAAAAATCTGTATTTTTCGTTAAAAAATAAAGCAAAATAAAGATTGAAAAATATTCAGACAATAAGATGGAAAGAAAATGAACTAAAACATAGTACTAAAGGAGAAAAAAATAAGTACAAATAAAATAAACATGGCCTTCCTTGAGTCATGGGTGTTTGATAAGCTGTATAAATGAGTTAGTGAGTGAGTGAGTGAGTACGGTTTTACACTGCTTTTAGCAATACTCAAGCAATGTCATGACAAGGGACACCAGAAATGGGTTCCACACAATGTACCCATATAGGGAATCGAACCCAGGTGTTCGGTGTGACGAGCTAACGCTTTAACCACCAGGCTACCCCCACAGCATAAACTGTATAAGTTTACATGTATAAGAGAAAATACACTTTGTACTATCCCCTGTGTGTACATCAATATCAGGTACACAAGAAGCAACAGAAAGCTCATAAGTATCTTAATGGTCGGGACGGTAGTTTAGCCTCGTGCTTAAAGTGTTAGCTCGTGCACACCGAAGACCTGGGTTTGATTCCCTACATGGGTACCATGTGCGATGCCCATGTCTGGTATCCCCCGACAGAACGTCGCTGGAATATTAATAAAAAAACCGTCATAAAACTTAAATTACTCGCTCACTCCTAATGGTCAAGCACGCTCACATGCTTTGTGGCTATATCAAGATAATATATTCAAACCGCAAGCCACAGAAAACACGTTAACCGTCAAACTTCATTTCAGCGTACAGGTAAAACTATTCAGCGTGGAAATGGTACTTGTGGCTCGTCCAATATGAAACTAAAAGGCAAACAAACATGGCAAACTAATTAAACAGAATAATTTACTCCATACTATATTTAAGTAGCTGTCACATTCCATTTGTATTTAAGCACATATTGCGCAATATTTCATTCACGTCAGTGACGTCACTATTGTTTATACTCGCCATCAATCTTCTCGAATGGACAGCTGGTTTAGGTTCAGATTATGTACTAGGCTAAAGCCGGGTACGGTTACATATTTTTGGTGAAGAGCATGTGTCGCCAGCTCGGCTTTGCGGCATACTGCAATTTATGGTCGTGATAGAATGGAGATAAGATATAATGTTATGAAAGAATGAAAGTATTGTAAAACAATTAAAATTTAAAGTATAATATATAATGTTGTGCTACCTTGAAAACAGATAACAGTGTGTGTGTGTGTGTGTGTGTGTATGTTAGAAATTGCAGAAAGCGGTGTAAAGTAACAGTTTGGTTGTCATTTACTTTTTTTATTGCTGAGAGTGTTGTTAAACAAAATTCAACAAAAGTTGTGAATCCACCCGAAGCGTCATAAACCCTCACCCTCATAAACATCCCCAATAGCCGGTGATCGACCAGTGGGGTGAACATAACCGTAAATGCCTCGAATGTGCAGTTTCAAGCATTCTCCTTACTTTTATAGGAACGGGTGCTAAGATCCTACACAATGAGACATATGACAAAAAACACACACAGCAATAACTAGACCTCTTCGAAAAATTAAAAAAGGGAAGAGAACCAACATAAATTTGGAATCTGTATACTGTCGTTAATTACATCCGTTTCGTACGGACAATGATAGACTTTCTATATCGCACGCAAATAGCAACACTGCAAGCTTGCCTTGCAGTGGGGTTGTACGTAAGGATCTAGTCATTCATTCATTCATTCATCCTCAATATCCCCAAACACACACACACAGACACACACACACACACACACACACACACACACACACACACACACACACACACACACATGACCTGTCCCTAAGCATTAATGTTTACAATGCGTTATAACGGGGCAAGTTAGTACATGCCCGATAGGGTGCGAAAATAAATATGATACATCTAAAAGTGAAACTAGTTATTTCAGGATGTTTAACTTACTTTCACAAAAACCTATATCGCACAGCATATACCTGCTATGGCATATACCTGATATGGCATATACCTGCTATGGCATATACCTGCTATGGCATATACCTGCTAACAGCTTCGTCTTCATACACCACTTTGGAAGTCAAAAATGGGTATTGTATAGCACATAAGCAGTCGCGCAAAACTTTTTAAAAAAAAATACAAAATAAAAACACATATTTACTGATACCTAAGAGCTAATAGATAAGAATGATTTCTAGTATAAAATGTTGATGCATTTGATACTGGTAACATATTTGTTGTTTTGACCTGAAATAGCTATGTTACTCCGGTAACTATGGTCGATTTCCACCGGTAATACACTTTCATGTGTATGTTCCCGACAGTTTAGATATTGACAATACTATGTGACTTGCATGCGGTCATTAACTTACTTTTACAAACTGTGTTTATTATATACCTTAGAAACACAAAACAAATATATATATATATTTTTTCATAAAACCGGAAACAAGTCATATCAACACTAAAGTGTGAAGATGCTCCCAGTTTCTTTAATGAACGTTTACGGATTGACGTCATTGTGAACGTGCGTGTATGAATACAAAATTCTTATAAATCACGACCTATTTACTCACTCGGAGACGGAAACGGAGGACTTCCTTCATTTTTGTGGGCATCACAATTCCTTACCCTTTATTTGTTTACAAAAGCGATCGTGAGAAACAGGGGGCGTGGCCAACAGACAGATCGAACCACTTGACTCAAGTGCGTATATGTGTATTGCATTGAAATCGTATCCGTTTAGAAAATAAGTATATTTAGTGATGCTCCTCCCACTGGGGACTACGAACGGAGCTGATTGGTCCTCCAGGATGCATTGTTTTACGGGGTGATAGATAGGCCATACGATAGAACGTTATTGCCGATTCTACTTCCCTTTCTTAAATTAGCTCGTGCGCATAGCTCGCCATCACATGGCTCGGTCACGTGCTTACTTCATTCAATGTATTTTCCACGAAAATGGGAATATACGGGCCGCCCACGTTCTTCGAATCTGGATAAAATTGGGGGAGCGCTTGTTTGGAGATTATTCATGACCAATCGCCGTGCATGTTGAGCGGTTCAAGCAGAAATAACAGACAACATGAGCATCATAGCAAAGGTAACACTATTTCAACGTTTTGACTTAATCTATAAAGTATACGCTTTGAAAGTATATGGAAGTAGAAATTTGTCTCATGGTTTTACATTATTCATAAACCAAGCAAAACATTTTAATATTCTTTTTTACTTTACAATCTGTAAACTTAACAAATCAACGAGAACCTTTACCAGCTTACATCTTTCTCTTTGCTAGGACGCAACCAATACTCTATTGAAAATGACTCGCTATGCAAGGACTGGGCTCCCAAACACCAGGAAGTACTCAAGCACAACGGGGGAGAAATCAACAACACCTGGGAGGCGCTATGCACATCAAAATATTGCAGTTTCAGGTACCAAAGATTTGACGTTAAGCACTGGACCTGAAATTGGCATGCTTCAATAATTTGATGAATTTAGGCTGTTTATGTCACTGTTTATCAGAACACGTGTGTATATACCTCTCATAGCGTCTTAAAATCACTTCAGTTTGATAACGGTAAATGGATCGTAATACTGTAAACTGTAGGTTCCTATCCTTACATACATCTATTAAGTCTTTTGACGTGTAGATACACGATGGTCTTGGAGTGACAGGTACATTTACAACATCATAGGAAAAAGCAGACATTTCAGTGAAATGCGACTGTTGGTCCCTTTGAAAGAAACACTTATAGTGTTTTGTGGCAACCTGAAACCGAAACTATATGCATTGGAATAAAAGCAGCTTGTTTTATATAATCACAAAACATAGGATAAGTATAGTTTACATCAGTAACCCTTACGGGAAATCATTCGACAATGCAGCCATTTTTATATCGTAAATCCCACTAACTCCAGGGGTTAACCAAATTCGTATTACAATTTTGTATTACAAAACTTTTTTGGGTAAAGTTATCCATTTTTTAACTTAGTTTCGATCGATCTCGTTAGTCCAGCTGACTGTACATATTTCTTTTTAACACATTATAATTTGTAAAATATGGGTCGCTGTTGTGTTGACGTGCTGGTATGGTTTGATTACATTTTCCACAAATGTTGTCAAGCTGCTGCGAGGTGGGAATATACAGATGCCGTTATGTGGGGATGTATATATTTAGGGATGCCATTGTGGAGGGATATCTTTATTTAGGGATATCGTTATTTAGGGATGTCGTTATGTAGGGATGTATATATTGAGGGAAGTCATTATATAGGGATGTCGTTATTTAGGGATGCCATTATGTGAGGGATGTCGTTATGTAGTGATGTATATATATATTTAAAGATGTCATTATTTAGGGATGTCGTTATGTTCAGGTTCATCTATCAACCATTCATTTGTCTTTCAGAAGCTAGTCTTCCAGCAACTAGCGTCACCACCTGGATTTCCCACCTCGCCGCCGATACCACACGGGCCGACCTATCTGACACTGTCGTCCATCGTTCTCAGCGTATGATGTTGGACACCCTTGGGGTGGGGATCCTAGGATTCAAGACCGACATCACTCAGACTGTCATGAGATGTTCCCTGAACACAGGAGCCATGGATGGAGTTGGCCCATCCGCATCTACCATCTGGGGGTCCAAAGGTCAGAAGGCTTCTCCGACCATGGCGGCTTTTCTGAACGGCATTAACGTTCATTCGATGGACTTTGATGACACATGGTACCCAGCCACCCACCCGAGCGGCCCGGTTCTGCCAGCGATTCTCGCCCTTGCTGAGACGATGACCGGAAGTTACCAACCTACCACTGAAGATCTTCTTGTGGCATACAATGTTGGGATAGAGGTCCAGGGTCTCTTGCTCAGATGCTCAGAGATTGCTAAGGAAATCCCTTGCAGGTAATTATCGTCAAGCTTGTATTAAGTGTAGTGCTGAGGTTGGGACGGTTAGTTGCAGAAGTTTTGGCTTGACACGCTGAAGGTCCGGGTTCGATTCCCAACACCAAAACATTGCTAAAACCAACAGTTAGCGACCCCAGTGTGATGTGGCAAAGACGTTGCTGAATGTGGCGTTAAATGACAAACTCTCTCCCATTCATTCACCCATTAATCCCTAAATCTGATCATCCTTTAGTATGCTTTTTCAGGACAGATTTACAAGGGTCACGTGATATTTTATCCTTAACACCATTTTGTAACGCACGTTTATTGATGTTTGCACATGCGGGGCAGTTTGCTTAGGGAGAGTTACACCTGAAACCTGATTGTGGGTTCGAACCTCGGTTTACCCTCTAATGTTTCTGGACTTGCTGCCTTGCTTCTGCATGCAACTAACACGCCACGACATAACGTGAACGGCGTTCACAATCATTTCTAAATCACTTACTCTGATCTTAACCCAACCAATAGACAATGTTAATAAGTAGCTCTTTATAAGTAAGCTCTTGATAAGTATATCCTTACATTTATGATTATCATATTTTACCATCATCAACGTAAATGTCTTGTCCTTTCAGGTTTCATCCTCCTGCCGTCGTTGGGGTGATGGGCAGTGCTGCTGCCTCAGCTCGACTCTTGGGTTTGGGCCCGCACAAATCTCGCCACGCCCTTGCCATCGCTGCATCATTCGCAGGAGCTCCAATGGCTAATGCCGGAACGACAACAAAACCGCTCCATGCCGGGAAGGCTGCCCGTTTCGGCCTGGAAGCAGCACTTCTGGCGGACCATGGCCTGGAAGGTAACCACGACATCCTTGACATAGCTTCTGGTTACGGGGCCTTCTACGACGACTACGACCCCGAGGAATTCCTGTTCGCACATTCCAACAAGGAAGACTTTGTCCTCCATAATCAAGACATAGCCATTAAGAGATTCCCTGCTCATCTGGGAATGCACTGGGCAATCGACGCCACAATGGGTGCAAGGGACAAGATCTGCCACACCGCGAGAAGGATAGTTCCAGAAGAAGTGTCCGAGGTGCATATCATGGCTCCAAAGTCCAAATACATCAACAGGCCACTTCCTTCAACCGAACATGAAGCCCGTCATTCCTTCCAGTTCAACGTGTGCACGGCTTTGTTAGATGGTCAGGTGACACCAGATTCCTTCACCCACAGCTACAGACGGCGTGCTCCACTCAACCAGCTGCTGTCCAAAACACGCGTCAGTTGCCCTGAGGACAACATTCCCACTTTCAACGACATGTACGTGGAGGTCCATGTGACGATGAAAGACGGGAGTCACGTCAAAAGCCGCTGTGACACCCCCTACGGTCACTGGAGGAACCCGCTGACTGAGAAGGACCTTGAGGGAAAGTTCCTGGCCAACACGAAAGATATGTCCTATCAATCTCAGATCAAACTCATCAACACCATCAAGAACATGTCTGAAAGGAAACCAATGACAGAGTTCCTGGAAGCTCTCAGAGACTGATGCTATGAAAACTTTGGTAAGGCACTAACAACGCAAAAACATTCATTTATTGGAACCGAAGTAGATTAAAACTTGATTAATTTTCACGACCGAATATTTCAGAATCCAGAGAAAATGCATCTGGTGCTATTAACTGCTAATGAGTGAGTATGGTTTTATGCCGCTTTTAGCAATATATTTGCAATATAACGGTATCATACGTATATGTTTTGTCATTGCCATGGTCACTATTTTTCTGTTGACGGATTTTGAGGATCTTTGTCCGTGGCTGCCGGATCCTATCAAAAACCTTCACCAGAGTAGCCTCCACAAATGCTCAGCAAACTTTACTTACAATTTCAATACGGTCCTAATTTGTACTTATATTTTTATGATTTTTAAAAAAGACCTTTTATCTCCACATAACTTGACCTGTAAAAGAAAAGACGGACACGTTTCATAGTTCATTATTTACTATATTCTTTATTGTATATATTTATCGAAGCTCATGTACAAACCAGGACTATTTTAACACTAAGCATCACAAGGTTACAAGCAGTTTCCATTTCTTCAAAACACGATGCAGCACCTAGTACAGAAACATGACATATATGCCAATTAACCCTCATTTCTAGTCTTTGTATGTGAATGTTTTTCGAGGATTTGTATGTACATACATGTATACGTTAGTTTTCTGCATGGATGTTCTGTGCTTGTGCACATTTGTTGTTACTTGTCTGATTCAAGTCAGACATTATTTGTTAATCAGTTGTATATACCTAATCCTTCTGTAAGTATAACAAAACTGAATAAATGTCTGAAAAACGATATGAATTTTTACCTTCTTTCTACTTCCTCGTAAGGTAACACCCTACTTAAACATTAGAGTTTACTCAGTCATGAGGAAACTTTGAACATAGATTGTTGAACGACTGCGGGAAATATTGCCAGGAAAGATTGTTTTATGCAACTATATCTTAATGTATTTTGGTTTTGATGTTTTCCCAACTACATTGAAACAATTTCTGAATTTACCTAGTCTAGTAGTCTAGTGATAATTGACGTGCCTTTGCGTGTGCTTGTGTCGGCAGACAACGGCTGGGCTTGAAACTTTCACCATCTCGCAGGAGGCGATGGGGTAGCCCAGTGGTTAAAGCGTTCACTCATCACACTGAAGACCCGGGTTCGATTCCCCACATGGCTACAATGTGTGATGGTCATTTATGGTGTCCCCCGGCCATGATGCTGTTTGAATATTGTAAAAAATGGGGGTAAGACCATACTCACACACTCACTCACCATTTCGCAAGCACCCTGTTTTATCAACGATATGTACATACAGGCTAATCATGGGAATACCACATCGGACCTCTTTTATGAGAGATTTCTGAGATTTCTTCTGAATATGGAAACGTCCTTATGGATTTATCTTCGTACAAACAGCTTAACCTATGTGAAGGTGACTGAACCAAACCTGGACGACTTACCCTAGCTGGAACTCACTGAGCCCGACTTAATGTAAAATCCGACGAAACCAAACAGAACCTATCAAAAGCTAAGATAATTTGTCTCATTCTTAGTGAGTGAGTAGGTTTAGTTTTACGCCGCACTCAGCGCTATTACAGCCATATGACGGCCGTCTGTAAATATCGAGTCTGGGCCAACTAGGAATCTGCGCAACTAGGAACCGGTGACATGTGTCAACCAAGTCGGCGAGCCTGACCACCGATCCTGTTAGTTGCGTGTTACGACAAGCATAGTCGCCTTTTATTCATCCCAAGAAAACTGTGAAAACTTGAGACCTTGCTTAATCCTAAAAGAGTTTTCCTAGACCTAAGCGAACTTGCCAGCAACTGAAGTACATGTAACTTCACTGACACTATGTGTATAAAGCATAGAATCAAGGTATTTTAAATTCCTTCTTGTGTAAATACAAACATAAACACGAACACTTTACATCAACAACCCCACAGAGCCACCTTGTGCATAAATTAAAAATTTATGTGTTTACAAAGACACACAACTGCCGATGAATACGCTTTATTCGACTTCAAGAATAGTATGTCAAGGCGGCCTGAAGAGAGAGGTCATTGTTTAATTCCTGTACACAAATGCCATATGTCTGCATCACATTGCCTACCCTAGACTAATGCTGTGTCTCTGAATATAAAATTATTTTTTTTGCATTGTAACCACGTGAGTACCCACAGCCATGCACGGGTTATTAACTTATCGAGATGAGGTTGGCAGCCAAAATCCTGGGTTCGAATCCCCACGTGATTCAACGTGTAAATTACGTTTCCGATGTTCAAAGCGTGGAATTGCCGGAATACTACAAACAATCACGTAAAAACTTCACTCGCTCACTCACATACTATCTACATATTTGTTAATCTATACAATTACAAGTAATTGACTATGTCATTACAAATTTTGACTCAGAGGCTTGTTTCAATTAAAAAGAATTATTTTCATTTTTATGAGGCCGCTTCACCATCCATGGCACCATGCGTAGAACACTTGTCACGGCAGAGGTGTACAGTTTGATGACACGGAAGTTTAAGCAATTAATAACAATAATAATCATTGTTATAGGATATTTATATAGCGCACATATTCGAGCAACTGGTGCATTCTCAAAGCGAGGGTATTATATCCGTCGATCAGTCAATGTCAATCTCAACGGCACATGTTATTATCTTATTATCAACTCCCTTGGGATCATACAACTCATGAAGCCACTACTAGTAGGCGCACGGAGTGATCACCTCTTTCCCAGTGATTACCACTTTTTATGAGGTACCCATTCACAGCTGGCTGGACTGGGACACATAGTCACACCAACGTTTCCCAGCGTGACATTTTGCCTGGCATCATTCCTCGTCGATATACATTAGATTAGAAAGCTAGTAATATACTAAATATGCCCGAACAATCGGAAATGAAACACGCCTCTGAAATGAATAAAACAGTTTACATAAAATACTCACAACTGCATGTGTCGATGTTCCTGGATTTAGTATTTTAATTAAACACTTATTACCACTACACACTTACTTAGTAACAGACCAAGACGAAGTCGGTAGGCTACGCCTACATTTGCTCTTGAAATGAGTGAGATAATTGGATTGAATGCCACTTCGAACAAAATTTCAGTTACACCAAGCTGAGTGGAAAACAAGGTGGTGCAGGTGGGTTCAGAGAAGCCACGACTACTGGATTGCAAAGTGGTATGGGAATGGCCTCACAAACTCCGCCACTCCGCCACTCCGCCGCTCCACCAACCCTAGTCTGTCATACAAACCATCAAGCAAATATATCTAAAAAAGCTCACAAGTCTAGAAAAAGTGGCAAGTCCACAGCCTAGGGTTGAAAATGAAGAAAGTCTCGTGGCTCGTTTTCATTATTTTGTATGTATTATTAACCTTTTTTTCTGTAAAGTACGTTCGCTTCAGAGACTAGTTGTCAATTCCAACCCATGCAGTGATGTAAACTGGTACGACATACACACACGACGCGAGTTTATAATGATTAACTTCGTACCTCGTTATCCAGTTCCAAGAAGCAGTAATTCTCGTGTAGTCGTGTGTGTGTAAACATCATGACTAATCTGACCCTTCGAGGTCAAGTAATGAATCACGTGGCTCCCCCGCTATAACGCTTGGCGTCCCCGAGGATCACTTCCTGAATCTGTTTGATGGCAGCATATCCACAAGAGTGTGTGATATTAGAGTCTATATATCAACAGCAACCCTAACTACAACTGATACGTATAAACGTAAACTGCATTGTAGAACAAGAACAAAGGTCGTCATAATCAGTCTGCTATTACATAACACTCATTTGTAACCCGCAATATTCCATATAATATTCGTAAAAAATTATAGGATGCATCCAAGGTGAGAAATCACAGTAAGATCGGAATAAGTCTTGGGTGAGACATGAAAGACGCCTCTCACATATCCCTAGCACTTAATAGACACATATTCACTATGCAATTGTTGAGGCTTATTCTCATCTTCTCCCTCTAGAAGGGTGATAGGAAAGACAGGAAAGTGAAGAGGGGATAATAAGGTGGACAACTGAACATTGCTACGTCTGATATTGAGTGCATGACATTTTTATGAGGCAGTCTTGAAGAAACGTTGATTCTTCTTACGTCCTGTAGCAATCGTGGTGGGTTTTGGATTAACATCTGTGGAGAAATGTTGATCCTTGGTAGTGATGCCGATGGTTGCTGTGCGAGTGGATCTGGGTCTGGGTCTTGAGTGGGTTGACGGTGGGTGGGTTGAGTCGTTTTGTACCATGAACCAACCCACGTTTGAGTCAGCTTTCGACTGTGACGTTTCTGCACCTCTGGGTTGTATAGTAGAAGTATGTCTCCAACTTGAAATGAGGGCTGTGCTGCTCTCTGGTCATGTTTTACTCTGTATCGCTGATGTGTAACCTCTGTACTGTCCGGAGAGAGTTTCTTGGCAGCTTTCAGCTTATCCATGATTTGTTGAAGGTGATTAGCAGAGTCCTTTGGGAGGTTGTTTTTCAGCAACAAGGCGGTGTAAATAGGAAGAAGCATGTCATGACCAAAGAAAAGACAGTGAGGTGAAAATCTAGTACTTTGGCATGGCAATATGCTTCGGAGTCACATCATGGTGTATGGCATGAGAACACCCCTGTCATCTTGCTTCTGGTTGGTATAGGCTCTAAATGAAACATTTCAGACATGGCATTAAATAACGTAATAACAGAGTTGTACAAGAAAGCGTACCTTAAATAGAATGTTAGAAGTCCGGTTATTACTGGATTATTACAGTTGTGGTCTGAACGTCTATACAGTGGTCACTGAAACATTTACTGGTGCAATAAACACTAGCTTGAGTTTTAAGCTTGACGTGTTCAATGGTATATGGCCTGTGTTCATTATCCTTGCCAGGTGCGTTACATCAGCTTGAGCCATGACACGAAGGCTAAAGTGACATTTCAATATTAGCAACTCTTCAAAATGAATGTGAACGTTCAAGCAAATATAACACACACACACACACACACACACACACACACACACACACACACACACACACACACACACACACACACACACACACACACACACACACACTCACACACACAC
This sequence comes from Haliotis asinina, assembly GCF_037392515.1. Taxonomy (NCBI): domain Eukaryota; kingdom Metazoa; phylum Mollusca; class Gastropoda; order Lepetellida; family Haliotidae; genus Haliotis; species Haliotis asinina. Next base: position 41,027,857 of record NC_090286.1, read on the forward strand.
ACACTCACACACACACACTCACACACATACATTCATACGTACATACAGAAACAATATACAAATATGTAAAATACACAGATAAATTGTGTACCGTCACAGTATGTACAAAAATAGAAAAAAAGAAATGCATGAACGAGAAATCTGTTGCGAAAATTTTGTATTTTCAAACACGTACGACTCGTCCACAAATTGACGTTAGTGCATGAAATTATACACCGTTTTAGAACAGGGTAATGTCTATACAAACAAGTGGATACTTTAAGATAACGGAAACGCTGAGCGCGATGGTGACGACGTAGCATGACCCCGACGTCGGGTTTCCTGGCTCTCAGACCTATTTCTTTCAACCTGTTTCCATACAGTTTGACTGGATATGCTATTAAGTCCAGACACCCTGACTGCTGTGCTCTCATCCGTGGCAGTGTGGATGAAACGATCTTGGGCTGCAGTGGTGACGATCATTTGTTATACATGTTTGGCTGCAACGAGCTGCAAGCCATATCTTGCTCAGACTTACAATCAGACACCTGGCAACAGAAGATATGTAATCTTCAGCATGCATTCTTTCAATAGCGATGTTGCGTGTCACAGAGCCAATACGTGACGTAGTGATTTGACCTTGAAACGAATGCCAATATTTGAAAGTAATCTGGATTTTTATTGCGAGACAGTGAATACTCTTTGCTGCACAATTTGAACTGGAAAGTGATTTCTGTTGTGTTATGGCGATGCCTTTCTAATCCTTGTAAGAAATCTTAAAAAATAAACATTTTCAGGTAAATCATTTTTTTTGACTTGTGCAATCGTGTATAATCATGTTATCAACACTGATGTTACATACCACGATTGTTTGAACACAACAGTTAATCATTAGACTTTTGAAAATACAAATCGCCCATGTCTTTCTTTTTGGGGTGGCATACATACGACATAGCGAGTGCTTCATTTGAGTCTGAACTTTTGACGGATTTTTGACTGCTTCCCCTGCTGTTGCTACTACCACTAGTACTGCTTCCCCTGCTGTTGCTACTACTGTTCCTACTGCTTCCCCTGCTGTTGCTGTTACCACTACCACAGCTCCTACTGCTTCTCCTGCTGTTGCTACTACTACTCCTATTGCTCCTACTGCTTCCCCTGCTGTTGCTACTACAACTACTACAGCTCCTACTGCTTCCCCTGCTGTTGCTACTACCACTACTACTGCTCCTACTGCTTCCCCTGCTGTTGCTACTACTGTTACTGCTGCTCCTACTGCTTCCCCTGCTGTTGCTACTACCACTATTACTGCTTCCCCTGCTGTTGCTACTACCACTAGTACTGCTTCCCCTGCTGTTGCTACTACCACTACCACAGCTCCTACTGCTTCCCCTGCTGTTGCTACTACCACTACTACTGCTCCTACTGCTTCCCCTGCTGTTGCTACTACTGTCACTGCTGCTCCTACTGCTTCCCCTGCTGTTGCTACTACTGTTACTGCTGCTCCTACTGCTTCCCCTGCTGTTGCTACTACCACTATTACTGCTTCCCCTGCTGTTGCTACTACTGTTCCTACTGCTCCTACTGCTTCCCCTGCTGTTGCTACTACCACTACCACAGCTCCTACTGCTTCCCCTGCTGTTGCTACTACCACTGCTACTGCTCCTACTGCTTCCCCTGCTGTTGCTACTACCACTACTACTGCTTCTACTGCTTCCCCTGCTGTTGCTACTACCACTACTACTGCTCCTACTGCTTCCCCTGCTGTTGCTACTACCACTACTACTGCTCCTACAGCTTCCCCTGCTGTTGCTACTACCACTACTACTACTCCTACTGCTCCCCCTGCTGTTGCTACTACCACTACTACTACTCCTACTGCTTCCCCTGCTGTTGCTACTACCACTACTACTACTCCTACTGCTTCCCCTGCTGTTGCTACTACTGTTCCTACTGCTCCTACTGCTTCCCCTGCTGTTGCTACTACCACTACTACTATTCCTACTGCTCCCCCTGCTGTTGCTACTACCACCACTACTACTCCTACTGCTTCCCCTGCTGTTGCTACTACCACTACTACTACTCCTACTGCTCCCCCTGCTGTTGCTACTACCACTACTACTGTTCCTACTGCTTCCACTGCTGTTGCTGCTACCACTACCACAGCTCCTACTGCTTCTCCTGCTGTTGCTACTACTGCTCCTACTGCTCCTACTGCTTCCCCTGCTGTTGCTACTACCACTACTACTGCTTCTACTGCTTCCCCTGCTGTTGCTACTACCACTACTACTGCTCCTACTGCTTCCCCTGCTGTTGCTACTACCACTACTACTGCTCCTACTGCTTCCCCTGCTGTTGCTACTACCACTACTACTACTCCTACTGCTCCCCCTGCTGTTGCTACTACCACTACTACTACTCCTACTGCTTCCCCTGCTGTTGCTACTACCACTACTACTACTCCTACTGCTCCCCCTGCTGTTGCTACTACCACTACTACTGCTCCTACTGCTTCCCCTGCTGTTACTACTACCACTACTACTACTCCTACTGCTCCCCCTGCTGTTGCTACTACCACTACTACTACTCCTACTGCTTCCCCTGCTGTTGCTACTACCACTACTACTACTCCTACTGCTCCCCCTGCTGTTGCTACTACCACTACTACTGCTCCTACTGCTTCCCCTGCTGTTGCTACTACCACTAGTACTGCTTCCCCTGCTGTTGCTACTACTGTTCCTACTGCTCCTACTGCTTCCCCTGCTGTTGCTACTACCACTACCACAGCTCCTACTGCTTCCCCTGCTGTTGCTACTACTGTTCCTACTGCCCCCACTGCTTCCCCTGCTGTTGCTACTACCACTACTACTGCTCCTACTGCTTCCCCTGCTGTTGCTACTACCACTACTACTGCTCCTACTGCTTCCCCTGCTGTTGCTACTACCACTAGTACTGCTTCCCCTGCTGTTGCTACTACTGTTCCTACTGCTCCTACTGCTTCCCCTGCTGTTGCTACTACCACTACCACAGCTCCTACTGCTTCCCCTGCTGTTGCTACTACCACTACTACTGCTCCTACTGCTTCCCCTGCTGTTGCTACTACCACTACTACTGCTTCTACTGCTCCTACTGCTCCCCTGCTGTTGCTACTACCACTACTACTGCTCCTACTGCTTCCCCTGCTGTTGCTACTACCACTGCTACTGCTCCTACTGCTTCCCCTGCTGTTGCTACTACCACTACTACTGCTTCTACTGCTCCTACTGCTCCCCCTGCTGTTGCTACTACCACTACTACTGCTCCTACTGCTTCCCCTGCTGTTGCTACTACCACTACTACTGCTCCTACAGCTTCCCCTGCTGTTGCTACTACCACTACTACTACTCCTACTGCTTCCCCTGCTGTTGCTACTACCACTGCTACTGCTCCTGCTGCTTCCCCTGCTGTTGCTACTACTGCTCCTACTGCTTCCCCTGCTGTTGCTACTACCACTACTACTGCTTCTACTGCTTCCCCTGCTGTTGCTACTACCACTACTACTGCTTCTACTGCTCCTACTGCTTCCCCTGCTGTTGCTACTACCACTACCACAGCTCCTACTGCTTCCCCTGCTGTTGCTATTACCACTACTACTGCTCCTACTGCTTCCCCTGCTGTTGCTACTACGACTACTACTGTTCCTACTGCTCCTACTGCTCCCCCTGCTGTTGCTACTACCACTGCTACTGCTCCTACTGCTTCCCCTGCTGTTGCTACTACTGCTCCTACTGCTCCTACTGCTTCCCCTGCTGTTGCTACTACCACTACCACAGCTCCTACTGCTTCCCCTGCTGTTGCTACTGCTGCTCCTACTGCTCCTACTGCTTCCCCTGCTGTTGCTACTACCACTACTACTGCTTCTACTGCTTCCCCTGCTGTTGCTACTACCACTACTACTGCTCCTACTGCTTCCCCTGCTGTTGCTACTACCACTACTACTGTTCCTACTGCTTCCCCTGCCGTTGCTACTACCACTACTACTACTCCTACTGCTCCCCCTGCTGTTGCTACTACCACTACTACTACTCCTACTGCTCCCCCTGCTGTTGCTACTACCACTACTACTGCTCCTACTGCTTCCCCTGCTGTTGCTACTACCACTACTACTACTCCTACTGCTTCCCCTGCTGTTGCTACTACCACTACTACTGCTCCTACTGCTTCCCCTGCTGTTGCTACTACCACTACTACTGCTCCTACTGCTTCCCCTGCTGTTGCTACTACCACTAGTACTGCTTCCCCTGCTGTTGCTACTACTGTTCCTACTGCTCCTACTGCTTCCCCTGCTGTTGCTACTACCACTAGTGCTGCTTCCCCTGCTGTTGCTACTACTGTTCCTACTGCTCCTACTGCTTCCCCTGCTGTTGCTACTACCACTAGTACTGCTTCCCCTGCTGTTGCTACTATTGTTCCTACTGCTCCTACTGCTTCCCCTGCTGTTGCTACTACTACTACTACTGTTCCTACTGCTCCTACTGCTTCCCCTGCTGTTGCTACTACCACTACCACAGCTCCTACTGCTTCCCCTGCTGTTGCTACTACTGCTCCTACTGCTTCCCCTGCTGTTGCTACTACCACTACTACTGCTTCTACTGCTTCCCCTGCTGTTGCTACTACCACTACTACTGCTTCTACTGCTTCCCCTGTTGTTGCTACTACTGTTACTGCTGCTTCTGCCTTCGGTGCGAAGTCCCCGATTGAGTAACATCCGTCTTACAGAAATACGATGCCGGTCAACGAACGGTCGAAACGCTCTAGTAAAGAGGTTTGTGAAGGTGTTCCATAGCTGTACAGCAAAACACAATATCCATGTTTATCCGTGTCAAGCGAGAAATTAGCGAGAATCGAGGTATCGAAGTATCCAATATGGCGGCTGGATTACCTTGTTCCTATAGCTGTATACGGGCATATCCTATGCATTGATCACATGTGGTCTATACCATGAAGCGCCACTTACAGCTAGATAGCAGTATTCGCTGTATTGCATGCAATTTTAATTGCCTGACACTGTTTTGACGATACGAACGGAACTTAATTTTTGCAAAAGATATACACATAAACATTTGTGTATTTAATTTAAAAACTGCAGATACTTATGTACTCAGTTTTCAGATTTTTCCAGCAAAGGGCAAAGTGGGGTTGTTTAGTTTAAGCATTCAAATATATCAGATCAAATGTAATTTGTTTTGATATGATAGGCAATGGGGATCATATTTTAACAAGACAGGTTAATATAGTATCCGAAAAGCCCACACTGATAGGATGTTTTATTAAAATCAGACAAGAAATACCATGTAACGGCATGTGCCTAATGTCCCGCTGTTTAGAGTGAAGAAATTCTGCCAACGTGGACAGTAGCCCAGTCCCCGGGTCCGTCGCGGTCGAGTGAGCAGGTACTGACGAGCCTATGAATTCATGCTTACTAACGTAGATGTGAAGATCCGGATTAGAACTGATCCCATGCTTGTCGTTAGAGGCGAAACCCGTGAAGGGCCAGGGTTGGAATGTTGGCTTTCACCAACCCATGCTTGTCGTTAGAGGCGAAACCCGTGAAGGTCCAGGGTTGGAATGTTGGCTTTCACCAACCCATGCTTGTCGTTAGAGGCGAAACCCGTGAAGGGCCAGGGTTGGAATGTTGGCTTTCACCAACCCATGCTTGTCGTTAGAGGCGAAACCCGTGAAGGTCCAGGGTTGGAATGTTGGCTTTCACCAACCCATGCTTGTCGTAAGATAGGGTGGTCAGGCTCGCTGATATGGTTGACATATGTCTTCGTTTCCCATTGGCGCAGATCGATGCTCATGTTGTTGATCACTGGATTGTCTGGTCCCGACTTTATCAGTTACAGACGGTCGTCATATAGCTGGACTATTGCTGAGCGCGGTGTAAAACTAAACTCACTCGTAAGAGTTGACTAACGGGATAGGGTAGTCATACTCGCAGACTTGGCTGACCCATGTCAGTATGGCGCAAGTGAGTAGCTCAATGCCCACCATACAGCCGGAATAGCCCGGCGTTAATGAACCCAAAAAACAAACAAACGCACAATCATGTAGCAATACTATTGATTAAATGACTTCACATGTGAGTGTAGATGTGAAACTCCGATAACGGTGTTAACATTGCTGGATTCCACTGATGTAAAGCTTGATCTGATATTAACTTTATTACATTCAGGTGATAAACACCACATAAACGTGGCGAACAGTAACAGTGTAGTAAACTCTTGTGTGACACTTTTATGAGAGACACAAACTGGTAACTTGTGGTGTTGGTGTGTGTGTGTGTGTGTCGGGGGGGAGGGGGAGAGGGATTTGTCTGGGTGGATTTTGTTTTACAATGCACTCAGGCAAGTGAGCAGAAAATGGGTACCCAGTGGGATAAGTCAGGTGTTTATGACTTTATCCCAGTGGGATAAGTCAAAGTGTTATGTATTCTAGCATGCTTTTTCACTGGTCACTGCTACCAGAGAAAGAGAGAGAGTGTGTGTGTGTGAGAGAGATATATCATATTTAATTGTGTTATTTTATCATTAGGTCTTAGCTCTCAATTGTTACTGTGAGTTTATTGACAGTATGGGTGGCCACTGGCCCATTATACATTTAAAAGAGAATTGTTACTGGTGGATTAGACTGTTGAATACCTGCGTCCATGAGACGAGTTCAGTATTTGTGTGTCAAAGAATTACATCAGATTCTCATCTATATGACTATAATTTGTAATATAGACTTATACATACTGAGCAAAACTGAAAACGTGACACTCAGTTTTGGGGGATCATAATTTTAATATTTCTTTAAGGCAATTATCTTAGTTGTATGCTGTGCAAGGAGCACCTGGACAGAAAACCGAAACACGTCTCACCGTTTGTCTTTTACGTTGATAACATTTATGATGTCGGACTACCCTCCAAAATGAAGTTCATAGAATGGAGAACAATGGAACTGAGGTGTTCAATAACGATTGTGTCCACCTCTAGCGTCTCGTACAGCCACATGTCTTCTCATGGATGTCAGAACGTTAGTGACTTTGAAGATCTTGCAGCGTCTGTGGTGGATTGACTTGTTAATGAACACGTCGACCCATTTCGTCCCAGATGTGTTCGATCGGATTGAGGTCGGGGCTACGCGATAGCCAATCCAGGTCTTGAACACCAGCATTTATTAGAAAAGTCTGCGTAGGAACTGCTGTATGGGGCCTAGCGTCGACTTGCTGGAACGCTAGTCCAGGGGCGTGTTTCTGCATCAACGGAAGCAGGACAGGTTGCAAACCTTCACCCCTGTACTGGACAGCAGTTAAGTCCTCTTGAACAACAACAAGAGGAGAATGTCCGTGTGCGCAAAAAAATCCCCAAACCATGACGCTTTCTTCACCAAATCGGTCAACTTCACGGACGCAGACTCGAGCGTGACGTTCACCTCGTTTGCGCTACACATAGGCCCCGCCGTCGGCAAATCTCAAGTTGAATCGAGATTCGTCACTGAAGACAATCGAATTCCATTGTCTTTGAGTTAACCTTAAGTGTCTTGTGGCCCACGGTTACGGCGATGAATTTGCGATAAGATTCGTCCCTTATGGTGTCTCAGGGGGCGGAGTCCGGCAGCACGCAAGCGATTTCTAACAATTTGTGGGGTTATCCTTCCACCAAACCTCTCCCTACTTGTGAAAGTTGCCGTGACAAATCTGTTGCGAAGATGATGTAATCATATTGCTGCATCTTCCCAGAGTGACGTCTGGCTTCGGGCGATCTGCAACTGTTCCCGTTTGATGCATTCTCATCCTTGTTTGTCTTGCAACAGAGGCCAGAGACTGACCAGCATGGAGCCTCCCAATAGCACGTTGATGTTCTTCATTTGTATTTCCAAAAGGTCATCAAAATGAAAAATTCAATTTGTTGACCTCAGGATTTTGTGTTTGCACGTGCATTCACAGTTTTCAATTTTCTAGGCTACAAAGTCAAGGAATGCTCGTGACTTTACAATTTCATGAAATTAAAGGATTCACGATGTTTACATTTACTAGAGACACTGTTTGAAATATTCCAATGAACTGAAACAAAAAAAAAATCCATAAATTTACCAGTGTCAAGTTTTCATTGTTGATCAGTATATGTACTTATACTGAGTAAACCCTTGTGGTGCACTGAAAATGCTACATGTAATTATATGTTTACCATGTACGTACTGGTGTGTAGCAATAATTTGATCCACCATCTCCAAGACAATAAATCTCTGAACCCTCTACAAGTATTCCTCTGTTCTAACTTTACGTAATACCTCTGTTACAAATGTATTTTTGACTATTTTAGTCTGATTCAAAGGAGGTTTCTTATACATTTTGTCACGGAAATTTAATAACCGTAACAAAATACAAATGAACTTCTGTTTGTAGGGTTCAATTGGGGAATCCAAACATAAATTAAACGACATACTGTACCATTCACCTTTATTCTATTCACTTTTACATTTAAATGTAATGTATACATTACAAGTGAACGCTTGTTTGTAGATATCCAAACATATGTATTATTTTAGGTTTTATTATCTATTTTAAGTTTAATGGCTCTGTATCACACCACACCTGTCTGAAATGAATAATACATTCTTCTAAATACTACTAGTACCTAATAATACGTAACGTATACATACATAAAATGTGATGAGCCACCCCATGCAGGGTTATGACAGACTTTCCCCAAAGGAGCACATTAAAATGCAGATAAAAGGTCCATAAAATATAAAACATGTGGAATTAAACCACATTAATATCTCAAAAAACGTTGCAAATGATAAGAATATAGCTTATATGGCAGCAAGAAGTTTTACCTGAACGCGAGACGTTTTACCTGAACACACGTATATCGTATTGCTATGTGAAAGGCTACTGCCGACATAATTATAATATGATTGTCCATTTATATTGCGCCAAACTCCACTCATCGACTTAGCTTCAATATTAGGTGTGAATACACTTATAGCTTCCTTACCAATGCAAAGTTTATATTCTGGAAATGGACGCTTTGAAAAAATAATTATAGTAATTTCTGATAATGTGTCCTCGAGCTTAATCATAAACTTAGTAGAATTTTTCTATGCCGCGTCTGAAGCTAAAGTAATGTTTGGTCAGAGAAGAAACCACCCAAATCACAAATGGCTGAGTGGGTTAGATAGCTGACTTATGTTCTGTCTGACTCCGAGAGTATGGGTTCCAGTCTCGGAAGAAAGACAGCCAAAGAATTGGAATAGAGTGATTTGTGTACTTTACCGAGTAAGAGTAATCCTAAATACACTGAGTCAAAAAAAGAAACTTCACATTTTTTCTTCGGGGCACAAGAGATGGTAAGATGGCTAAACTGTTATTGTTTCATTGCTGAGATCTGTGTGATGTACTCGATACACTGACTGTGCCACAATCAGTTCCATTAGGCTACACCGCCCTTCCAAAACATGGGTATACAGAATGTCAAGTCACAAGAATATAAGTTCGAAATTTCCGCCGTCCGCGAATCTGAGGATAAACCTGGATTCACCGCTAAAGACGGCTCGATTCCAGTCTCTCTGGGTCCATCGGAGGTGACGTTGGGCCCACGGCACACGTTGACGTTGATGAAACGGCGTCAATATTGGTCCAGGATATGGACTTCGGGAATGGAGATTGGCAGCCCGCAACCGATCTCGAATGGTCTGTGAGGACAGTCGACCTGGTGCAAGTGGCCGGCAGAAATCTGTCACGTGGGTGACGTAGGACGATTTGACGGTCTTCTGCTCGTGACGTCACACGTGGACGACTCGACCTTGGGCGATCAGAAGTGGTGCCAGTTTGCTGTAGACGACCTCCGCCGCGAGTACGAGTCTGCAACCCATTGCTCTTGCGACGTCAATAACTGATCTTCCCGCTTGTAACATGCCAACGGCACGTTCACATTGCACATTTGACAAGTACCGTTAAAATACCAAAGTGACATTTTAAAGTACCGTTAGAACTGTGGTTTAAAAGTGTTTTTTTCAATTCTTGAGGCCAGTGCTAACACGTGCAAATAAAGAAACCTTCGATGTGAAGATCACGCGATCGACTGCACGTGCAAAACCTGATTGGGCACGTCATTTGCACAACGAATGGATGGGTTTGTGTCGGTTTTGCTAACGTTTTTTAGGAGTCGAAAGATAGGGATCCTATTTCTAATACATAGATTTATCACCAGAGAAAAAAATATTCATCTAATTTTAAGAATTACTTTTTGTGTAGTTTCTTTTCTGACTTAGTATATTAATATGCGCTACATAGACATACTCGAAGGTTACAAATCAAACCTATTTCTTTAACGTTTTTCTCTTTAGTTACAAAGAGATGAATGTCCGAGCTTGCACAATATACATGATATCATAGGACATTCTCTCATCGATAAAAACAAAGAAAGCTTTTTTTAGTTAAATTGTCATCTTCAATTATCGTACCACAAGAGGAGTTACAATTTTACGTCACATCGACATTGTTTCAGCCAAGTTGGGACAAGTTCACATGAGTTTCGTAAAATATATATTTCTTTAGTAGTCTAATATTTATAATTAGAAAAAAAATCGTAACACCAAAGTTCCAAAGTTAGAAACATACCAAAGAAAAGTAAATACGTTTATATTAATTTTTTTTTGAAAACACTGGAATGCATACTTTTTCATTTCGGTGTACACCTACGATTAATGACAAATATAAATGTACATTTCACCATAAAAAGTGTACAAACGTAACTGCAAGGTTGTACTTCTTTCATATTGTCAAAATATAATTGCAAAATACATTTCAGTCTATTAAGCATACATTCAGTTATCACGATAATACTAATCACCATGAGCTTCGTGTTTTCATATTAATTCCAAATCAGCACAGGGAACATAAAGTATCCTCCTTGTTCCTGTTGACAGAAAGTAGTATGGCAGGTATGTAGTATACAGGTACAGTCATGATAAGAATGAAACAGTAAGCAAGGAATAACGGAGTGATAAGATAAGTGATAAGAATGAGAAGAATATATTTTATATGGTGGCTGTTTCGGGCCATCGCTTTATCGCCCTGTAAAATCAAGGCGACATTGCGACAAAGCGATAGCACGACACGACATTGCGATACGCCGACACGATATAGCGATATTGCGATACGGCCAGAAAACGAAATAGCCAAAACCCGACACGATATAGCGATAACACGACACGATATAGCGATAACACGACACGAAATGGCGATATCACGACACGAAATGGCGATATCACGACACGAAATGGCGATAACAAGAGACGAAATGGCGATAACTAGACACGAAATGGCGATATCACGACACGAAATGGCGATATCCCGTCACGAAATGGCGATAAAACTGGGCGACATTGCGATATGGCGATAACGCGAAAAGGCGACATTGCGATATAGAGACACGATATGGCGATACAGCTACATTGCGATAACGCGAAAAGGCGACATTGAGATATAGAGACACGATATGGCGATACAGCGATATTGCGATAAAGCGATACAGCGACAATGCGATATAGCGACACAGCGATATAGCGATACAGTGACAATGCGATTTGGCGATACAGCGACATTGCGTTATGACGATATTGCTCCCTTTCCATTTGTGAAATGTGGAAAAGTGGATAAATTTATTCACTTTTAGAATCTAATATGTGGAGTATGGGATTAAACATCTATCTAGTTAATAAAAAATAATTTACATGATTAATGTTCATGGGTTTCAGTCTATGTCTACAGATATTTATAGATTAAGAAATCTGGGTCTTGTAGTTGTTATTGCATGATGCCTCTGGAAGACGATTTGGAAACAAACAGTTAAAATCATGTGTGGCCATGGTAATGTGCACAAAAGGATTAATGAAGCTGATTTCCCGTTTTCCGAAAGTCTACGTCTTGCCGTGTCAAGTTAATGTTTAGTACTAATGTCATGATTTTTATCAGTTCATAATGCACAAAGTGCAATTTTGAAATATACTAGTATATCTCAATGTGCTAGGCTCGTTCACAGCACATCATCCTGCCGCCGACTGGTATATACTGGATGAAGAACGTGCTTTACGTGCGCATTCTAGTAATATCTCATATTTATTTATTTATTTATTTATTTATTTATTTATTTATTTATTTATTTATTTATTTATTTATTTATTTATTTATTTATTTATTTATTTATTTATTTATTTATTTATTTATTTATTTATTTATTTATTTATTTATTTATTCAAAATTAGAACCTTATGTTTTACTTGTTAAAGTTAACACTTTCTCGATTTGGTTGTAGCTTAGAAGTTCGTTTTAAAGTACGACAATGATATATTTATGGACGTGGCCGATAATACCGCTTAACCGTTATATTGCCATACGAGCTTCACAGTACTATATATTGCGGTACACTTTTCGCGAACCGGTTCACCCGATACGATCTGCCATTTTTGTGATGTAGCCAAACTACTAATAATATTCGTATTTCCTTTACATCATTATATATTAATACACTCCGTACTGGGTCCTCTTATGTTCCTTGTTTAGATAAACGAATCACTTATTGGTATCAAGCAACATACTTTTATTTGCTGATGATACCTCCCTTTACATAATCATACCTAACCCCACCGATGCACCAAGAATATTGAACTGTGATCTTGCTAATCTGTCTGAATGAAGAAATGAATTGCAGGTGTCGTTTAGTCCCCCCAAACCAGTGACTACGTTACTGAAAGGCAATACCTAGAGCGAAAACAGATTCAATGATTGATGACTATCATAAACATTTAGGGCTACGATTTCAAAGCAATGGTATATAGAATATGCAAATCGAATATCAGGTAAAGAAACTAGTCCTGTAATATATTGCTTTTGGAGTCTTAAATATGCACTGATAAACTAAACAGAAAGACTGCATATATCATTCCTCCTTCCTGTCTTTGCATACTGTGACTTCATTTGGGACAACTGATCCCAAGAACAAGGATCAGTACTAGAAAGATTACACCTTGATGCTCATCGTACCTTAAGCGAGGCCATCATGGGTATCAGTCATTAAACAAATGACGAAGAAACATGTATGCCATCTCTCTTTCAAAGGAGAAAGAATAATAAACTGTTTATTTTTATAAGATGGTACATGTTTAACGCCAGAGTACTTAACAAGATCAGCTCCACAAGAAGTGGGTAAAAATACTCACTATTTCCTTCATAATGCCAAAGATACTCAAGACAGCCAGAACAAAAACAACTGGACGAGTTTAACACTATAACACTCTCTTCTTCCATTAGTCATACAAGGCTACAATAATCTGAACGAAAATGTAAATCGGCAGAGTTATTGTCTAAATTTAAATTATATCTTACTTATTACACTCTCATTTTCAGAGCTATAAATACTTTAATTATTGCCACCCGCTTTTTCCAAATTATCATGTCCAAACTGAGACTGGGTGTAGTGTTTTAAACTTACACCATTTCGAAAGACATATAAAAGAAAACAGTTCATACCAATGTGGCTTTTTAACAGAAGATACCCCGCACTTCATTTTTTTGCCCTGTATTTCGTCATATCAGACATAATATAACCAGTACTTCTACCGCAATAGATTCCCTTTTGAAGAAATAATCTGTGGCAAAGATAACGTATCCCATATTCATGCAGAATTACTTCTTACATCCATTTGTCATTTCATAATTCAACTCCAAACGTATGGTTAAATAACACATAAACTCGTTTTCTTGGTTTTGAAAATTGCCTCATTGAATTATACATCCTTTTACAATCTCTTAATCGTGTTTAATTCGTTTAAGCTGTTTTCTCTTGGGAGAGGCATCAATACAGGCCTTGTTCGATCTGTTTGCCATTCCTTTTTGTGGGTTCTCTGTTGTCTTTCTGATGTCTTTTCTCTTTTTAATAAATGCTGTTTAAACCGCATATTTTTAGTTTCGAAAATGTTTATTGGTCATGTGATTGTACTAGCATGAATTTTAAACCATGTGAATTAAAGACAATAGATTAGTAGGGCACTTGTTATGGGGATAAACAAACCGAAATGGTGGACCCTGTTGCAGACGCTTTTTCTCGAGTTCCAAACATTAGAGCAAAGCATTCAGAAACATGTTCATTTGATCGCTCTTACAATCACACCTGATTCCTAACTGGCTAGTGGCATTGTTTCAAAAGAAATGAAACAGTAATTTCATGACCTTAAACCATGTGTTCCACTTTCACAATGTATTGCAATACATATTGCAGTACGCCAACGTATATCACAAAACATCGCTATACGAACATTTTGGTAACACCCAACCCTGCTAATGTCTATTTAGAGAAAATCGGTAAATATCTCAAACATTTCTACATTTAGTGCAATATTTTTGTCCTTATGTATGGAACAATGTGTCGACGTTGTTCCATTATTCTTTAGTTAGTGGTAATATGACGCCGCAGTTACACAGATGGTAAGAGATAAGAGATAAGAGGTACGTTTTAAATAGTAATAACCACTCCACCATTCAAATACAACACTGACATGGTCAGAAAGCAAACAAACAAACAAACATACATGTTTTTATCTGTTTCTTTCCAAACCGTTTACCAGAGGGATCATGCTATAACAACTACAAGACCTACACTTTCTTAATCCATAAATATCTGTTGAGATAGATTGAAACCCATATGCATTAATCATATACATTGTATTTTATTAACTAGATGTTTCACCCCAAAAACATTTACATCCCCGTACATGTACCTTTCCAGTAAAATTCTATTGCTCTAGCCTCAACAAACCTAAAATAAAGTCAATTCCACCCAATTTTGTATCAAATTGTTTAATCTAATCATGTGTAATATTGTATCTCGGTCTGTTTAATTGGGCTGTCTCCTCAAACGCTGAAGGTCATCAGTGGGTCCACAATACTGTATTCGGCGTTAAATATATTTTGCTTTAAATTCTTTAAATTCTGAGAGTGACTATATACTTACTGAAATTAATTCAGTGTACAATGTAATATTTTCTTATTTATAGATACAAGAATAAAAAGTCTTCTACAACTTTTCTTTATGATCATATTTTCATTTCGTAAAGAAGAAGAAAAAAGCACGGTATGATGCCAAATCCGTTCTGGTGAAATCCTATAGCCTACAAAGTTAGCATGACCATGGCCTGCACAACTATCACAGTTTGAAATATGTCATCACTCATCGTGCTTTTGGATGAGCTATAGCTATTTCTGTAAACTGGGTGGTTTTAGAAATGCGTTTATCTCACATACTCCACCTATCAGATTCTAAAACTGAATCAGCTTACCCGCTTTTCCATATTTCATAAATGGAAACTTTTAAGGAAGCAATATCGCAATATCGCAATGTCGCCTTTTCGCGTTATCGCAATGTCGCTGTATCGCCATATCGTGTCTCTATATCGCAATGTCGCCTTTTCGCGTTATCGCCATATCGCAATGTCGCCCAGTTTTATCGCCATTTCGTGACGGGATATCGCCATTTCGTGTCGTGATATCGCCATTTCGTGTCTAGTTATCGCCATTTCGTCTCTTGTTATCGCCATTTCGTGTCGTGATATCGCCATTTCGTGTCGTGATATCGCTATATCGTGTCGTGTTATCGCTATATCGTGTCGGGTTTTGGCTATTTCGTTTTCTGGCCGTATCGCAATATCGCTATATCGTGTCGGCGTATCGCAATGTCGTGTCGTGCTATCGCTTTGTCGCAATGTCGCCTTGATTTTACAGGGCGATAAAGCGATGGCCCGAATCAGCCACCATAATTGTATATGGCAGCAAGAAGTTTTACCTGAACGCAAGTATAACGTATTGCTATGTGAACGGTTACTACCGATATAATAATAATATGATTGTCCAGTTTTATTGCATCAAACTCCACTCACGAGGTGAATATTCATAGCGCTAACGGTCAAAGCCGGCATGTTATTATCGAAGGTTAGAGTCACATGACGTATGCTGCCGGGTACCCATTTTCTACTGGGTGCACGGAGGCAATTTTGAACACTCCTACTTGCCCAAGGCGAGACCACATGTGTCATGTGCTTCGTTGTGGGACAGGACTGAAGTCCTAGAAACTCTCAGGAGTCAAGGTACCGATCACCCATCCGAGCACTGTCCGCGCCCATCGTTGCTTAACATCACCTGATTGTGACCTGAGCCTATTATGCACAGGGCCACACGCCACACGCCACACGCCACACGCCACACGCCACCACAAATATGATATTTGTTTTTCAAACTTGCGCAGTGGCTGGTGAACACGCCTAACAAGTGTACTCCGACAAATTCTCACCTAATCGTCAGCATGGTTGGTCAAAACCGTAAACAAACTTTCATGAAAAGTAAAGCAGGATCCCGGGAACCTAAAGACGACAATTTTACTTTCACAACGGTAAGCCCGATTCAACTGATTTGGCGTCAGACAAGATCGGACCTAACCACGCCTACATGGTGGCGGATGCACCGGTCACCTTCCAAGCTCTACAGAAACTTTTGCACCAACAAACCACTGAGATCTTTCAGAAACACTCCTTAGAAATCAAAGCAGTCACTAAAAGAGCTGACATTATCAAAGATTCGCTAACTGTTCATGAGAAGGAAATCACTGACCTTCATCAGGCTATGAAAACAGTCAAGTTACGCGCCGAAATTGAACACTACAAAAGAAACTTTGTAGAATCTTCATGTTACTCGAAAAGGAGAAATCTCCTTATCCATGGCTTACAGGAAACATTGGAAGACGTCATAACGGATGTTGTGAAATCGTGTTTCCTGCAAATGCTGAAAATCGACTCCGATAAAGTTGACAAAATGTTTTTTGTTAAAGGTCACATGCAGCCAAAAAATCAAACATAATTAAAACACATATATCACTTATTGACATATAATATACACTGCTGTTTAAAAAAAACAAATAACACGTCACAATTTAATTCTGGACTCACAAAAGTCCAGAAACTCTCAGCACTGTGGCCACTCTCTCACAAGGGATTTCGCAAAATTAAACATACAGCTGTTATGTATATGTGCTAAGGATGAAAAAATGAAAAAAATTTTTTCGAAAACTCAAAATTTAAACTCGCTCGCCCATGGGCACGCCCATGGGCGAACAGTGGCCAATGGGTAGGCCCATGGGCAGGCCCATGGGCGAAAGTGTTTAATTTCATCCAGAATAAATGTTTTGGAGGTTGTAAATGAATGAAAAAATGTTGATAAGTATCATGACACAAATTTCAGCTTGTTGTGACTTGACTCTGCTAACTGACAGCGATTTTTAAAAATCTCACCCATGGGTGAAAAACATATTGGCCCATGAACGAGAATAATTAATTTCATTGAAACTACATGTTTTTTCCCAGGCTTTGCAGCTTTTCAATGAATGAACGTGTATTTATTATTGTCTTGACACGAAATTAAGCTTATTTTGACTTAATTCGGCTAATTTAGAGTGATTTTTCAAAACGCCTCGCCCATGGGCGAAAACCATTTGGCCCATGGGTGAGAATATTTACTTTTACTCAAAATTCACCTTTTCCCATGTTTTGGAGGTTGTGAATGGATGAAAGTATGTTAATAAGTATCATGACACAAATTTCAGCTTGTTCTGACTTGCCTCTGCTAACTGACAGCGATTTTAAAAAGTCTGGCCCATGGGTGAAAAACATATTGGCCCATGAACGAGAATAATTAATTTCATTGAAACTACATGTTTTTTTCCAGGCTTTGCAGCTTTTCAATGAATGAACGTGTATTTATTATTGTCTTGACACGAAATTAAGCTTATTTTGACTTAATTCGGCTAATTTAGAGTGATTTTTCAAAACGCCTCGCCCATGGGCGAAAACCATTTGACCCATGGATGAGAATATTTACTTTTACTCAAAATTCACCTTTTCCCATGTTTTGGAGGTTGTGAATGGATGAAAGTATGTTAATAAGTATCATGACACAAATTTCAGCTTGTTCTGACTTGACTCTGCTAACTGACAGCGATTTTAAAAAAATCTGGCCCATGGGTGAAAAACATATTGGCCCATGAACGAGAATAATTAATTTCATTGAAACTACATGTTTTTTTCCAGGCTTTGCAGCTTTTCAATGAATGAACGTGTATTTATTATTGTCTTGACACGAAATTAAGCTTATTTTGACTTAATTCGGCTAATTTAGAGTGATTTTTCAAAGAGTCTCGCCCATGGGCGAAAACCATTTGGCCCATGGGTGAGAATATTTACTTTTACTCAAAATTTACCTTTTCCCATGTTTTGGAGGTTGTGAATGGATGAAAGTATGTTCATAAGTATCATGTCACAAAATTCAACCCATTTTGAATTAATTCCGCTAATTTAGAGCTATTTAACAAAATCTCACCCATGGGCGAAAAACATTTTGGCCCATGGGTGAGAATATTTCCTTTTACCCCCAAACCCATCTTTTCCAATATTTGGAGGATGTAAATGAATGAAAGTACATTTATGAGTATCATGAGAGAAATTTCAACTCATTTTGACTTAATTCCTCTAAATGTGAGCAATTTTGAAAACTCTCGCCCATGGGAGAAAGACATTTTGGCCCATGGGCGAGAGTATTTGCCTTCACTCAAAATACATCTTTTCCTGTGGTTTGGAGGTTGTAAATGAATGAGGATATATTTATGAGTATCATGGCACAAAATCCAACTCATTATGACTTAATTCTGCTAATTGAGACCGATTTTCAAAAACATCTCGCCCATGGGCGAAAAACATTGGGCTCATGAGCGAGAATATTTCCTTTTCACTCCAAATACATCTTTTCTAATGTTTTGGAGGATGTAAATGAATGAAAGTGCCATTGTGAGTATCATGACACAAAATTCAACTGATTTTGACTTAATTTTGCGAATTCAGGAAGATTTTTTAAAATATGCCAGAATAATTACTTTTACTCAAAATACATCTTTTCCTGTGTTTTGGAGGTTGTAAATGAATGACGATATATTTGTAAGTATCATGGCACAAAATTCAACTCATTTTGACTTAATTCTGCTAATTTTGTAACAAGTACAAGAATCTGGACTTCCACTTAAATTTTCATAGCTTTTTTTTATTGTCTTGGGGGTTGTAAATTTATGAATGAAAGTGTGTTTATAAGTATCACGACAAAAAAAAATGAAATCATTCCGGTCTTAATTCGACTAATCTCGCTCGTGGACGAAAATATTTTCGTTTGCTTCTTTTCTTTATTTTGCAAACATATGGTTTAAAAATAGATGAAATTCGAATGAAAATTCAGTTTAATTTCGTGAGTTTAGTTTTATGTCGCACTCAGCAATATCCCAACAATATGGCGGCGGTTTGTAGATAATCGAGTTTGGATCAGACAATCCAGTGATCGACAGCATGAGCATCGACCTGCACAATTGGGAACTGATGACATGTGTCAGCAAACGTCAGCGAGTCTGACCACCCGATCCCGTTAGTCACCTCTTACGACAAGCATAGTCGCCTTTTATGGCAAGCATGGGTTGTTGAAGCCCTATTCTACTCCAGATCTTCACGGGTCCCGAGCACAGAGCTTTACTTCCAGCAACATATAACAGTACACTTAGAATGCTAAGCCTTGAGATTCTTTTGAATTTAGGTATTCTATAAATATAACAAAATTCAACCTATATCTATGAAGTTGAAGTTATTTGTGAAAGCCCTAATCAAGAGTGACCAAACTCCAGTGACTATGCTGGGACACATTAATAAACGGTGTTGTGAGATCTTTAAACTGTATTGAAATATGTCTTGTCAATTCCACTGACATTCACCAAATGTACCCACCTAGTAGTTTTAAGTGTACCTACCCAGTTTAGCATGTTTCGTTTTAATAGTGTGGTCTCCATTTTTAGTAATTCCCGTTTGCCCGTCCCGGCTTTTCTTCGTCCGAGGTTTTATGGGGTATTCTCCTATTTGTCAGACCAGAAATAATCTACAACAGGGGTAGGTCACTCCCTTGTTTTCTTTACCATTTGTACTAATTAGTATGCGCCTCCTCATGCTCCAATGCACACAGTGACCTGATTCGTCTCCATCGCAACTTAGGCTGCGTTTAACAGTACTTCAGCCAGTTTACTGTATCAGTCGAAATCTTACAATGAATGAATGAATGAATGAATGAATGAAGAGCAAGAAGTATATGTGAATGAATGAAAGAAATGATAAAAGAAAGAAGTGCATATGTGAATGAATGAGAAAGATATAATAAAAGAAAGAAGTGCATATGTGAATGAATGAAAGAATAAATGATACACCACGGCCATTCCTTCCAAAACATGCTAAAGAACGCAAAACTATCGTTAGATCACATGTGTTAACATCAGCTTGTTATTGTCTAACTGGTCAGACGTAACAATTGTCAGACAGGTTAAAACAACAAACTATCTGGTTGACTGCACAGCTGCCTGTTGACGTAGTCTACCCACATCACCTACTTTTCCTGCGTAACCTTCATCTACATCACCATCCTTAATATATTGAGCAGAGAGCACAGAAGGCCCTATAGCTGTAACCACTGAACCGTGGCGTCTCTCTGCTCCCAAGTTCCCAAGTGGGGGTGTCCTTTTCTACCTATTCCATTAATCAATCTTTAAAACATCTAACAAGCTCAACGCATGCATAAGAGTATTTTTTATGTATTATTCAGTTCATAAATTATTATTTCATGATACATATATGTACAATATTTTGCTTCGATTCTGTAACTACCCACATTATGACATTGAGACCATTCTGATTTATCGAGTAAAATACGATTGTATAGTTTTGAGTTTGAATCTTGTCATATTTTACCGGTTTGCCACTTTTGCACTCTACCTGTTTAAAGGGGGCGTGCATATTTTGGTGTTTTTTAGTATTCCATCTATTCATTTGGATTTATTAATTTATTTGTTTTTCTTTTGTTTTGTTTTGTTTTTTACTGCTAGCGGACCTGTTAGTCTGCTTTGATAACTGTAAATTTATTCTGACGTTTGACGAGCGGAACATGAAGTGTTGTTATCATGTGTGTTATGTAATTATATTATTGGTATGGAGCGGCATTGATATGTATGTTTATGCTTGCCAATCCAGTCCCGATTACTTGAAGAGATTGGTTTAAACTATAGATTAACGTATCCATACTATTAATGTGTAATCATTATATCGGGCTATGAGGAATACGTAATGTAATCAAGATTGACTTTGCATTTACTTTTCTATTTTTTAAATAAATTTTCACTATTTTTGCTTCACTCGAAAAGATTTACTTTGGATTTCGTGCTTGTGGTCTCTAAGTATTTTAGAAATTATGTTGTTGAGACAACTGGAACTGTTGGTCTGCAGTCTTTCAAAATTCCTTTTCACGAGATATATTCTCCCTTTTTACCAGTTCTCAAAATGAACATATAGCTGTTTACATAAAGGTATCTTCCCGTAAAATAAGTAGGACGAAGTGTGAAGCATAGCAGCGCATTTGCCATAACTGAAGTTGTTAAAATGATCCTGAAAACTGTCATTTTCAACATTCACCTTGCTTTGCAGGCAATTTTATCAAGAAACTAAATAACTCATTACTAATGGAAGGAGTGAACTGAAAGCCCATTTTATTAACTGAAGTCACTGATTGAACTCGCCAACATCGATTCACTTACATTCCTGTACACGTGTCTTATTTCGTTTCCTGAGGACACACATTTTACTTTTTTTATAGAAAATCCGTATAATCCGTAATCTAATCCCATAAAACAACACCGTTGTCACTACACCAAACGATTTTGACCACGACCCAAAACAAAGGTTTAACTTACAGGACTACCTGTAAGATATCCCTTTCTTGATAACGAGTTTAACAGCTACGCCGAAATGCTGCTTACCTTATAAGAAGTTGTACATCCATAGAGCTTCCGTGTTTTTTTCCAAATGATCATGACCTGAACAGATATTACTTTGTCAGAGACTTCATGAGTGATTTTCAAGTCCTAATCCACACACTGATTTCCGCTTTTTCATCATTTTTACTTTTATCTCAGTTTGCTGAGTATCTCAGCATAACTCGCAAAGACAATGGAAACTGAGCGGAACGATGACACTTCTGTTTCTTCCGCGTTCACTTACGTAATTTCCGCAAAGCGCCTACGACAATTTGCGCCGAAAAAGTCATGTCTCGTCCGCTGGTCTTGTTTATTGGAGTAAAACAGCTGCCGCTTTCAAGTGTATTTTACTTGTCATATACAAAATTCATCCATGGATCACATTAGGTCATTAGGGGACACCAGCTTTGAAATGAACAGGTGTTCGTGAGTGTATATGGATGAAAAAGACTGATTGCGCAAGACGCGCAGCCAAATATCTCACATTCAAAGGAAATCTCGAATTGATTGTTTTATAAGGCGTCGAGCTGACCAGTTGGTTTTGGTGTTGTGTATAAACCCCCTTTGCAAGAACTTTGTCAAGCATACCTGCTTTGTCCTTTTGCAAGACCTGCACATAGTAGT
This sequence comes from Haliotis asinina, assembly GCF_037392515.1. Classification (NCBI taxonomy): domain Eukaryota; kingdom Metazoa; phylum Mollusca; class Gastropoda; order Lepetellida; family Haliotidae; genus Haliotis; species Haliotis asinina. Next base: position 41,050,410 of record NC_090286.1, read on the forward strand.
CTTTGAAAGACATTGACATTTATGTGCAGGTGCTGTGGAAAACCTTGTCCGGCACGATATTCCTTCCAATTTAGTTATTGTGTGCATGCTGCATTTCAATTTTGGAAATGTGCTTAAAACATATTTTGATTCTCAAAGAATGTGGTTCGTTTAGCAAGCAAAATATTGCTTTGATTAAAACTTCACCAGTACCATACAATATTACAGAATACACAAAACCGGATACACAAAAACGACAAATTATAGCATTGTGATTAGGGGTATATGGAGTTATAGGAGTCCCTTTTTATCCACCGAGACAAGTCCTACACGCCCTGGTGGGGTGTGGATTCGGGGAGGGGGTAACGGAGGAGATGACCAAGACACACGTACTCCATACGCTATCATGGTCTTCCTTACTGCTTGAAGATCGACCTTTTCTCACTGTGGTCTATGATGACTTCGGTGAACGGAAAAGAACTTATTCACTGTGAAAACCAGAAAATAGTTGAATCCGTCCACGATTTTATCATAAAACACAAAACTTGATTTTTAATTTTTTAACAGGAAACTAATTAACTTGTTAAAAACTTTCTCACAAATGTTCAGTGTTTCTACAAAGAGCTAGTCAGACACAACAAACCATAACTCTATTTTTCATGTTTACCTATATGATTGTTGTATTTGATGTAATGATATGTATGCATATGTTATTATATGATAGTTCATATGGATGACGACACATGCTTCATTTATATTTTGTATTATATGCTGTATGGGTGAGGTACAGTAAAGCTTGTTCACCAGTCCCAATCAGACTTACAAAACACACAAATATACAACAACATGGAGATGTGTGGAGAAAATAGAGACATATGGAGAACAGCAATGTCATAACTGAACAGAAATCATTCCCTCTATTGGTGAAGGCCGTGTGGGATTAGTTAAACAAAGAAATCTAGTCGACCATGCCTCCTAATCCTCTTACTCCTTAAACAAACGACTTGCCTGAGCTGTCTAAAATTGAATTGAATTTTTTGTAAATTCGATGTTTCGGGTATTACGTACGGAGGTAATCAGGTGTCAACACTATGGCGTTCGACGCTCCGGACATGAAGGAAAACCAAATACGTTATAAAGTACAGTAATGTGGTCACTATGAGCGAGGCAGACAGTCTGATGAGCACAGTTCATTACGGAAATCTCTTGTCTTTGGAGCTGCTCGTTGAGACGCTGAAGCCTTCTGTCAAGTTCTTCTTTATTCTTTATTGTGGCCACTGTGTCACAATATGCAGTTTACATGCTCACAGACCCTCGATTCACGATGACGCCAACTTTCTCGACTACTGTTCGTGCGACGACTATCTTTCAGGAATTGGTTCCACAGCTCATTCTTTCACCGATGTCTTTGTGTATGTGTTTTAGCTCGTTAATTAGCGTAGAGACAGGTCCTGCTATTCTCGGGCACAAGTTCTCCAAGGTCGTCGACGCTCCGAGTGTCATTAGAACAGTGTTGAGCACTGTCACACTCCACTGCTTTTCGACAGTCCTGTTGTGTATTTGATAAAGCAATCGACAATCCGGGTGTGAACCAAAAGAGGATACCACCATTCTCATCGGTGGATGAAATGGGATGAAGAAAACCCGCATACTCTTCATCACATTACTACACCGTATTTACCATAACGGATGTTTAAATAGCACTTTATGTAAATAGAGCATCAAAAGAAGCTGAAACCATGTATTATATTAACATGGTACTAACTATAGTCGATTCGAACCACTGCTTTACAGTTCACTGACTGCCGTGGATGCAGGCTTTTCCCACGTGGCGGGGTAAAACCTAATGATCGCAAGGCCACGTGAACCAATCAGAAATGGACATTCTTAAATGGGGTAGGAGAAATATGCCCTGTACGTTCTTATGAACCTTGATCTTTCAGGTACACTTCATCAGTTGTGTACAAATACTGGTCTAGAATAATGTTTCAAACACTTTAATACGTATTGATGCAGGGGCTCCATATATGTTCTTGTTTACGTCCCGCCCGTCAAACGTCAGAATAAATTTACAGGTATCAAAGCAGACTCACTCGCTGGGCCACTAGCAATAAAAAAACCCAAACAAAGCCAAAACAGATAAATCAATTAATTTAAACAAACAGATGGAATACTAAAAACCACCTAAATATTAGTATGCACGCCCCATTTAAAAAGATAGAGCGCTAAAGTGGCAAGATTCAAACTCAAAACTATTCAATCGTATTTTACTCAATAAATCAAAATGGTCTCAATGTCACAATGTGGGTAGTTACAGAATCAAAGCAAAATATTTTACATGTTTATGTACGATTTATTTAGCAAAGCCAGAAAAATCCCCGACAAACACGGCCGCTTCTCCTCAATATGTGAGTTTGTGAGAGTGAGGGTACTCCCTACAAGGCTCACTCCCATTAGTTAACAAGGCGCCCTCCCAATTTATGTATTTTTTACTCGATAGGTACGGAAAATTAATTATGCGATGTGGGTATGTCATGACTGGTTGATTTCTCAGGATAAGGTGAATTGGGTATGGCAGAGTCGATATACTATGATCATAGGGGATTTAGCAACCATGTTGGAGTGAAGGAATGACAACTCTGTGATAGTTTAATGAGTGTCTTTTTTAAGCATTATGAAAATGGGAATGGTAAATTAACACAAAATGCCCTAGACCTGTCCAGCGTGTCATACACACATATATATATATACATATCATAAAATAATAATTTATCAACTGAATAATACATACAAATACTCTTATGATTATGTATAACATCACATTTTAATAAAAAGATGCATGCGTTGAGCTTGTTAGATGTTTTAAGATTAATGGAAGAGGTAGTGAAGGACACACCCACTTGGGAACTTGGGAGCAGAGAGACGCCACGGTTCAGTGGTTACAGCCATAGGGCCTTCTGCGCTCTCTGCTCAATATATTAAGGGTGGTGATGAATGAATGAATGAATGAATGAATGAATGAATTTCTTTATTTCCTCCAGAATTTACATCCGAAGATTTACAGCATCTCTGATGTTACTCAGAGCAAACACATAATGTTAATATATAGAATATGAATGCTAGAATAGAAATATGAATGCTAACGTCATAAGCTGTGTAAATAACTATTCAATAACATACGTACACAGACTGCCGGTTATTGCTGCACAGAAAAGAGAGGACTGTCCAACACAATCTTGAGATGAAATACATATTTACAAAATAATAGTGACACATTGTCCTAAGTGGTCAAGCTAACAATTCCAGGTAATGTTTGAGCCGCTCCCCAGAATAATGCAAGCATTTCATTTTCATCCAAAAGTTCAATTTTAACATAACTGTCAACATCCAGTTGGTCAATGAGGGTGGAGAAGAATTCATTTCGTTCAGTTACATAGTACTCACAGTACAAAAGTACATGTCTGTCATAATGGAAGAGGTAGAGAAGGACACCCCCACTTGGGAACTTGGGAGCAGAGAGACGCCACGGTTCAGTGGTTACAGCTATAGGGCCTTCTGCGCTCTCTGCTCAATATATTAAGGATGGTGATGTAGATGAAGGTTACGCAGGAAAAGTAGGTGATGTGGGTAGACTACGTCAACAGGCAGCTGTGCAGTCAACCAGATAGTTTGTTGTTTTAATCTGTCTGACAATTGTTACGTCTGACCAGTTAGACAATAGCAAGCTGATGTTAACACATGTGATCTAACGTTAGTTTTGCGTTTTTTAGCATGTTTTGGAAGGAATGGCCGTGGTGTATCATTTATTCTTTCATTCATTCACATATGCACTTCTTTCTTTTATCATTTCTTTCATTCATTCACATATACTTCTTGCTCTTCATTCATTCATTCATTGTAAGATTTCGACTGATACAGTAAACTGGCTGAAGTACTGTTAAACGCAGCCTAAGTTGCGATGGAGACGAATCAGGTCACTGTGTGCATTGGAGCATGAGGAGGCGCATACTAATTAGTACAAATGGTAAAGAAAACAAGGGAGTGACCTACCCCTGTTGTAGATTATTTCTGGTCTGACAAATAGGAGAATACCCCATAAAACCTCGGACGAAGAAAAGCCGGGACGGGCAAACGGGAATTACTAAAAATGGAGACCACACTATTAAAACGAAACATGCTAAACTGGGTAGGTACACTTAAAACTACTAGGTGGGTACATTTGGTGAATGTCAGTGGAATTGACAAGACATATTTCAATACAGTTTAAAGATCTCACAACACCGTTTATTAATGTGTCCCAGCATAGTCACTGGAGTTTGGTCACTCTTGATTAGGGCTTTCACAAATAACTTCAACTTCATAGATATAGGTTGAATTTTGTTATATTTATAGAATACCTAAATTCAAAAGAATCTCAAGGCTTAGCATTCTAAGTGTACTGTTATATGTTGCTGGAAGTAAAGGGCTTCAACAACCCATGCTTGCCATAAAAGGTGACAATGCGTGTCGTAAGAGGCGACTAACGGGATCAGGTGGTCAGACTCGATTACTTGGTTGACAAATGTCATCAGTTCCCAATTGTGCAGGTCGATGCTCATGCTGTTGATCACTGGATTGTCTGATCCAAACTCGATTATCTACAAACCGCCGCCATATTGTTGGGATATTACTGAGTGCGACATAAAACTAAACTCACGAAATTAAACTGAAGTTTCATTCGAATTGCATCTATTTTTAAACCATATGTTTGCAAAATAAAGAAAACAAGCAAACGAAAATATTTTCGTCCACGAGCGAGATTAGTCGAATTAAGACCGGAATGATTTCATTTTTTTGTCGTGATACTTATAAACACACTTTCATTCATAAATTTACAACCCCCAAGACAATAAAAAAAGCTATGAAAATTTAAGTGGAAGTCCAGATTCTTGTACTTGTTACAAATTAGCAGAATTAAGTCAAAACGAGTTGAAGTTTGTGCCATGATACATATAAATATATCGTCATTCATTTACAACATCCAAAACACAGGAAAAGATGTATTTTGAGTAAAGTGATTATTCTGGCATATTTTAAAAAATCTTCCTGAATTCGCAAAATTAAGTCAAAATCAGTTGAATTTTGTGCCATGATACTCATAATGGCACTTTCATTCATTTACATCCTCCAAAACATTAGAAAAGATGTATTTGGAGTAAAAAGGAAATATTTTCGCTCATGGGCCCAATGTTTTTCGCCCATGGGCGAGATGTTTTTGAAAATCGGTCTCAATTAGCAGAATTAAGTCATAATGAGTTGGATTTTGTGCCATGATACTCATAAATATATCCTCATTCATTTACAACCTCCAAACCACAGGAAAAGATGTATTTTGAGTGAAGGCAAATACTCTCGCCCATGGGCCAAAATGTCTTTCTCCCATGGGCGAGAGTTTTCAAAATTGCTCTCATTTAGAGGAATTAAGTCAAAATGAGTTGAAATTTCTCTCATGATACTCATAAATGTACTTTCATTCATTTACATCCTCCAAATATTGGAAAAGATGGGTTTGGGGGTAAAAGGAAATATTCTCACCCATGGGCCAAAATGTTTTTCGCCCATGGGTGAGATTTTGTTAAATAGCTCTACATTAACGGAATTAATTCAAAATGAGTTGAATTTTGTGACATGATACTTATGAACACACTTTCATCCATTCACAACCTCCAAAACACGGGAAAAGGTGAATTTTGAGTAAAAGTGAATATTCTCACCCATGGGCCAAATGGTTTTCGCCCATGGGCGAGACTTTTTGAAAAATCACTCTAAATTAGCCGAATTAAGTCAAAATAAGCTTAATTTCGTGTCAAGACAATAATAAATACACGTTCATTCATTGAAAAGCTGCAAAGCCTGAAAAAAAGCATGTAGTTTCAATGAAATTAATTATTCTCGTCCATGGGCCAATATGTTTTTTACCCATGGGCCAGATTTTTTAAAATCGCTGTCAGTTAGCAGAGTCAAGTCACAACAAGCTGAAATTTGTGTCATGATACTTATCAACATTTTTTCATTCATTTACAACCTCCAAAACATTTATTCTGGATGAAATTAAACACTTTCGCCCATGGGCCTGCCCATGGGCCTACCCATTGGCCACTGTTCGCCCATGGGCGTGCCCATGGGCGAGCGAGTTTAAATTTTGAGTTTTCGAAAATATTTTTTTTCATTTTTTCATCCTTAGCACATATACATAACAGCTGTATGTTTAATTTTGCGAAATCCCTTGTGAGAGAGTGGCCACAGTGCTGAGAGTTTCTGGACTTTTGTGAGTCCAGAATTAAATTGTGACGTGTTAAATAAACAAAATTATAAGCGTACAATCGCGATTCAAAAGTGCAATATTTTGTACTTGGGCTTACTTCCCCCGAAACGAAGCCCTAGGGAGACCTAACCCAGTCATAGCGGGTGGATATGCACTCAAATGTGACGACGGCTTCCGATTGACTGGTTCATTTGCTGATACGCTGAGGGTTCATTGTGTGTACAGAAAGATCATCTGTTTGATGGGCATTTTAGAAGTATGGCGAGTCACAAGAAAATAAGATTCTTTATGGATAACAACTTCTTTTTTGTGTACTTGATGCGTCGTTTCAGTATGGATCCATATACTGTTGTCAAATAAAATCACATGCACTAAAAGAAGTTGTTATCCATGAAGAATGTATATAGAGATGTTAGGTTTTGAAGATGTTCTCCTAATTTGCGCTCGATCCAATAAAAAATCATCTGAGTAGAAATGATAAACTACTGCGTGGTTGGAATCTGTCATTCGTCCGAGTACAAAGCGGGACTTCAAACTGACAAGAGTTTGCACCAGTTTCCGTCAGATCCAATCATCCGAAAAAATGAATGTAGTTTGCATCCCACAGAAATAAAAACATGCCATGTGCATCACACCTGCCTAATTACATAATGTGGCAGAGACGGGACTCGGGTGCACGAGTCATAAATCAATTTATTTTCTTTGTGTCGTATAGTCTGATAGGTGTTAAGGTCAAATTTCACGTGGTCATTGATTGAAGCTGTGTACTCCATGTTGTCTTTCGAAGACAGGCAGGCAGACATATAGGTGTGAATAAACCAGACACTTTGTGACAGGGACTGCTTACCACAATCAACAAGTTTTGTACGTAACGAGTAGATTATTTACTTGTTTGTGTACACAACCAACATTAGACTACTTCTCACGACCTCATACTCTGGGCATGCATACTGTTTCAAGCTCCGCGAACCTATTCACTCAGCATACGTTATGGACGCAGAGCAGCACAGCTGTTGAAACCACTACCCCCCCCCCCCCGATTTCGCGGGCTTTTTTCATCGCGTTTTTTTCAACTTTATAGGTTGAATTGGCATTTGTGATGATTTGTTTCGGTAAGTGCAAACCGAAAGGTATCGGAATCTACAAAGTTCTGTTTTAGGTTGCATGTGACCTTTAACGCTCACCGTATACCCCGTATGCCAAGACCGGGTGTTTCAGTGATCCCGGGCCCCAAGCCTATTTTTGTCAAAAACATGTTGATGTTTGACAGAAATGCTGTGCTGAACTCTGCTAGGAGCAAGGATATCTCTAGTGTTCTGAAATGTAGGAAACAGAGTAGTTCTTCTCTACTAAAAAGAAGAGAGGACAATTGTCCCTTAAAGAACGAATGAACTCAATTTTTGGTACTCTTTTTACTACTGCATATGAAAGACTTCTGGTCAGTCATAAACGGAACACCATTTCGATTTCTTAAAAAAAACTTGTGGTTAATTAATACCAAGAGAGAAAAAGTTGGTAAAAAACCGTCTGCTTCTCTATCGCCCGCAAACGAAACCACAGACAGGTTACGTAAAGCAGTGACATCATAGAAGGAACGATTTTCAGGTAGTTGTATAGAAAATGTGCAGGAATCTCGTCATTTTGCTGATTTCTCGACGTCACCAAAGACATGCCGAATTGTTGTGTTGCCGTCAGTTGCTCCTTTGGGTCGGGTGATGGTGTCACTATGCACAGATTTCCACCAGACTCCGTAGTTTGTGCTGAAATTGGTTGTTTGTGTGTGCGAAGTGAGCTTTGTGGAAGCCTGTGGTATATACTAAATCGGATGGTTCGATCCCTACACGCTTCCAGGATAGAAAATGGAGTTCAAGTTTCATCGAGTTTATAAAATCAAGACTGCTTACTACACATTGCTAATAAAAAGGATTTTGCATGAATGTAACGCTTTCTTCCTCGGAAGCGAGGTTGTGGTCGAAGTGACAATATTATTGTTAGTAATATTATATCGACCCCCCGCCTCGCTTCCAAGAGTGAAGTTGTTATGTTATAAGCAATGTCTTGTAAAACCCTAATGTCCATCAATAAAGCACATATTTTACCACAAGTGAAAAGGAATTCTGATTTTGTAAGTCGGTGAAAACAAACTTAAATAGCATTCATCCTCAGACAGGGCGCCGCCATTTTTGAAAACCGTGAAGTCTAAAGTCTATTTGAATTAAGAAGATTATGGTTTGTTTTCATCAAGTTAGAAAATCAAAACTACTTTCTACTAGTAGTTAAATATGTATTTGAATCATGGGCAACGGGAGTTTGCTTGACACAACCTGTAACATAACATAAGCGAGGTCGGGTCGAAGTGAAAATACTGCGCGATAAATTTCTTCACTTGCTAAATTTACTTGGTTTGTAAACGATCACTCACCAGTATGTAGGCGCTTGTCAATATACGTCTCTATATTTGGTCTCATAATCCAAATTCGCACGCCCTAGTGTATGTCGTCTGTATCATTACACATCACGACGAAAACAATGATTCTGTTGAAAGCTACGACAACTTAATAAAAACAAAATGCAAATATTAAAATTAAAATAAATTAAAAAGTTATAGGAGCAATGTCAGGCTATCACCTTGTTTGAGGAATGTATCCATCAATATCCACAAAAACGAGTGATATATCATTCATCTGCATCCTTTGAAAGAAGGGTGTAGTTTTTACTTAGACACAGACACGACAGAGTGTATTCAGTATAGATGTACAATGTATAAATGGACATACGTAAACACTACCTTTTGACAAATCCCCATTCAAATCCGCATAAAAGTAATTAATCAATCAGTGTGTTATCGGTTAACCCTTTGATCGATCCAGACAAAAGAAATGCCAAATGGGGACCTTTGTCGGGTAATCTAATTGGCGTTACCACTAATTATACCTGTCATAAATTCATTAACTGAGCATCAAGTGAATAATGATAAATAACGTGTAGGTTTATACCACCTAACACGGATTACAACCTAGCGACACCAAGTGATTTTGACAGAATCGTCTATGAAAACAAGGGTTGTAACTTGGAAACTAGACAAAGCAGGAGACAAAACTAAATGATGGTAAATTATGAGAACATATAGCTTTCATTTTTCACAACAGCTGCTGCGAATTCAGGTTTGTACAAACCCTGAAACGAAATAGTTTACCCGCTGAAATGTAGATGAATTCTGCATAGACCCATATCTATACGTACTATTACGTCACGGAGACGCGCCGTTCTGATTGGTTGAAATTTCGTTTGCGGCTGAGAATTGTGCACTGTTGTCAAAAAGGTAGCCTTAAGGTATTTAAAGATCGAAATGAGCAGTTTTAATGACTGGAATTCATTTATAACGACGTCAATGAGTGATTTGTGCATTTGCACCCCCTAGTGTACATGTGATCTTTAAAGTCAAGGAGCTAAGGGAATCTGGTCTGTTCGCGAGGATTCTTGAATCTAACCTGGATGTCATCACAATGGTGACAAATTCACCTACTAATGCAAGGGAAAAATGGATAGGAGACATTTAAGGATAACAGGTTGTGCCTCGAACTTGCGATACAAATTATTCGGTAGATCTAGCTTCATACATAGAACGGTTTGCATTTGTTTTTATTTCTTGACAGTTGTTGGGAGAAAAATGTGAAATGACTATCCTATAAATCATTGTGTTGTTCACACACTGTGAACAGATGTTTTTCGTTTGCAAAAATGCGTCATATCACCGTTGATGATACATGTTTTCAGAAAACGGCTAGAATATCTGGGACACAACTGTTATTGCACTATATTAGGTAAAACGTCGTCACTCCCAAGGGAATTAACCCACTTTTTGTATACCCCTGCTCCAGTTATGGAGCCAGTTCACTCAAACGCTGATAAGACTTTTCTCTTTTTCCTAGCTGACTCTGAATATTTTTATCTTTTTGTATTCGTTAGGAGCAGCATGCGTACATTGGGAAGTTATACCATGGTGTGTTGTATTTGTACAGTAAGCTGTGTGAAATTGTGCAATTGCTGTCTTCAAACTTACACAAGGATTAAGTCATGCAATGTTATATTATCTAGTCCAGAATTAAGTGCATGTCATACAGACAGCATGTTTAAGTTACGTGTTTGGGTGGCTGTGAGGGTGACTGAAAACTGTTCATTTGTTTGTGCAACATATTCAGAATATTGCATCTTAACTTTCAACAATATCCTTTACCTGTCTAAATGGATGACTGAAATATATCTATTTGTTCAGTCAACAGTAGAGGCCTTAATGGTTATGCTAAAATAAAGGATGTATTGAATGTTTTGAGAGCTAAAACCTATAAAATCGATTTTTTGCAAGATACCCAATTTTTAAAGAAAACGGATCTTTTGTTTGAAGTGAATGGGGCTCTGATGTATTATTTAATAGTAATAATAGGCAGTCAGGAGGAGTTGCCATCATGTTTTCTTATAATATCGAATACAAGATAGATGATTCTTTTAGAGATGACATGGGCAATCTTTTGATGTTGAGTATTACTATATGTGAGAAAAAGATGATTCTTGTCAATTTATGTGTTCCAAATGCGGACGAACCTGAGTTTTATGCTACGGTGATGGACAGAATCAAAGCCTTTCATTGTGTTACAGCTGGGGATCTTAATATGTGTCTACAACAGTCTTTGGATACTTTTAACTATCAATACATAAACAACCCTAATGCTAGAAAGCAAGTGACTGAGATGAATGGGGGTCTTGACCTTGTAGATGTTTGGAGAGATCATAACCCAGAAGTACAAAGTTATACATGGAGGCGCCCTAATCCTATTAGACAAGCAAGGTTAGATTTCTTCCAGGTGTCTCGGAATTTATATGCATTTATTTCTCAGTGCTCTATAAATGTTGGATACAGGACAGACCATTCGCTTATTGACATTAAAATGAAATTCTCTGAAAATGATAAATCCTAAAAGTACATATTGGAAATTCAACAATTCACTATTAAGGGATTCTATATAAATATGTTTATCTGTTAGAGAAACCTTTAGTAATGTTGTCAGACAATGTGCTCCTTCACTGGATCATCACAGTGGTATTCATGAGATCAACTTGAGTGAAATTGATTTTTCTGTGAATGATCAGTTGTTTCTGGAAGGTCTTCTAATGGAAATCGGGGAAAAATCTATTTCATATTCTTCATTTTTGAAAAAAATGAAGCTAAATCCAAAAGAGAACAAGATTTATTAGATGACCTAAAACGTTTAGAAACCAAGTTATCAGACTGTAAGGAACTGGAGGATAAAGGGACAGAATTAGAGGAGATTCGCCAAGATGGAGAGGATTATCATTCGCTCACGAGCTCACTGGAAGATAGCTCCATTCTACAGAGTACAAGAGATATAGTCCTTGAAGCAAAGTCTTTTTATGAAAGGTGTACTCTTCCAAGGAGCATGTCTTGAAAGACTGACACCTTGATGAACTTTTTTCGGAGGAAGATTTGTGTAGGCTCAATAAAGAAGAATCAAATTCAACAGAAAGCCCAATAACTTATGGTGGACTTCTGAAATGTCTGAAGAAGGCCAAGAGCAATAAGAGACCAGGTTCGGATGAGTTCACGTATGAGTGTTTTAAAATTTGTTTGGAAAAAGCTATCCCCCTTCTTGTTAAGGTCTTTTAATTACAACTTTGCTAATGGTTACCTGTCAGTCACTTAGAGACAAGGTATCATTACCTGTATTCCAAAAGGAGAAAAGCCCAAGCGGTTTTCTTAAAAAACAAAACAAAACTGGAGACCTATTACACTTCTACATGTATAAACGTCTTTTATCTGTTATTGCTGAGAGGATCAAGCGTGTTCTTCCAAAACTGATTAGTCCTGATCAAACCGGATTCATGTCTAACAGATATATTGGTGATAACATAAGATTGATATACGATCTGATGAACTACACTGAATCCAATTATATTCCTTGAATGTTATTTTTTATAGATTTTGAAAAGGCATGATTCTGTCTCCTGGTCATTTATCAATAAGTCAGTATCGTTTTTTGGATTTGGAGAGGGCATTATCAAATGGTTCAATATTCTATATAACGATGCCAGATCTGGTTTTATTATAAATGGTTCATTGTCTCTTGGTTTGCTGTTGAACGAGGTTGTAGACAAGGCGATCCTCTTTCACCGTATATCTTTCTTTATCCTTTGTGTCGAGACCCCGTCTGGTCTTATGAGAAAGAATAATGATTTCAAAGGAATTACAGTTAATGAGGAGGAGTATCTGTTGACACAATATACAGATGATACAGAGTACTAGACGGTTCTCAGAAATCTTTTGCAGTTATAATTGACCCTTTGAACGTTTTTGCTTATATCTCAGGTGTTAAGATGAACTATGATCAGTCTCAGGTAATACTGTGGCGGCCGGGACTCAAACTTTCAATAAACTTTGTCAGTCTTGTTCTCAGGAAAAGCCAAACACTTCTTTTCATTGAATAAATAGCTGTTTATTCATGGACATAAATGTAATTCAGCACAATGCTCTTTTTTACTAAGTAGATCGTTCTGAAGCTTAAGGTTTATGTGCATGGACCAGCGTTAGGGCAATGAAAGTATGACCCATGGCTTCAGTGGTAGTAACTGTTATGTAGATATTGTGATGGCTTAATTATTTGGTAATCTGAATAACTCTATGGTTATTAAGATAATAATTTGTGTCTGTGTTCGAAAATTGCAGTCTATTTATAGCATCAGCTATTATAATTTTAAGGACAAGGGGAACTTTCGGGCTGAATTATCTGCCCTTAGTTTGAGACTGACCTGTAGACTGCCAAAGTCAGAATGACCCAAATTGGATCGCATCGTGCGAGATAATGGTCACATGTCAGTTCTAGATCAACCAAAGCACAAGATATTACGCATCACCTCGGAAGGTAATCTGGTACGAAAATGACTATTTTTACCCACCAATTAATTATGCGTAATTAATTCATTAAATGCCCTCCAATATCATAAGATGAACAATTGCGTCTCTCTACGTCCAGCTACATCCTTGCTGCCTGCTCAGGGGGACGCAATAACAACGAGCGACGTCGACTGGGGAACAATGATGGTCAATTCAAAGAGGAAGATTACAGTTGGAGCTTATCTGACACATACGATGTTTAACAACATGACTCAGTCGCTCATACAATTTGACAGTGGCATTGGAAGTCATATTCATAGAAAACATGTTCATAAATAATAATGACCATCGCGTATGAATACTACAGTGGGAATCACATAGTTCCCGTCGTCAGTATAAACGTCGGCTTTGCAACATGAGCTGACATATCATCAAATACAGTTCTGGGTTCTTCAGTTCGTAATTCACAAGATTATGTAAATTTATAATGCAAAACACTAATCTGAGTCAAAAGTAGCGGTAACCCCATTGCGATATAGGTTTGTTGTCACAAAGTTAAAATGGCGGGCGTCACCGAAACACGTAGCTCGGCCCTGATCACAAATTCACCAAAAAATGGTTAATTAACAAGTGGCATAGGGATTATGTCACAGTTTGTCGAAGGGCAAGGTAAGATTATTCCATGTCTGATAGTCAGTTTTCGAAACTGGATGCTTAGAACAAGGAAATATAAAAAATGCGCGGTCAGTTCAAAAGCGCTTGAAAATGTAAACAAGATCGTTTTGACAGGCGACGTTGTTGATATCGACTCTTACAAAGTAGAACTGTCCTCTAAACCAATAGCGTAATGTGATGGCAATAGCTTATGATATTTTACGAATGGCAATACATTATAACGCTGGAAACAACATGCTACGATCTTTGACAGATTTCTTACCAAAAAGAGATTTCAAAACACTGAATTACGTGAAAACGAGGTTGCCAGTAATACTAGTATATACTCGCAAAACTAATTACATGACAATTATGGTAATACTTTCTGCACTGCCATTAACTATAAAAGTTACAAAAGGGAAATACATTAAAACATATCTCGTAATGCCTTACAAGATTTCGTAACTTATGAATTTTGCAATTTAACTGGAAAAATAATTTCTCAATCTTCGTGATGGCCATCACATCATGCATAAGGAAAAGAAAGAATAGTTCAATCAGATGCTTACCTTGTTCAAAAAAATGTGTTACATACTGCTTAGGAATCCAAATGGAAATGTTTGTGCTGTGCTTCTTCGCCAAAAATGCACAATTTAGCAGTATTTGGTAATTATTTTCCAAGTACACTCTCAAGGGATATTAAGAATGAATTTTGGCTTGATTGTACTTCTGCTTTTGACAAACGTGCTCATAAGATTCAACCATGTTCATTTGATGAATACATCACAGAACCAATCAATTATTATAAGATGCCATTTAGAAAGTGGTCAAATGCAACATATGTCATATTTGGGATTTCACTTTCTTAGTAAAGTACAAATTCTAGTACTGTTTTGGTTGAGTCCCATCCGGGATTCGAACCCGCACCCTCAGAGTCAGGCACCTAATCGCCAGCACACAAAGTCAGCTGCCTAGCCCGCTCAGCCGTGGTGGCCGTGGTGGCTGAGCGGGCTAGGCAGCTGACTTTGTGTGCTGGCGATTAGGTGCCTGACTCTGAGGGTGCGGGTTCGAATCCCGGATGGGACTCAACCAAAACAGTACTAGAATTTGTACTTTACTAAGAAAGTGAAATCCCAAATATGACATATGTTGCAATTATTATAAGCACTTAAAAAATTGGTAAAGAGGTCATTTCTGCTTGGTTTGAGAGAGGTGTTACTGAGATTCGTCATTTTATCAATTTGGATCGTTCTCTCGAGGAATTTCAGAACACTTTTGAATTCGACATGAATCTTCTCCATTATAATGGTCTTATCATGGCTATTAAAAGCTATCAAACTAAAATAAAGATAATGGAACCTACTTCTTCTTAGCAGTTAGATGGTAATACAGTTAGTCGAAAACTGATGTCTGTTAAGAGCGGAGCCAAGTGTTATTATTATGTTTTGATTGCATCTGATGTTAACATAAAATTCATGAATGATTGGAAGGACTGTATGCTTGCTGAACCTGAATGGGAAAACATTTTCAAAACCTTAAAATCACTATTTGAAACTTGTAAATATGACTGGTGAGTGAACATGTTGTGGTGTCTGGTGTTGTTTTTGTGGCCAATCAAGTTGTCTTCTAAAGGACCTTAGAGTCTATTGCCTCTTCTGTAACCATACATGCTATTTCAGGAATTCTGTGCAGTGTCATACGTGGGTAATATGAACCCAGAAAATGCGTACAGACCACTGTTCAACAGATACCTTGCGGTGGCTGATACTTCGTTCCCTTGCGGTGGCAGATACGTCGTTCCCTTACGGTGGCAGATACGTCGTTCCCTTGCGGTGGCAGATATTTCGTTCCCTTACGGTGGCAGATACATCGTTCCCTCACGGTGGCAGATACGTCATTCCCTTACGATGGCAGTTACATCGTTCCCTCAGCGGGGCAGATACGTCGTTCCCTTACGGTGGCAGATATTTCGTTCCCTTACGGTGGCAGATACGTCATTCCCTTACGATGGTAGATACATCGTTCCCTCAGGGTGACAGATACGTCGTTCCCTTACGGTGGCAGATACGTCGTTCCCTTACGGTGGCAGATATTTCGTTCCCTTACGGTGGCAGATACGTCATTCCCTTACGATGGTAGATACATCGTTCCCTCAGGGTGACAGATACGTCGTTCCCTTACGGTGGCAGGTACGTCGTTCCCTTACGGATGGCAAAAACCTCGTTCCCTTACGGTGGCAGATACCTCGTTCCCTTACGGATGGCAAAAACCTCGTTCCCTTACGGTGGCAGATACCTCGTTCCCTTACGGATGGCAAAAACCTCGTTCCCTTACGGTTGGCAAATACCTCGTTCCTTTACGGTGGCAGATACCTCGTTTACACCGTGTCCAGATCAATTGCACATGATGTATGAGCAGTCTTGCCTAACAACAGAAGTGAACAGTTGTTGTTTTGAATAACACTTTTTATGTTGTACTATTCTTTAAAGTTTAATACAAATATTTATTGTGTTTAAGTTTGTTTTTACACAACAAAATTCGAACATATTTAAACCAGTAATAACATGATCAAAAATTTCTCCGAGAACAGCTGAATTTCGTTGAATTTTGATAAATCTCAGACAATCATTCAAATCGTAAAGATATCGGACATGGGTGGGCGTTTTAGTCACACACAGTGTTTGGCACGGATGTTTTCGTTTACTTCTCCAGTGGTGCGAAGCATTCACATGGCCTGACTCGGACCTGCTGTCACCCAGCGTACCTGTTAATCAGAGAGGTATCCGGCAGAATACCCATAATGTTATGTGTGCCCTTTTGTAATTAGTTAACCGTGTGTAAATTAAACACATTAAGGTGCAATCCTAAATTGCTTATTGTACTTACACTTGTGAAAATCCGGGTTAGAATTGCTCTCCAGGAACAACATACTTATAAGAGGCAAATAACGTTAGCTGGTTGCCAGGCTTGCTGATTTGGTTGATGCAAAGAAACAGAAATGACACTCTCATAAGACCACTCTACAATTCGACTGCACAGTTCTGTCAATTCTGGTATGCTGCTCTCCAAACTCAACCAACAACCACTGTCTGTCCGTTCCAAACTCAACCAACAACCACTGTCTGTCTGGTCCAAACTCAGCCAACAACCACTGTCTGTCTGGTCCAAACTCAACCAACAACCACTGTCTGTCTGGTCCAAACTCAACCAACAACCACTGTCTGTCTGGTCCAAACTCAACCAACAACCACTGTCTGTCTTGTTCTAACTCAGCCAACAACCACTGTCTGTTCGTTCCAAACTCAACCAACAACCACTGTCTGTCTGGTCCAAACTCAGCCAACAACCACTGTCTGTCTGGTCCAAACTCAACCAACAACCACTGTCTGTCTGGTCCAAACTCGATTATTTGCATACAGCAGACCTTTACCTGGAACATTGCAGAGTGTGACGTTAAACAACAAACTGTTCGAAAATATATATTTAAAACTAAAAATAAGATGGTGGTGTTTTGTCTTGTAAACTGATAACCTCAAGGGAATGTGTCATTTTAACGTAAACTTGTCTATGTCATCGTTGTCATTGAGAAATGTCACCTTAACCTGGGTATTTCACCACTGTGACGCTCACTGGAATCCCCACACAGCTATCTGTCACGCATGATGCACTTTAGTCACACGTTAAATAACCATTTGGATAGTGAGTACATAAGAAGGAGATCTTGATCTTGATCTGGATAGAGATGCAATGTAAAAATCAGGAACGTACACAGACCGTCGTTGTGAATAAAATGGACACACGAACATCTTGTATCAATCTGCAATTAACACGTCACAATTTAATTCTGGACTCACAATAGTCCAGAAACTCTCCGCACTGTGACCGCTCTCTCACAAGAGATTTGGCAAAAATAAACATGCAGCTATTATGAATATGTGCTAAGGATGGAAAATTGAAAAAATATTTTTTCGAAAACTGAAAATTTAAAGTCGCTCGCCCATGGGCACGCCCATGGGCGAACAGCGACCCATAGACAGGCCCATGGGCAGGCCCACGGGCGAGAGTGTTTAATTTCGTCCAGAATAAATGTTTTGGAGGTTGTAAATGAATGAAAAAATGTTAATAAGTATTATGACTCAAATTTCAGCTCGATTTGACTTGACTCCGCTAACTGACAGCGATTTTAAAAAATCTCGCCCATGGGTGAAAAACATATTGGCCCATGGACGAGAATATTTACTTTCACTGAAAATACATATTTTTTCCCATGTTTTGCAGTTTGTAAATAAATGTAAGTATATTTATTAGTGTCGTGACACGAAAATTAGCTTATTGTGACTTAATTCTGATAATTTAGAGCGATTTAAAAATATCATTTGGCCCATGGGTGAGAATATTCACTTTTACTCAAATTACATTTTTTTGCATATTTTGGGTGTTGTAAATGAGTGAAAGTATGTTCATAAGTATCATAATACAAATTTCAAATTATTTTGACTTAATTCCGTTAATTTAGAGCGATGTTTAAAAATCTCGCCCATGGGTGAAAAACATTTTGGCCCATGGGCGAGAACATTGCCTTTTACCCCAAATATATGTTTTCACGTGTTTTGGAGGATGTAAATGAATGAAAGTACATTTATGAGCATCATGACAGAAATTTCAACTCATATGACTTAATTCCGCTAATTGAGAGCGATTTTAAAAACTCTCGCCCATGGGCGAAAAACATTTTGGCCCATGGGCGAGAAAATATTTTTTCACTCAAAATAGATCTTTTTACATGTTTTGCAGTTTGTAAATGAATGCAAGCATATTTATAAGTATCATGACACGACATCCAACTCATTTTGACTTCATTCTGCTAATTTAGAGCGATTTAAAAACAATCTCGCCCATGGGCGAGAATATTTCCTTTTACTCCAAATACATCATTCTTTTCCAATGTTTTGAAGGATGTAAATGAATGAAAGTGGCTTTACGAGTATCGTGACACAAAATCCAACTGATCTGATTTAATTTTGCGAATTCAGGGGGATTTTAAAAAATATACGAGAATAATTACTTTTACTCAAAATACATCTTTTCCTGTAGTTTGGAGGTTGTAACTGAGTGAGGATATGGCACAAAATTCAACTCATTTTGACGTAATTCCGCTAACTACAAGAATCTGCACTTCCACTCCAAATACATAGATTTTTTTTATTGTTTTAGAGGTTGTAAATGAATGAAAGTGTGTTTATAAGTATCACTCCTGTCTTAATTCTACTAACCTCGCTCGTGGACGAAAATATTTTCATTTGCTTGTTTTCTTTATTTTGCAAGCATATGGTTAAAATTCAAATGAAAATATAATGACAAATAATTTCAGTTTAATTTAGTGAGTTTAGTTCTATGTCACACTCAGCAATATTCCAGCAACATGGCGGCGGTTTGTAGATAATCAATTTTCGACCAGACAGTCCAGTGATCAACAGCATGACCATCGACCTGCACAATCGGGAACCGATGTGGCAATCAAGTTAGCGAGTCTGGCCACCCGATCCCGTTAGTCGCCTCTTACGACAAGCATAGTCACCTTTTATGGCAAGCATTGCTTGTTGAAGCCCTGTTCTACTCCAGATCTTCATAGGTCCGGAACGCAGAGAAGTTATTTGTGAAAGTCCTTACTCCAGTGACACAAAGACTATGCTGGGACACAATAAACAGCGTTGTGAGATCTTTAAGCTGTTTTGAAATATGTCTTGTCAATCCCACTGACATTCGCCAATAACCACTTAAATATAGAATATATAGTCCGTGCTCCTTCAGAACAAATAAGTAATTAAGGATCCCCAACTGGGTAATTAAGTAAACAACTCAAAATACTGTCACTTTCTGCCCAGGACATCACGCGTCACCAATCGTGAGGTAATGACCTTGTAAAACCCCTCAGAAGGAAACACAAAGCACCAAAACTGTATTTCTTTCTAGGTGACACACGGTATGCTGTCAAAATTTTCGTTGTGGAATACATTCTATAGTGGGCAAAACCTTACGCTTGGAAAGTGTACCTACCCAGTAGTTTTAAGTGTACCTACCCAGTTTAGCATGTTTCGTTTTAATATTGTGGGATCCACTTTTAGTAATTCTCGTTTGTCAGTTCTTCGACCGAGGTTTTATGGGGTATTCTCCTATTTGTCAGACCAGGAATGATAGGTCACTCTCTTGCTTTCTTTACCATTTGTACCAATTAACATGTTCCTCGCCATGCTCCAGCGCACACAGTCACTTGGTTCGTTTCCAGCGCAACTTCGGCTGCGTTTAACAGTACTTCAGCCAGTTTACTGTATCAGTCGAAATCTTACAATACACCTTACCTAATTAATTAATTAATTAAGAGCAAGATGTATATGTGAATGAATGAAAGAAATAATAAAAGAAGTACATATGTGAATGAATGAAAGAATAAATGATACGCCACGACCATCCCTTCCTAAACATGCTAAATAATGCAAAACTATCGTTAGATCACATGTGTTAACATCAGTTAATTATAGTCTCCCTTGTCAGACATAACAATTTTCAGACAGGTTTAAACAACAAACTATCTGCTTGACTGCACAGCTGCCTGTTGACGTAGTATACCCACCTTACCTAATTTTCCTGCGTAATCTTCATCTACATCACCGTAAGCAGAGAGCACAGAAGGCCGAATATCTGTAACCACTGAACCGTGGCGTCTCACTGGAACAAGCTAAGTTCCCAAGTGCGGGTGTCCTTCTCTACCTTTTCCATTAATCTTTAAAACATCTAACAAGCTCAACGCATGCAACGTTTAACTAAAATGTGATGTTATACATATAATAAAGGTAATTTTTAGGTATTATTCAGTGGATAAATTATCGTTTTATGATGCATATATGTATGACATGCTGGACGGGTATTGGGCATTTTGTGATAATTTACCATTACCATTTTCATGATGCATAAAAAAGACACTCATTAATCTATCACTGAGTTTTGTCATTCTTTCACTCCAATACGGCCGCTAAATCCCCTCTGATCATAGTATATGGACTCTCCCATACCAAATTCACCTGATCCTGAGAAATCAACCAGGCATGACATACCCACATCACCTAATTAATTTTCTGTACCTATCGATCAAAAAATACATAAAACGGGAGGACACCCTGTTCACTAATGGGAGTGAGCCTTGTAGGGAGTACCCTCACTCTCACAAACCAACCGACTGGGGAGAAGCTGCCGTGTTTGTCGGGGATTCTTCTGGCTTTGCTAAATAAATCGTACATAAACATGTAAAATATATTGCTTTGATTGTTTAACTACCCACATTAGGACATTGAGACCATTCTGATTTATCGAGTAAAATACGATTGTATGGTTTAGAGTTTGAATCTTGGCACATCTTACCGGTTTTGCTACTTTTGCACTCTACCTTTTTACCTGGGGCGAGCATATTTTGGTGGTTTAGTGTTTCATCTATTTGTTTAGATTTATTGATTTATTTGTTTTTGTTGTGTTTTTTTACTGCTAGTGACCAAGCGAGTGAGTCTGCTTTGATAACTGTAAGTTTATTCTGACGCTTGACGAGAGGGACATGAACAAGAACATATATGGAGCCCTTGCATCAATACATATTTAAGACTAAAGGTTTTGAAAAATAAAATTATTCTAGACCAATATTTGTACATAACTGGTGAAATGAAACTGCGCGTTCAAGGTTCATAAGCACGTAGAGGGCACATTTATCCTACTCCATTTAAGAATGTCCATTTCTGATTGCTTCACGTGACCTTTCGAGGGAGAATGTATCAGTTTTACCCCGCCACGTGGGAAAAGCAAGCATCCATGGCAGTCAGTGAACCGTGAAGCAGTGATTCGAATCGACTATAGTCAGTACCATGTTAATAAAATACATTATTTCAGTTTGTTTTGATGCTATATTTACATAAAGTGAGATTTAAACATTCGTTATGGTAAATGCGGTGTAGCATTGTGATCCACCGATCCGAATGTTAGTATCCTCTTTTGGTTCACATCCGGAGTGCCAACTGTTTGATCGAATACACAACTGGGCTGTCGAGAAGCAGCGGAGTGTGAGTGTCGACTGCCTTGGAGAACTTGCACCTAAGAATAGGAGAAGACTCGGCTCTACTCGGCTGTAATTAACGAGGGAGAACACATACACAAAGACATCGGTGAAAGAATTAGCTGTGGAACCAATTCCTGATTGATAGTCGTCGCACGAACAGTAATCGAAAAAGCTGGCATCATCGTGAATCAAGAATCTGCGAGCATTATAAACTGCATATTGTAACAAAGTGGCCACAGTAAAGAAGACAGAAAGTTTCAGCGTGTCAAGGACCAGCTTCAGAGACAAGAGATTTCCATAATAAGCTGTGCTGATCAGACAGTCTACCTCGTTCATAGTGGCCACATGAAAACATGTACTGTTAACGTATTTTGTTTACCTTCTTGTCCGGTGTGTTAACGCCATAGTGTTAACGTCGGGTTACCTCCTTACATATTGGCCGAAACATCGAATTTACAAAATTTCAATTTTCGACAGCCCAGGTGCGTTGTTTATTTACGGAGTAAGAGGATTTTGAGGCATGGTCGACTAGGTTTCTTTGTTTAACTAATCCCACACGGCCTTCACCAATAGAGGGAATGATTTCTGTTCAGTTATGACATTGCTGTTCTCCATATGTTTCTATTTTCTCAACACATCTCCAAGATGTTGTGTTTTTTGTGTGTTTCGTAAACACTGATTGGGACTGGTGAACAAGCTTTACAGTTTATATCAGTACTTCAACCATACAACATATAATACAAAATATAAATGCAGTATGTGTCGTCATCCATATGAACTATCACATAATAACATATGCATACATATCATTACATCAAATACACATCTATCATATAAGTAAACATAAAAAAGAGTTACGGTTTGTTGTGTCTGACTAGCTCTTTGTAGAAACCCTGAACAATTGTGAGAAGGTTATTGATAAGTTAATTAATTTTCTGTAAAAAAAAACAAGCTTTGTGTTTTCATGATAAAATCATTGACGGATTCAACTATTTTCTGGTTTTCACAGTGTATAAGTTCTTTGTTTCCGTTCACCGAAGTCATCACAGACCACCGTGAGAAAAGGTCCATCTTCAAGCATTAAGGAAGACCACGATAGAGCATGGAGTACTTGTGTCTTCCTTGGCTTGGTCATCTCCACCGTTACCCCCTCCCCCGAATCCACACCCCACAAGGGCGTATAGGATTGTGGGGCCGTGTCAGCGACAATTTGGCTCGGTGGATAAACAGGGACTCCTATAACCCCGTATACCCTTCATCACAATGCTATAATTTGTCGGCTTGGCGTATCCGGTTTTGTGCATTCTGTAATATTGTATAGTACTAGTGAAGTATTAATCAAAGCAATATTTTGCTTGTTAAACGAACGAGATTCTTTGAGAATCAAAAGATGTTTTAATTACATTTTCAAAATTGAAATACAGCATACACACAATAACTAAATTGAAAAGAATATCGTGCAGGAGAAGGTTTTCCAGAGTACATGCACATAAATGCCATTGTCTTTCACAGACTAATATGTGCAGGTCTTGAAGAAGGACAAAGTCCCCATCCCTGTTTTAGTAAATAGGATTGTTCATGCATGTATATATACTGATTTCAATATATATTTACAGTAAAATTTAACGCACATAGAATTTTACAAAAGGTCGAAATTCGAGATTATTCATGTGTATATATAAGGTCTGCATGCATTCCCAGTATAAACAACAATGTATTTAGACTCTAAGTTCACATGGAGGTTTATACACAAAACCGAAACCAATTGGTCAGCTCGACGCCTTATAAAACAATTAATTCGAGATTTCCCTTGAATGTGAGATATTTGGCTGCGCGTCATGCGCAGTCAGTCTTTTTCATCCATATACACTCACGAACACCTGTTCATTTCAAAGCTGGTGTCACCTAATGACCTAGAGTAGTCCATGGATGAGATGTCTATATGACAAGTAAAATACACTTGAAAGCGGCAGCTGGTTTATTCCAATACACAAGACCAGCGGACGAGACACGACGCGCAAATTGTAGCAGGCGCTTTGCGGAAATTACGTAACTGAACGCGGAAACAGAAAACGTCATCGTTCCGCTCAGTGGTCTTGCCTTTGCGAGTTAGGCTGAAATACTCAACAAATTAAGATAAAAGTCAGAATGATGAAGTCGTTGACAAAGTAATATCTGTTCAGGTTATGATAATTTGAAAAACAGAGAAAGTTATATGGATATAGAAGTTCTTCTAATGTAAGCAGCATTTCGGCGTGGGTGTTAAACTCGTTTTCAAGCAAATGATGTCTACGGGGTAGTTATGTAAGTTAAACCTTTGTTTTGGGTCAAGGTCAAAATCGTTTGGTGTAGTGACAACGGTGCTGTTTTAAGGGATTAGACACTGGTTTTCTAAAAAAACACAAAAGAAAATGTGTTTCTTTAGGAAACAAAATACGATACGTGTGCCAATGTAATTGAACCGATATTAGCGAGTTCACCCAGTGACTTTAGTTAATAAAATGAACTTTCCGTTCACCCCTTCCGTTAGTAATGAGTTATTCAGTTTCTTAATAAAATTGCTTGCAATGTGAATTTTGTTTTCTTTATCATTTTAACAACTTCAGTTACGGCAAATGCGCTGCTATACTTTGCGTTTCCTCCTACTTATTTTACGGGAAAACACCTTTTTGTAAACGGTTATATGTTCATTGTGAGAATATTTTTGTAGTAAAAAGGGAGAATGTATCTCGTCAAAAATGAATTTTGAAAGACTGCAGATCAACAGTTCCAACAGTCTCAACAACATAATTTCTAACATACTTAGAGACCACAACCATGGACCTGTACACAACGAAGCCACGGTAAATCTTTTCGACAGTAGCAAAAATAGCGAAAATTTATAAAAAGATAGAAAAGTAAACGCAAAATCAATCTTGAATATTTTACGTATTCCCCATAGCCCAATATAAAGATTACACATTAACAGTATGGATACGTTAATCTATAGTTTAAACTAATCTCTTCAAGTAATCGTGACTGTATTGGCAAGCACAATCATGCATATCAAAGCCACTCCATACCAATAATATAATTACATAACATACATGATAACTACACAAACCTCGTCAAACGTCAGAATAAATTTACAGTTATAAAAAAAATAAAATCAATAAATCTAAACAAATAGATGAAATACTAAAAACAACCAAAACATGCTCGCCCCAGGTAGAAGGGTAGAGTGCAAAAGTAGCAAAACCGGTAAGATATGCCAAGATTTAAACTCTAAACCATACAATCGTATTTTACTCGATAAATCAGAATGGTCTCAATGTCCTAATGTGGGTAGTTACACAATCAAAGCAATATATTTTACATGTTTATGTACGATTTATTTAGCAAAGCCAGAAGAATCCCCGACAAACACGGCAGCTTCTCAACAGTCGGTTGGTTTGTGAGAGTGAGGGTACTCCCTACAAGGCTCACTCCCATTAGTGAACAGGGTGTCCTCCCGTTTTATGTATTTTTTGATCGATAGGTACAGAAAATTAATTAGGTGATGTGGGTATGTCATGCCTGGTTGATTTCTCAGGATCAGGTGAATTTGGTATGGGAGAGTCCATATACTATGATCAGAGGGGATTTAGCGGCCGTATTGGAGTGAAAGAATGACAAAACTCAGTGATAGATTAATGAGTGTCTTTTTTATGCATCATGAAAATGGTAATGGTAAATTATCACAAAATGCCCAATACCCGTCCAGCATGTCATACATATATGCATCATAAAACGATAATTTATCCACTGAATAATACCTAAAAATTACCTTTATTATATGTATAACATCACATTTTAGTTAAACGTTGCATGCGTTGAGCTTGTTAGATGTTTTAAAGATTAATGGAAAAGGTAGAGAAGGACACCCGCACTTGGGAACTTAGCTTGTTCCAGTGAGACGCCACGGTTCAGTGGTTACAGATATTCGGCCTTCTGTGCTCTCTGCTTATGGTGATGTAGATGAAGATTACGCAGGAAAATTAGGTAAGGTGGGTATACTACGTCAACAGGCAGCTGTGCAGTCAAGTAGATAGTTTGTTGTTTAAACCTGTCTGAAAATTGTTATGTCTGACAAGGCAGACTATAATTAACTGATGTTAACACATGTGATCTAACGATAGTTTTGCATTATTTAGCATGTTTAGGAAGGGATGGTCGTGGTGTATCATTTATTCTTTCATTCATTCACATATGTACTTCTTTCTTTTATTATTTCTTTCATTCATTCACATATACATCTTGCTCTTAATTCATTCATTCATTCATTCATTCATTCATTCATTCATTCATTTCGACTGATACAGTAAACTGGCTGAAGTACTGTTAAACGCAGCCGAAGTTGCACTGGAAACAAACCACGTGACTGTGTGAGCTGGAGCATGACGAGGAACATGTTAATTGGTACAAATGGTAAAGAAAGCAAGCGAGTGACCTATCACTGTTGTAGATTACTCCTGGTCTGACAAATACGAGAATACCCCATAAAACCTCGGTCGAAGAAAACCTGGGACGGGCAAACGGGAATTACTAAAAGTGGATCCCACAATATTAAAACGAAACATACTAAACTGGGTAGGTACACTTAAAACTACTGGGTAGGTACACTTTCCAAGCGTAAGGTTTTGCCCACTATAGAATGTATTCCACAACGAAAATTTTGACAGCATACCGTGTGTCACCTAGAAAGAAATACATTTTTGATGCTTTGTGTTTCCTTTGTGAGGGGTTTTACAAGGTCATTACCTCACGATTGGTGACGCGTGATGTCCTGGGCAGAAAGTGACAGTATTTTGAGTTGTTTACTTAATTACCCAGTTGGGGATTCTTAATTACTTATTTGTTCTGAAGGAGCACGGACTATATATTCTATATTTAAGTGGTTATTGGCGAATGTCAGTGGGATTGACAAGACATATTTCAAAACAGCTTAAAGATCTCACAACGCTGTTTATTTATGTGTCCCAGCATAGTCTTTGTGTCACTGGAGTAAGGACTTTCACTAATAACTTCAATTTCATAGCTCTGCGTTCCGGACCTATGAAGATCTGGAGTAGAACAGGGCTTCAGCAAGCTTGCCATAAAAGGTGAGTATGCTTGTCGTAAGAGGCGACTAACGGGATCGGGTGGTCAGACTCGCTAACTTGATTGCCACATGTCATCGGTTCCCGATTGTGCAGGTCTCATTCAT
The DNA here is from genome assembly GCF_037392515.1 of Haliotis asinina. Taxonomy (NCBI): domain Eukaryota; kingdom Metazoa; phylum Mollusca; class Gastropoda; order Lepetellida; family Haliotidae; genus Haliotis; species Haliotis asinina. The sequence continues at coordinate 41,077,576 of NC_090286.1, forward strand.
TTACAACCTCCAAATCACAGGAAAAGATGTATTTTGAGTAAAAGTAATTATTCTCGTATATTTTTAAAATCCCCCTGAATTCGCAAAATTAAATCAGATCAGTTGGATTTTGTGTCACGATACTCGTAAAGCCACTTTCATTCATATACATCCTTCAAAACATTGGAAAAGATGTATTTGGAGTAAAAGGAAATATTCTCGCCCATGGGCGAGATTGTTCTTAAATCGCTCTAAATTAGCAGAATGAAAATGAGTTGGATGTCGTGTCATGATACTTATAAATATGCTTGCATTCATTTACAAACTGCAAAACATGTAAAAAGATCTATTTTGAGTGAAAAAATATTTTCTCGCCCATGGGCCAAAATGTTTTTCGCCCATGGGCGAGAGTTTTTAAAATCGCTCTCAATTAGCGGAATTAAGTCATATGAGTTGAAATTTCTGTCATGATGCTCATAAATGTACTTTCATTCATTTACATCCTCCAAAACACGTGAAAACATATATTTGGGGTAAAAGGCAATGTTCTCGCCCATGGGCCAAAATGTTTTTCACCCATGGGCGAGATTTTTAAACATCGCTCTAAATTAACGGAATTAAGTCAAAATAATTTGAAATTTGTATTATGATACTTATGAACATACTTTCACTCATTTACAACACCCAAAATATGCAAAAAATGTAATTTGAGTAAAAGTGAATATTCTCACCCATGGGCCAAATGATATTTTTAAATCGCTCTAAATTATCAGAATTAAGTCACAATAAGCTAATTTTCGTGTCACGACACTAATAAACATACTTACATTTATGTACAAACTGCAAAACATGGGAAAAAATATGTATATTCAGTGAAAGTAAATATTCTCGTCCATGGGCCAATATGTTTTTCACCCATGGGCAAGATTTTAAAAAATCGCTGTCAGTTAGCGGAGTCAAGTCAAATCGAGCTGAAATTTGAGTCATGATACTTATTAACATTTTTTCATTCATTTACAACCTCCAAAACATTTATTCTGGACGAAATTAAACACTCCCGCCCATGGGCCTGCCCATGGGCCTGCCCATGGGCCTGTCTATGGGTCGCTGTTCACCCATGGGCGTGCCCATGGGCGAGCGAGTTTAAATTTTCAGTTTTCGAAAAATTTTTTTTTTCAATTTTTCATCCTTAGCACATATTCATAATAGCTGCATGTTTATTTTTGCCAAATCTCTTGTGAGAGAGTGGCCACAGTGCGGAGAGTTTCTGGACTATTGTGAGTCCAGAATTAAATTGTGACGTGTTAATTGCATGTATCACATTTAATGGAATCAGCATCTGTCTTATTATAACGGTAATGTTGAATTTTAAGTTTATGACTCATGTAACGTGAATAAAAGACGTAAGAGAAAGAAGAAAAGAAGAAAACTCTGATATGCATTTTTAGGTTCAGCTATAGATTTACATGATGAGTAATGACTTACGAAAAGCTAAGAAGTAATTTTAACATGAAAATTATGGATATCTATACTGAGTCACAAAAGAAACTTCACATTCTTTCTTCATTGCATTAAAAGAACAAGAGATGGTAAGATGGTTAAATTGTTAGTATTCCATTGCTGAGATCAGTGTGATGCACTCGATACACTGACAGTGCCACAATCAGTTCCATTAGGCTACACCGCCGTTCGAAGACATGGGTATACAGAATGTCAAGTCCCAAGAATAAAAATTCAAAATTTCTCAGGTCCATATTGTATATGGCCGCCCCGTGCATTCACCATTGCCAAACACCGTCTCCTCGACTGCGTGATACTTGTAAACACGTGGTTGGTGATTCTGCGCCATTACACAAATTAGGGCATACCATTCACGACGTCGTCTCCAGACTTCATGCCTGCCGTTCGCGAATCTGAGGATAAACCTGGATTCACCGCTAAAGACGGCTCGATTCCAGTCTCTCTGGGTCCACCGGAGGTGACGTTGTGCCCACAGCAAAAGTTGACGTTGATGAAACTGCGTCGATATCGGTCCACGATATGGACGTCGAGAATGGAGATTGGCAGCCCGCAGCCGATTTCGAATGGTCTGTGAGGACAGTCAACCTAAACATCTCAGCCCTGGTTCGTGCAGCCGGCAGAAATCTGTCACGTAGGTCACGTAGGACGATTAGACGGTCTTCTGCTCGTGACGTCACACGTGGACGACTCGACCTTGGGCGATCAGAAGTGGTGAAAGTTGTAGACGACCTCGCAAGTCCTACACAGTACAACGTCTGCATCCCATTGCTCTTGCGACGTCAAAATTGATCTTCCCGCTTGTAACATGACAACAGCACGTTCACGCTGCACATTTGGCAATCGTGGCATTTAAAGTACCGCTGGAACTGTGGTTTAAAGTGTTCTTTTTTCAATTCGACGAATGGATGGGTTTGAGTGGGTTTTGCTCACGTCGGAAGGTGGGGATCCCACTTCTGATGCATAGATGTATCATCAGAGAAAAATTATTCATTATTTTTAAAAATAGAAGTCTCTTTTTTTCTTACATTTCAAGTACAACAGAGTAGAGTAGAACAACCTGTCATGACGGAAAATGTTCCAGTGGGAACCAAAACGAAGTGAACGCCCTCGTTTTCCTTACAGGTTAAGAACAGCCCACGCAATAGTGTGATTTCCCGGAGACACGGTCTTATTTTAGAGCAACTTATCATACACCTCTGTTCTAGGAACCACACCTGTTTCTCATTTATCAATGCGGAAATCATGAATGTATGCCTCGATTCAAGCTATGACAACAATAGTTCCATCACTTGACTAACACCTACAGAAGCCAATGAAATGAGTTTCAATTAGACGTCGATCGTTTCACACACCATTTCCTGCAATATGACCGCGCGAGGATTCTCCTTCGCATATTATTATTTAACATGCTTGCGGCATTGTTATCTGGCTATCAAAATCATTGACAGTATGTTCAGGAACATATCTGACCTTCCGTATGGCTGTCATATTGTGTGAACCTCTGTTTTATAATTAATATCAAATTACATGTTTCGAATAAAATACTTACTTTAATTTTAGATAAAATATTAAGCCAATGTTTATGACAATCGCTCCTATGATCTGTTTGTTTGGCATGAGGGAAGTTAGAGAATGGCAAGAAAGGTATGATATTTTATGGATTATAATATATTGTTTGGGAAAATAATAAGAGATCACAGGAAAGCACAGGTGTTCCTTTTTTTCAAGGATTTTTCACATGCTATGCGATACAAAACTTGCGAAGAACTCTGGAAAGAATAAAAGAAGACTTGTCCTTTCATGTGATCCCTTATTCTTGTCCCTGAGTATATTACAGAATTGAGTCTATTGACAAAATAATGTCTGGCCACACTTTTCCACAACCTAATTGTGGCAATCTCATTTTATGTGAGACATCTGGACACACACACACACACGCACGCACGCACGCACGCACGCACGCACGCACGCACACTTACACGCACACACACACGCACAGACACACACATACACGCACACACACACGCACAGACACACACACACACACTCGCACACACACACATTCGCACAAACACACGCATGCATGCACACACACAGGTGTATGTACTGGTTGACTCCTTCGAGATTCGAGATCGGTGAATCTGTTCACATTGTCCCATGAACAGATAAGAGCATTATGTCGTGACAGTATGTTGCTGGGCAAAGTGTACTCGTTGCAAGGCGTGTAGCTTGCAGTATGTAAACACACATTTCTGAAACGTATGAAGGATATTAGCAGAGGGAAATATTCTAAACACATGCGCGTTCGAATATTATATCTAAAAGTCAGTTAAAACAAACAAACAAGAAAAACACATACAAGGATAACAAACGCCACATATTGAAAGAGTTGAACAGTTTGATCATCGTGATAATAAACAAGGATTGAGCGAGTTTAGTTTTACGCCGCACTCAGCAATATGGCAGTGGTCTGTGAATAATCGAGTGTGGATCAAATAATCAAGTGATCAACAGCATGAGCATCGATCTACGCAGTGATTATATTCAGAGAACTGACGCAAAATACGACGTAAAGGTATCAAACTAGCTCTTCAAATATGTTCACGACCAGTAGCTTATACTAAAGATGTTACGGCAAATTACTGAAAGAACAAGCATGAATACTATAGTTACGTGACTTTAGTATAGATCTAGTTCTTTTTCCTTTCAGTTATGCTTTTCAAGATAAGTACTTGCTTTTGTTGCGCTACATCGCTAATTTGTTAAAGATTAATTAACAGATGACAGTTATATCTGCATTTGTGGCATTAAGTTAGCACAAAGTTATTGTCGGAAATACCGAAAACATGTTTGGAACTGTAAGTGATTTTTGACGACCTGTATATGATGAGAGAATTTAGGGCAATAATTGATCAAATTCGTTGACCTATAAACGTCGTTGTTTCCATAATTAGTTGGGAAGATGTATCCTTAACGACACAGTCTATAAAAAATCGTGTGTGAACCGGACAATCCAGTGACTAACATGATATTCATTGAGCTATGCAGCTCTGATACGCCCACATGCATCAGCCAAATCAGAGGTCTTATCAGCCGATCCCGTTAGTCGCCTTTTACGACAAGAATGAAGATCACTTCAATTCTAACCCCGATCGTCCCAGGTCAGCTAAATTATTAGACTATTGATACTTTCGCTTGTGCTGCGGTGAACAACTGCTTTAGGTGGTATTCAAGCTATTTAAAGTACGTGACATGCTGGTAATATTTCCTGAAGTCTCGCCACTGTGTCGTCAGTTTACCTCATACCGTCACGCTGTCACGTAGAGCACAAGAGTACCATGGGCGGACAACTCGAATACTACTTCCGGGTTCAGGAGTGCTTTGCGTCTCAAATGAAAAATAAAAGAGTGAATTTAAGTAAGAAAACGCAGTAAGTAAGACGTCACGCTGAATGTCCTGGTTCGATTCCCAACATGAGTACTCTGTGTGTGACATTGTTAAAGGCGGCGTAAAGCTAAACTCACCCACTCACAACCTCACTCACTTGCCTTCCAGTGTCAACCCTCGCTGTGCTGGTAACTACATGTGAACCTTCCCCTTTCTACCAGCCCTCATTATTTATACTACTTACTTACCACCTTCTATTACCACCAGTCGTCCTATTTTACTCAACCCTCTTTCAATTATTACTGATCACTGTATTTTCTGGTCCAGATTCGATTATTTACAGACAGTTGCTATATACCTGCCATCTTGCGGAGTGCGGCATAAAACTAAACTCACTCAAAAATCTCTTCATCCCCACCAAGCATCACCCAAAGCTTGTTCCTTGTCCCATCTCCATCACCCCCTGGTCATACATAGCTGCCCCCACTCCCCTCGGCAACGGCACCACCTGATGCCACGGTCACAGTATATCCGGGATCGACAATCGTGTTGCCATGATGTACCATGCATGGATACAGGCTTACGTTGTGTTTGCATTTCAAAACAGGATCTTACTAAGCTTAAGCATTTGCTCTCTGAAGATAGTCTTAATGCTGGATTTAGAATGTCTTGAAGGCACATTTTTCTCTTGACTGTGCTGCAGATGATATCATCCTGTGAATATGAAAAGATTCAAGGCTTGAGTAAACTGGAGCATTTACTGTTTATATTCTTGAATAGATTTGTGTGTTTGGGCCGTGAGAGTATGCAACAATCGACGTGTGTGTGCGTGCGTGCGTGTGTGTGTGTGTGTTTGTGTGTGTGTTTTGTTTGTTTGACTGAATGTTTGTGTTTGTGTTTGTGTTTCGCTGAGTTTTTTTTGTTCAAATGGACATTGATTTTACCTTGTCAATCAGGAACGTGTATCAGCAGCGGTGCTCAGACCTTACTCCATCAGACTATATGCAAACAGTGCTTAAATACTGGACGTTATTCATATTGTTCCTCATTGAAAGATTTCATTTTCCTATTCCGAAAGTAATTACAAACGTGCTTTCCTATCGTACAATATATCATGTGTTTCGAATACGAAATACAATATTTCTCCAGTTTCAGTTTACAATGTTTGTGTCAGTTTTAAACATTAACAATATTTTGAGTTTCATAAAACGATGCAGCCATTGATATAATGCATTTATGTCCAGGTTTGAAAATCTGAAATGTGTCACAACCATATGATTTCTTAAATCAATAGCCAAATTTCAGAAAGTAGAATCGTTTTAACCCCAAGTCACGTTTTATATTTGTTTTCGAGCGTACATAGAGGTTATTTTATGATACACCTCACGAAGGAACCATTTGAAGAAATGCTTGTACCATATTTGAAATGCACGTTTCATTTGACCACCAAATTTGCCTCTTGATATGTAGACATGATGCGTAGTACATACTCAGCAAAGTATACCATAATAAAGTAGGGGATATTGGTTTTACAAGATTGATAAATTGCAAATGATTCCGCCATGGAGGAGGCAGGTGATGACGAGAAATTAAGGCAAAATTTATTTCATTCCTTTGAAAATGTTTCATTTGTATGGATATATAATACTTTTTCCGCATATACATTGGCACTGGCTAGTGGTGCTGTCTCAGAATGGAAGATCCCTACATTTTAATGGTATGTATCCAATACCGACCATGTGTAATATAAACGCCCCACAAACTCCGGACATCGTCACCGTGAGCGCCGCCACAATGATAGAGACTATTACACGCCACACAATGTCACTGCTTGACACAGTACATTTCCATATACTTGTGTATTTGAAAGTGTGGTCAAAACATGAAGTATTTACATGTATTCATGAAGGAATGAATGCATTTTATGTCTATAGTTATGTATATAGCTCTCGAATCAGAAACAGAAACGAGCATGCCTCAGCCGTTTCAATAGGGTTTGAAAGTAATGCCATGGACTCTAGACTTTTGAAATATATTGTACATGCTTAACATTATTGACAGTGCTTGAATACAGTGTTAACTGACAGTGCCTGACCCCATCAATGCCGAGTTTATTTCTCCTTATGTATGTGGTACCTCGGGACGTGGAGAAGGATAAGTTTTAGATTTTAGAATATTGAAGCTTTTAGTTTACTTTTAATGGCTTTGTTCTGAATTTAGGCATCAAATGACCTTAGACATAATACAAGTAATACGTGCAAGAAGTGCATTGGTTTGGCTTGTGTCCCATCACATGCTACCTTAAAATTAAGATTGTTATGTTTATCGGTCGGACCCGTAACTGTCAAAAATGGCCCTTGATGATATCAATAGTTTACGTATTACACGTTATATAAACTACATACGATAAGTATACACGACTTACTCCACAGCTAGTATAGGTTATGTCATTTTGTTAGATTGAAATATCTGTACGACACAAATGGGCTGTTTGTTAGAACTGTGAGCATTCGGGACCTGGTTGAGGTATTCAAAAAAAAAATGTTCTGACGTTATAAATATGTGAAATCGGTTTTATAGAACATGTAATATGTAAATATTAGTCACGCTGTAGGCAACCTTATGGCGTAGATACGTTCAGTCAAACAATTATCGGACAGGTTAATGTGTCACATTAGCCACGACACATATCTTTCAATGGACCAGGATGTTGACCAAGTGAGTCATGGCGAACGGATCATACGACAGTTGATCAGAATCAGTCAAGGCCGAATACATAAGTACCCGACGGCGTAGATAACACTGTTGGTCATTGGGGTGAGCCAAGGGGATGCTTTTAGACCTTACTCATTGCTGGTACGAATCGAGATTTTTTCGCGGAATACAATACATCAACATAAATTATGCGTATTTTATTGGGTGGTTCCACAGCAGTGAGTAAGCATTCAATGCGGTGTCTCAGAGGGACAGTAATAAGGCCCCCCGGATGTCATAATTTTGACCGATCCTCACCCTCGCTGCCCCGGGCAGCGGTAACGGCAAGGCAGGCATGAAGTTCGATTCTTATTTTGGAATCATTACACAGTAGTTTCTATTTTTGCAATGACAAATCACACCACACCAAAGTGTAAACAACCGATAGAAATCATACATCTTAACGTGTAGAGAGAAGCGACACAACGCCACCCACTATTTTAGAACAAATGTTTGAGATTCTGAGTATATCATCAGCCTCTGTACAAAATCACACCTGATAATTCTACCCATTTAGATCAGAGGGAGTGATAGGATGAAAAGGCACAGTCTGTCCATCACACTGATATTTGCGATGTTAAGCATAGCTTGTCAGGTTTTTTCGAAAATTGCATTTCATAATGCATTGTAATTCATTCCAATATAGGACAAATACCATAACAATACATAGGCACAGCAACATTTGTTTCACAAAATAATCTTACATTTCTTTGTCGAAAATGTATATTCTCATCTTTCTACATTAGCATGTACACTTGGGTGTGCGCGCAAGGTCATCTCATAGTTAATAACTGAAATGGAACTTTCTGTAAGTTTGGCCAACACTAGGTACAGATATCAAGCACACTGCCACTTTTCAGCTAAAACCTGTTTTTTCACTTATTTTCTGTATATGAGAAAGATATTTAGCATTTACAACAATGACATTCTCTGAGGAAATACTAGGCTTCAGAGCCGCGTTTCACAAAGCCCTCATGAGTCTAAGATCTCGTAACGTTTCTCGTAACATACATACCTCCTATACCGCAATATAGGAGGCGGCAGGTGGCCGTTCGAAATAATTGAAAGGAAATATGTAGCTTTTTACGCTATAACAATACAGTGTGCGTATTTCAATAACACTCCCATCCCTAGTGATTTCTAGTGATTTCGGTCAATCTTATTTCAGTGCATTTTGAAAATAATACTCTTTACATATATAAAAACATCGAGAGATGCATTTTATGTCAAATAAAAAGAACATGAAACTAACAGGAATACGAGGATATACAGAGAATATACTTGGCTCAGTCACAGTTCAGCGAGCAGATAATTCATCCGTATCGTATTTGTGTGAGGCTATATTTGATGTGCTTTTATACCAACGACGGTCTCTGTTCTAGTATCCACATTGACCGTATAAGGTGTCCACCTGGTTCTATTTCTCTAGTAAATGTTCACTAGTGCAGCAATACTGATTGGTACCAAGGATTGTCCTCAACCACGTGCACGGTGAGTGTCATCGAACAGGCTTCACGGTTACAGCATGGGTCAGTGAATACACGACACTCGTCAGTGAATATTTAATTCGGGCTTCACACCCAAACGAATCTATCAGGATTTGTTGTAAATACATTGACTTTTAAGACATTATATCGGAAATGTAGAATGATTTTTTTATTCAAACAAGACAAAGTGTTTCTTTACTGCAACTGTACCTTACGTAAAACTATTTATGTTCACATTATGTAATGTGTTATAATTTCATATCTTTGCAACATGCTGATCAATTTATTTTAATATTTCACCATACGATGAACGTTGCAAATAATAGCCAAAAACCTACTAAAGTGCTAAATTACGAAGCTTGCAGACAACATTGTGTCGAAGTTGAAGGAACGTACTTCGAGTTACTAGAGCTTCAATGCAACCGCATAATGAATACTATATAAGGGAGACGCAGGGACCAAGCTGATACTTCGAGACAACCGAAAGATCGATACAACGGTGTTTGACGCTAAATCAGATCGGATACACAAAACTACGGATTAGGAAAAGCCAAAGGCTGGCCCAATGACAATCAGTATCATTATCCGTCACGTTGCAGAAATGCTGCACACGTGCTATCTTGGCTTTGGCTTTGGTTGGTTGGTTTGTTGCTTAACGCTGCACTCAGCAATATTCCAGCTCTATGGTGGAGGTCTGTAAATAATCGCGTCTGGATCAGACATTTCAGTGGTCAACATCATGAGCATTGATTTGCGCAGTTGGGATACGTTGACGTGTGTCCACTAAATCAGCCTGATCACCCGACCCCGTTAGTCGCCTCTAGCGACAAGCATTGGTTGCTGAAGATCAATACAAACCCGGATCTTCACGGGTTCCACTCGCTATCAATGACAGAAGGATGAGTCGTTGTGAGTCAGGTAGACGATTCGAATTGTTATCATGAAAAAAAAACTCCATTGTCGCACATAAACAAGTTTAGGCTTACATGTACTTCATGACTTAACACAACAAAAATAAAAATTATCACCCATTGCTTTGTGCCCCGAAAACAAGAAGAAGCCGTAGAATTACGATAATCTTTCGATTATTTTTCTCTTGAAATTAAAAATATTTGACAAACAGGAAAGCTGTCTCTCCTGAAATCAGACACAATCCACATAGCTGTAAGACTGATACGTCAGGGAGAAACCAAATCAGGTTTTATCATGCTAAAGATTCCAACATTCCTTTCCACCGGTGATTCTTGGAACTGGGGCCAATGGGTCATCAAATCTTACAACGATACAGTTTACTACCTGACGTACATGTTTGATTAACACTCCACGTGTGGAATGTTTGGGCGTATTGAAAGAGACAAATATCTTCTCTCAATCTTTCTTCCTGGTCTGAGATAAAAACCACGGAGAATCCCTTAGTGAATAATTACGTAACACGTTTGTGGTAACCACCGACTAACTTCTTAATATATATGCGTTGTAGGCCACATAAAAATATTCTTGTTTCTCGTCGTTTTTTACAAAATGATATGGGTTTAATTTTATTTCATGTTCAAAGCCTCTTTGATTTCTGTGGAAATCAAAGCTTAGACTTCATGCACATTTTGAGAGTTGCATTTTGAAGTGTACAAATAGAAACAAAATCTTGTTGGGTCGAATTTATGGTCGAATAATAATGTCAAAGTGTGACGTATGAAGACTGATACAAGACGATTGAGGTGATGTACATGGTAGTTGTTCTGGGCGAGTGGCTTCTATTTAATCTATTGTATAATGATACCTTGTGACCTTTCAAATGCACACGTAAGGTCCAAAACACAAGCGATACCTGTACCAAATAGATGTCCATCACCTGTTTCTTCTTTGTGTCATTCTTACAACCATCAAACATGTATTTATGTATCCTGACAATTCATGACAACCAATAGCTAACGGTGGTAAAACCCTTATCATGTAAGTACGTGACATGGTCTTCCGAGGTTGCGTCGAAATAAGTTATGAGTTAAGAATTGAATGTATTCCAAATATATGTACAATCCGTTCACACTGGGGCAGTACCCTTTCACGGCTGAACAAAGGTGTAATGACCCTGTACAAATACAGCAGCACTGCAACGCAGAGTCAATGCAGCACGGAGTGTCGGCATCAAGGCACCACGGTGGCATGGGATCACTGAGCCTGTGCAACATGGCATCAAGGCAGCACGGCATCACGGTATTACGGCATCACGGCATCACGGCATCACGGCGCCATTATGGCACGGCAGCACGGCATCACAGCATCACGGCATCCTCACAGCACGTCGTTGCGGCATCATCCAGCAACACACCATGACAGTACGGAGTCAATGAGTCACGGCAGCACGGCATCAAGGCAGCGCTGCGTCGCGACATTTCTTCCGCAAGTCATAACAGCAGCACGGCAACACAGTGTCAATGTTGCAAGGCATCACGGCATCACAACACGTCATCGTGGCATCAGGGCATCAAGTACGGCACCACAGCATCGTGGCAGCGCGGCATCGCGACATCACGGCGTCAAGTACGGCATCACTGGTTTGGCAACACGGCAGCACGTACGGCATCATGTGGCAGTACAGCATCAAGCATGGGCGATTCCCATAGTAGGAATACAGCTGAGATAGTTGAGGATCAGTTCCTGAAAATACGTGTTCATCAACCTGTACACATAGGAATGTGTTGAGCGTTTGAAAACATACTGTAACTGTCGGCCTCTCCTTAATGTATGGAATCATAAAAGGTGTTTCAGAAAAGTCTGGACAATAGCTGTCACTTACTTGACACATGACGAAGCGATTGTCTGATCGTCAAACTTCTAAGAAAACAAGAGCAATAAAATTTTGATGACGATGTTAATGATAACGATGACAACAGCGAAGGCGGTGACGATGAGATGAGGCTGGTGCTGCTGTATATAATAATAAAACAGATATATTCTTATGTTCTTCTTGTATACTTCTATCACTTGTCGAAACGTGCTTCTGTTCTTTCATCAGTTCGGCCGATAACATGTCTTCAGTTACTTGAAGCATTTATGAACCACATTTAACCTGGCAATGACGAATTTTATGATTAACCTCTCTGTACAATTCAAGAGTGCGATACTGATTCTTGTACCGTTGTCAAACAGGGTTGAAAAGATTATGTGTCGAAACGTTGCACTCACAAAATAGGTGTTGCTATCCACACAGTTCGCCGTTACCGTACTTCCTGACTTCGTTAATGCCACCGAAATATATTTCACTTAAGACAGCGCATTACTATAAAACAGTTACGGCATCAACTTAAATTCACTTAGTCACGAAAACTAGATTTTGGATATTCAAAACAGACCCCTACGCTTGTTGCAGATTTCGCATTCTTTACTATTCTATATTCGTATTTTCTATATTAATCAGAATCGCCATACTATTTCTCTCCCACACCACACACTTTAGGCATGCTCTGACTAACGTATCGGAAATACCGAACAACCTTTATCAATGAGCACACATACTGAACAGTAAAAGAAACTCTGGCTTTATGTATTTTAATAGAAGACATGAACATGAATGCTCAGTTTTATGAGATTTCATTTTTTCAGTATATTTCTTGGCGATATTCTGAAGCTTATCATTTAGTCTCTTCCTTGTTGAATCGTTCAGCGACCTATCAACACATTTAAATATTACCATCAAGAGGTTTATAGCGAATCAATTTATTAGGCCAATGTCGTATATCTTATAGTGGAGTATAAATGTGTTATTGTATGAGCAACGGCCTTATTCGATCACAGTTTGAGTTACAGCAAATAGAATCACATACATGTATAGTGTTAGACTCAATAATTAGCCAGTCGCTATCAGATATTGAAATGTAATACAACAAGCAGTGTCACCAACAACATCTAAATGTTGCCCAAATACATCAAACCAAGACAAACCAAAACAAAATTAGTAGTTGTATAAACATACAAAACGTTTCCTAAAAATAAATTTACAAAGAAGAACTTACAAAATAATTGAAACAATAAAAAACCTAGATCATACAGCCAAGGAACACCTCACCCTAACAACAAACAAATAGACACCAAACCCATCGATACAAAAACACAAAACAAACAAGCGGAAAAAGTCGAAATCATAAGAAAAGTACCTAAACAAATGCAAGCACTCAGGCAAACTACTACAACCCCTCAACACATCAAACACCATCTCAATGCATTCGAAAAAAATCTGTAAAAACACACCACTCTCGCTGCATTTGAGTTACTTTTAATCGTGTGATCATTAATACAGACGGAATGGCTGGTATGTGATTTTATTTGATCAAAATATTTTATGTGCTGTCGAGATAGACAAGCGGTTATGTAAGATCCTAAGTAGTGCACTTATCACTGAACGGGATTCATCTGGGGAAACCCCGTCCTAAATTTCGAACCTCCCGATACGTTGCTCCCGGGGAATGGGCGTCTCCGAGGGTCAATATAACGCTTACGGAATAGACAGGTACGCTTGTGTTTGTGCTGACCAATGCACAAAACAACTTTGTTCCCACAAGCTGTCCCAACGTTCCACCAAACATAACTGGTGTTGCTACAGCAAAACTTCTCAAGAACTTCCTGGTTTTTCAGACCAGATAAAGGGCGTACGTTCTTATAATCCTACGCAGCTTCACCTAAGACCTCGATTCCCGAGAATATGGTAATGGGTTTTCGTAAATTATATTTTTACTGAAGCGTTAGTGTTTTTCCTGTCAATATGGTTTCAACATGTACCGTCAGCGTAATTTTGGGTAATGTGATTTGTCACTGAAGTGCTAGTGGTGAATCTTTGAGTGGTATACTCAATCATTAATAAAATGCCATTTTTTTCGTGTTAATGCACATTTATACATAGCATACACAGTGCATAATCAAAAGTACCTCAAGCATTTTCAAATTGTGTATGTTATGTTTTGAAAAGATCTTAAGTGATAAGTATCTTCGAATGACGATGCGTTAACACTTAAATGCGACAAACCATACTTCCCATCAAACGTATAGACTCATTATCGCAAATATAGCCACTTACCTCAGGCAACTGTTCTAGAATAAATTTGGCAAAATATTCCATACGTTTTCAAGGTACTTCTTACTCTTGAACTGATGTATTGTAAAACAAACACGTGCCATTAAAAAATTATTGTCATGAGTTCGTTCAATCAATGAAAGTGAAAATTGGCAACTTCTTCACAAAACTTTACACCAAAACGCAGCTGTTCACATGGATGATATTTGCACGTAATTTTCAGCAATTTGATGCATGATCCTCGTGCAATTCATCTGCCTAAGGTTTGCAGTTGGTTTCCCAAGTAAGTGGAGAAATCAATCTTCGATGTAACCACGTATATAAACATAACATGTAGTGAGTGTTTTACGCGAGTCTAAATTTTACTTGTCTACACGAGACAGCAGTGAATAAGTTGAGAAGAGTGTTTTTGTGGTCAAGCTAGGGTGAGCAATTCGGATATACTGCATTTGCTTGTAGTCATGGTAGCTACAAAGATGTATGTTGCGTCATCCAAGGGTAATCGTCTGAAACATCAGGGGTAAAAATCAAAGAGTGTAAGTCAGAGTGTTAGTGAGTATGGTCTTGCGCTGCTCTCGGCAATCTTCCAGCGATATTCACACTTTGTACCCGTGTGGAGGACATTCGGAGCTTGGTTTTCGGGGTGACGAACCAATGTTTTAACCGCAAGGCTACCCCACTGCCCTCAGAATAACAGATCTACAACAGCCATGTTCTTCGACACATCGTAGAAACTGAACGAGTAAAGTTTAAACTTTGTACCAGCATTTCATGATATGGCCACAGAAACGAACACTGTGGTCATGTTGGATACTGATTTCAGGACTTGAGAATGACTAATCGATGTATAAGTCAAGAGATCTAAACAATAAGTTTTCAGTCACATTCAGCGTTATGATTATCATATGACATGTCCCCGCGTCCTTTTAAACAGATCAACCAGGAACACTTTGGTAACTATTGACTAATCGTGCCCTCCGTGACAGTCTTCATCTTCTACCATGGGGCACGGATGTTACCGCCCTAATACCTTGAGGCGTGCGTGATGAACTCTAAAGTTTCCTTCGTGTTAAACCCCATGCTAACACTCCCATAGCCGCACTGAATAAACTGACCACAGGACGCTCGGTTGTTCTCGGTAATGGTCGGAAATGAATATGAACAGCGGTATCTTATGGGACAAGGGCAAGTGTCGAATTAGACAAAGGGAGATTACTTCAGTTCGTTAAATCCGCTTTATTTTCTAATTGTCACTGGTTCGCAAAATTACTCTTCTACTATTTATTTGATTTAGTTCAGCCTGCCAACACATTGTTTCTTGAACGTCTAGTTACCCTTTTCAGCTAACAACGTTCAAAATAAATTCTGGTAATGATGGGTAATTATATCAATTGTCGGCTATTAACTAAATAATTCAATTATATCATTCCACTCTCTGTCGTAAGAATTGCGAGGAAGACAAGACCTCTTACTCTGTTTAATGTAAGCATGGCGAGGAATACTGCATCTCTTACACTGTCTTACGTAAGCATTGCGCGGAAAACTGGACCTCTTACGCTGTTTAATGTAAGGATGGCTAGGAAGACAAGACCTCTCACACTATCTAATGTAAGCATGGCGAGGAACACTGGACCTCTTACACTGTCTAACGTAAGCATGGTGAGGAACACTGGACCTCTTACACTGTCTAATGTAAGCATGGCGAGGAACACTGGACCTCTCACACTGTCTAATGTAAGCGTGGCGAGGAACACTGGACCTCTCACACTGTCTAATGTAAGCATGGCGAGGAACACTGGACCTCTTACAATGTCTTATGTAAACATGGCGAGGAAGACTCGATCTCTTACACTGTCTAATGTAAGCATGGCGAGGAACACTGGACCTCTTACACTGTCTAATGTAAGCATGGCGAGGAACTCTGGACCTCTCACACTGTCTAATGTAAGCATGGCGAGGAACACTGAACCTCTTACACTGTCACACGTAAGCATGGTGAGGAACACTGGACCTCTCACACTGTCTAATGTAAGCATGGCGAGGAACACTGAACCTTTTACACTGTCTAATGTAAGCGTGGCGAGGAACACTGGACCTCTCACACTGTCTAAGGTAAGCATGGCGAGGAACACTGAACCTTTTACACTGTCTAATGTAAGCATGGCGAGGAACACTGGACCTCTCACACTGTCTAATGTAAGCATGGCGAGGAACACTGGACCTCTCACACTTGACCTCTTGCAATGTCTACTGTAAGCATGGTGAGGAAGACAGACCTCTTACACTGTCTAATGTAAGCGTGGCTAAGGACACTGGACCTCTTACGCTGTCTACTGTAAGCATGGCGAAGAAGACAGGCCTCTTACACTGTCTTACGTAAGCATAGGGAGAAACACTAGGCCAGAGAGTGTGACGTGTTAATGGCGAGGATCACGACCATTCCAACTGTCTGATGTATTGGTGAACAACTACATTGAGGAACCCAACGATTGTGGGTTCCCGGTTCTACCCTGGGTTCCTGGCAAACATCCATAACCCACCTCGGCACCCAAAATCGTTTAAAGTAAAAGAAGTGAAATATTTTAAGCTACGATTTTATTGCGAAATATACAATGGAACAGTATAAAAATACAAATCAGCGTACCATACATATCATGTTTGTTCAAATTCATTATTCAAATTTGCAACGGATTGGCAAGTTTTTTTCCACTATTGGGTGGGCACATGAACAGAGATGTGGTATCTGTGAGTTATCAGATCTCTTGGACTAGTGTTTGTGATAGATGGAATTTTGCTATAGCTGACTGATCCGTCTCAGGATTTCATTCAAGCTTGTGTTGTGAAGCTGACAATATCACCTCGTCTGCAACACCTCACTATTTCAGTTTGTACAACCGCGAACTATTTACATATTTACAAGGATTCCACTCCACTGGCTACACAGAAGTATACTCTTAAACAGTTCAGTTCGAGAGAGTTCAGAGATCACCATTCTTCAAGCAAAAGAAAAATAAAATACGAATATCATCTTGTGGGTAGAAGAATCTTCAGAGAGCTACATAATGTATACATGTATTGCATGGGGAAGTTGTTTTACGCCGCTTTTGTCAATATTTCAGTAGTATCACGAGTTGGGACACTAGAAATAGGCTTCACGCACTGTGTCCGAATGGGGAATCAAACCTGGGTCTACAGCGTGACGAGCGAACGCTGCAACCACTGGGCTACCCCACCGCCCCTTATAGGTGCACTGTATATGTACAGGTGGTTGGGTCGTGCAATATTAACGAGACTTTCTGCAAACCCTTCTCCAATGACAAGTTGAGAAGCTGTTGAGCAACTGTAACAAGATATAAATCAATGCCCATTATTGTCAGTCACGAAGATGTCTGAACATTGTGAACGGTGTGAACGTACTCGGGCCTCGGGAAGATCAATGCATATTCGTTGTTGTTACTAATATCATCTGAGGCAGGAAATCACAGACTAGCATGTCTCATTGAACGAGGGTCCACACTCATCATTTATCTTTATATACAGGATTGAGCCGGACGTGTGCATCAGAGCCGCCAAAACTGTATGACTTTTTACCGCCAATCTGTCTGGAAGCCTTCAAAGAAGGAACGCCCGAAAATCGAGCTATAGGTTCATAGGGATTCTGATCATTGGATCTTGCCGAGCCAAGTTCTACATTAAGAGAGGCTCGGCCAGGAATTGATGGCGCAGCTTCGTCGTAAGGGTTATCTCTGGAGTATGTCTCGGAACCAGCAATGGTTGAGAAGTCTTCCTCGTCGTACGATGGGTTGGCTCTACCGCCTATCTGCTCTTCATAAACCTGTGCCTCCGCTGTGACATCGTCAAGAGGAATGGAGACGGTGTCGTCTTCAAATGCGGGGTTGTCATGGCCGCCTCCGCTATCGGAGTCAGGCTGTTTGTTGGAAGAATCCGTGTTGTTGCCGTCACCACCGCCCATGCCGCTGTCCCGACTGCCGAGGCTGGCAGTGGAAGGAGACGCTGGGAGACCCATCTTCTTTCCTCGGTGAGAATTGAGAACTCCTTCGAACACCGACTCGACAAACGTTCTCTTGACGATCCCGATACGGAAGAACCCGAGCTGACCTTTGTTGATGTTTCGACAATCCACGACGGTGGAAGCCGAGTTCTCGGGAGCTGGTCCGCTGCACAGAATCCCATCACACTGAAGCACGTAAATACAACGATAGTACTCAACAGAGACAATTTAAATACCGATGAGAGCAACAAATGACACACGTTGTTTAGTGATTATGAGGAAACCCTTAGTCATTACAAGGAAAACCCTTATGAGACATACCACATCATTGTTTGTTTCACAAGTTATCATATGAAATCGTACATCGATCAAAGATACACATTTGCTTAAAGGAATGTTCATTAGTCTGTACTGACATGTATACTTCTCGTGGCGTCGAGAATGAAACTGGAATGGACACTGATGCGTTGACCGTGGTAATAACGCCAATTCTTTGAAAATGACCACAGTTACAAGAATCCTGTCGCAATAAGAATTACCATATTTTATCGTCAACATCAATATCAATATAGGGTTCCAGCAACATACCAGTTCTTACTTTGCTGCACTTAAGGGCCCTACTCTTCATAAGAGTGCAGATTGAATTATTTATTTAAACATGAAATGTGCCAATGCTTACGTTTTCAAGTCCCAGTTTAGCCAGTACTTGAAGATGGTGGGTAGTGTCAGCCTCGCCAGTGGGGTTGGCGGAAGTGGAGGCTACGGGGCCGCAGATGTCGAGGAGGGCGGAGGTGACGGTGTTGTCGGGCATACGGGTGGCGATACTATCGGGTCTACCGATGTACTTCTCTGCATAACCAATACCCAGACTGTCCAGCCAGGGTCCTGACGAACACACATAACATCATCACAATAACGTTATAGACTGCACGGTCAGTACTGCCTTCATGAATGGGATGTTCCCGTGGGATATAGAAGTGGGACGTAAAAGTGTTTAGGCAGTTCTAGCGTGAATATGGCTTTACGCGGCTTTTTAGCACGACATCGTACTCAAGAAACCGGCTTCACATATTGTACCCATGTGGGGAATCGAACACTGGTTTTCAGCGTGTCGAGCGCCATTAGTCTACCCGTCGACAACCCCCCCTAGAATGGTAGAATGACAACCCGTGAAGATCCGTGGGCAAACTGGCCATCAACAACGCATGCTTGTCGTAACAGGCGATAGGGTAGGCAGGCTCGCTGACCTGGTTGACGCATGCCATTGTATCCCAACTGCATAGCTCGACGCTCTTGCATTTGATCACTGGATTCTTTGGTCGAGGCCTAGACTGCCAGTGTGTATGAGCAGTAGTACCTGTATGCAGTACAAGACTGACAGAGTAAGTCAGGTGTACCTTTTGGCAGCACAAGACTGACAGTGCCTGGCCAGATCTCCTCCATGAAATCCCACAGTAGCTCCCCGAACAGCGGACGTCCTGCAGCGATCTGGTCTCTCCGGGAGATCCACATTGACATAGGCCTGTCCTCAGCCTCCTTCTTCGTCTTGTAGGCCCTCTGTGAAACACACGTCGGTAAACGAACACTCAACTAAATAATGAATAATGCAGATGGTACAAGATCATGTCTACTGTGAAGCGGATGGTACCAGATAATGTATACTGTGAACCGTCGACGGTAAGGTGATTGAAACGGTCCTCATTTGAATAATGTTTAATGGTGATATTTTAGTAAATGAATACATTTATAGACTTTTCTCACAAACGTATTTCTCACCTCGACTGACTTCGGAAACTTGACAGCAGCGACCAGCACGTACACCACATCAGTCGGAATGCCACAGATACCACCCTTGTTCATTATCTCTAAAACCACAGAGAGTATATAAAATGTTATAACAATGTTGGCAGGAAATAATGAGGTTTAGTTATAAATCTGTGAACAGTAAAGAAACTGGATTTGAAAATAAACCCCACTTTTAAAGATAATTCACAGATTTAATCATAAGTAACGAACACGATCCTTTTGTGTTTTGTTCAATACAACCCTAAGGGACTATGTACGTACCTCCAATTGTGTTTACTCCGCTTTGCTTTTTCGCATCTGCCCATATGGCCCTGTCCCCTTGAGAATGGATAAAGCTGACCTGGAGGAGAGGTTTACCCAGAGGAAGCACGTCCCGACCCCAGACAGTCTTCAGAGCGGAGGCAGCGAAGCAGTACACGCAAACGATGACGAATATGATGATGATGACGATTTCGTAGACACTGACGCCGGGGACGGCGAGGACGCGCAACAGGAAGGCAAGGACGACGAGCTCAAACACAGCACAGATTAGGAACCATGCCTTGTTGATGAGGGCAGCCAAGCCAAGGTTGAGGAGGCCTACACATAAGAAGGCAATGCAACCCGTAGCAGCAGCAACGCTGTTGTCCAGGACGAGGATGCCAAGTCCACGAGCTGGTCCCCAGATCAACCAGAGGCAGGAGAATGTGAAGAATGCACAGCTTTCCACTGTCAGACCTCTCGCGAAGGAAATGGATGCCACGACCATCTGAGGAAGACCGCCGAAGCCGATCACCCATGGCATGACTGCTGGTCCAAAAGGTGCCCAAACAACTGCAAGAGCTGACACAGCATTGAGGGCAAACCCGACGCTATCGAGGTCTAGATACTTCGAGAAGCCCAACATCTCACTGGAGGAGAAGAGGCTGCTACTTCGACGTCCTCCTGACTCCTTCAGCCTCCCGTAGATGCAGACGGCACAACAGCGACATTTGTTTACGAGAAAGTTCTTCAATTTTGCCGTCTCAATACATCGGACACCAAGCGGTATCTTGAAGGAGCCGTTCTGAAGTCGACTGATGTGGGCAGCGAGTCCGTATAGGGAGAAGATGAAGCTGATCCAGCCCATGGCGCCGAGGAAGACGCCGGAGAAACCGTTGACGCAGAACGCGATGCACATGATACAGAGAGAGAGGTGTTGAAGGAATTGATAGATCTCGCGGGTAAGGGAGATAATCGAGATGCAGAAGAAAGTGATAATGTAGATGACTTGCACAGCTATGAGTGGAGGCATTGCGGTGGCCAAGGCATATTCGATAGTGAGAGTGTACGCGTTGGCCATCCAGAACATGCCGTGAATGAAGAAGAGGCAGCCGTTGTAGGCGTCGGAACGACGGACAGCGACGACGCCGGCGACCGATTGGAAGATACCAGCTGATACGACCCACATGAACTCTTGCCTCGGATTGTTGTAGATACCTGTCACGTGTCCAGCAAATATGGCAAAGGCCAGCGTGTCCATTGCATGACCAAGAGGGATGTAATCTTTCGAGTGACCTTGGTTGTGGGTTTGGGGTTCCACGTTGTCTTTGTCGTCTCGCTTCTTCAGCTTGGTGATGAGGTTGCTGGCGATGCTGTAGAGGGTGAGAGCGGCGAGGAGGATGTAGTACGAACCGGCGCTAGAGCGGAGAGGTCGCCAAAGGGAGGCAATCTCGAAAATGCAAGAGAGAAAGAAACCAAGGGAGAGAACTGCTGCAAACTTTGCCTTGTGCTGAAGGGATCCAATGACGAAAAGGAGGAATATTAGGAGGAAGGCGCCGTATCCTGCCCACAGAGCCTGGGAATCTGTCACTCCCTGTGGGTTGGTGCCTTCGGTCACGTGATAGATGCCAATGCTGCCCCACATGGCAGCGAGACACAGTTGAAAGGATCGCAGGACGCTTTCCTCAGGGTGCTCGGCAGATATACCTGTAAGTGAAAATAGAGATTGAACAATGGCATGCAATGGTATTGAGATTTTTACACGTATAATATGAAGAATAAGTTTTCGTCATTAGTTTGAACCGAAATCAAGGTCACATGCAACCAAAAAATCAAACATAACTTAAACACAATTATCACTTATTCATGACATATAATATACATTGTTGAAAAAAATAAACAATATTATAAGCGTACAGTCGCAAATCAGAAGTGCAATAGTTTCTGCTTGGGTTTTCTTCCCTCGAAACGAAACAGCCGGGAAGTGCAACGAAGACTCTTCATTGGCTGGTTCACTTGTCGATACGCAGCAGGCTCATTACGTGTGTATAGAGATAACCTGTTTGATTGGCATTTCAGAACTATGGTGAGTAATTTAAGAAAGTAAGTTACTTTGTGGATAACATCTTCTTTTATTGTACATGATGGGACGTTTCGGTGTGGATTCACAGCAAGAATGATAGTGTATAAGAATCCATACCGAAACGCATCATATAAAACAGAAGTTGTTATACATAAATACTGTACATAGAGATGCTGGGTTATACATAATTACATAATGTGAAAGAAACAGAACCCAGGTGCACTAGCCATAAATCAATATATTCTGTTATGGTGTATAACCTGATAGGTGTTAAGTTCAAATTGCATGTGTTCAATGACTGAAGTTGTGCATTGCATATTGTCATCAGCAGACGGGCGGGCAGACACATACGTGTCAATAAAACAGACACTGAGTTTTGTCAGTGATAGAGACAAATTGTCACATTCAACAGATCTGTCACATGCTACGTTTAATTACGTTAACCCGTGCAGGAATGGCTGATTGTCATATTCGAATTTAGGAGTTCTTTGAATGGTTATTTACATGAAAAATACTTTGCCTTTTTAATATTCTAAAAGTACCTGGTATCACCCCAACGCCCTTTTATTTGCTTAGATAAGTAACACTGTTTGATATAATGACGAAATTGGTCAGTGAGTGTTTCTCATTCCAGTCGTAGAGTACACATGACATTACTGTATTTAAAAACTTAACTACACTGCACAAAATTGTTTGTATACATGCTTGCGGTTATCACCGAAGGAACTGAATGTGATTTTTTTCTGTAACACAATCCCTCGGTCCGTCTTCTTCCTGTCTGTGTTGCCGGGAAGCCAGCGGGACTCAGTCCACGCCGTGGACACTTGTGTACATTGTAGAGGAAATACACGGTGTTTTTACATTTCCTTCCTTGCTTGTTTTTTCGTTTTGCAACGGTGTCCGTCAGCGAGTGAAATGAGACTATGTATTTCTCATCAGCTTTTTGTTCTGTTATCACTTGAAACTCAATGGGAGTTTTGAAATTTTATCGACTTTTATGTTGTCATACTCGAGAGAGATTCTCTGTATAGCCAGTTAGGCTTTAGTGAATATTTTGACTTGTCTGTTACCGTCACGCCCTTTCCCTGGAGAGACTATTAGAATTAACTAGATCTCGTTTTAGCTAAGATCCTCACATAAACGTGAACGTGGGACACAGGATCACGTGGAGGAAATAGGCGCCGCTACCATGTATTGTTAATCGCTGAGAACCTAAGAACAGTGGATGACGTCATGCGATACTGTCAGTATCCGAGAATGCACTATGACGTCATCAAGCCAAAAGGTGAGGTTTACAGACAATCGAAACAATGGAAGGAAAAGCAGGAACTCACTTCGAAATATGTGAGAATAGAATTGATCGAAGAAATATATCCCGCATTTAACAATATACAAGAAATATTTCACTGAAGACTTCCACTGGCAACTGACATGCGTAGAAGAAAAGATAATAGGGGATTCTTCGTTGTAAATACGATGAGTGATGATGGAATAGAGGTTATATGACAATGTCGGTGCAGTATCTCATGCCCAGTGCTTCAGGAGACCAAGATTAGTAGTTTTCGATGTGAAGTTATGTAGTCTTCTCAATTTTCTCCGAAAACAAATCAATAGTAAAGTAATCTAAATAAGCATCTTCATTTAACCACAAATACCGACTGCTTCATGTCATGAATAATAGTAGAATATCTGTTGACAGACATCAAGGTAATTATGACTGGTAAAAGTATCTTTATGTCAGTTCCATAAATTCTTTCCATGAGTATATGTTAAGTGTGTAAAGCAAATGTAGATCGCATATATGTTTATAGATCGCATGTAGTGATGTTAACGATGTTTTCCTTATTTGTTCTTATATTCGAAAAATCTTTCTTAAGGTCATACAAGACAACTTACTATATATATAAAATGTTCATCAATACCTTGAAAAAGTGTTATAGTCTGTTCATATAAATAACTCTTTAACATCTTTACAAAACCCAAGATGCACGTAAATAGATTTAGATAAGTAGAACAACAATTACAAAACAATGTTCAGAAAGATTTACACATTTATATTGTATGTCATTATGAAAGTTGATACAAAATACATATAGAAAGAACTAAATTTGACTCACCGACGATAATGCTGAGTGTCGAGAGCACAATAAGGACGGCCCCATAAGAAACATTGATTGGTAGAGTGTTGTTAGTGACGCTGAAGTTGAAGATGCACACTATCAGTAATGTGACAAATGTACAGTATAGACCAGCTACAGTGGCCGAACTTCGCCGGATCAGGCCCATGTTCGTTATGTGTTCTTGGCGTCTCAATAGTCACTTGTCTAATGTCGTCAAACACGTAGCCTCTGAGAATAAAACCACGCGCACTCTTTTCCTTGCGGCGGAAGAAAAAAACGTCACCGCATATGATGCTGTGAAATTGGTCAGCTCATTTAAATATGAGGCGGATTTTGCCAGTATGAGGGCGTGGTAAAGTTCCTCGACGTCATGCAATCATATGATTTCAATGGAGATAATATTTTTTTAGTCACGCGGAGCCTTTTTCATCTGTTACCTGTGCGCACGAACATTCCTCGACTAGTTCCGTGTCAGGTAAGTTACTAATTTTTGATGTACCTTACAATAACAGTGCAGAGGTTTCTTCCGGGTTTACGGATTGGCTACAAGAACAGACGTGTTCCTACCGATTGGTTAGTAGGAAATGAGTGCAGCGGTCAGCGCGAGAATCATTGCGCGCTGTGTAGTGTATACAAAGGGTTATACTAAAACTGGAGGTGAGTAAGAAACGGCAGGGGGCGGCGCTACAACTGTTCGGACCGGGAAGATCCGGGCTAAAATATATTATGACGTCTAAGATTGAACGATAAATGTGGTTTGGGATACCACCCACTCTGTAAAATATCATATCAAAGCTTACGCATGTCGTGACTCCTCCCAGCGGTAAAAATAGGCATCCGGCGTAACAGACCCGTATCGAAATTGGTTATATATTCAACGTTCACTGCGACACTCAAGCAATTTGACATTTTGGGAGATTAGGTTTGAGAGTCGCGGGAATCTTCTCGTGGTGTTTCCCTGTATCCGCATTGACGACACAAAACGGGAAACTGTTTACTTCATCACCACAAACACTGGAACTCTTTTGAAGGCAACACTATACATTTTTACGCGAGATCCATGGCCACAAGTTAGACAGACGACATTTAACTAAAAGGACAGCTCATTTTCAAAAATATTTTCCCCATCTGTTCTCGGAAGAAAACGGACAATTGTTACAAATTCCTTAGGTTCTTCACTCTCTACTTTTCACCAGAGTGAGAAATCTCTTCAAGCAGGCGTGATCGGAGCAGACGACCGTTCTGATCGCAGACGTCAGTTATGGATCCAGAGGAGAAGGTTGAAGCCTTCGCGGCGATATTATACGCCGAACCGGGCACCCTGGGCTTGATTGCAAATATTATGTCAGCTTTAATTGTCGCAGTAGAAAATATGCTCAATGGCCCGTTTTCTCAGCCCGCGATGACTCTCGCAGGTAAGTAAAACACTTTTTTGTTTGTGATCCATTGAGAAGGCCACCGATATTGTATTTTAAATATTTTCACAAAATATTTTAAGCAATATGTTTTCGTACGTTTGTTAAGTCTGAACCGAGATAAACTTTAAGAGCCTTTGTTTGGATACATTTTGACTTTAACCCGTCTAGGATTTTATTTATCTCATCTTGACCTCTCTCGTAGAGCATTATTGTGTTAATGTTGGTTATATGCTTTCGCACTCAAGGAAACGTCCCTTATCTACCGTTAACTTCCCTATTGCGCCCCCTCGCCATTTGCGTAACTTTACAAATAACAATCGCTGACTTAAGCCTTCAACGGGGATTAACAGGCGTTTGTCAAGAATGTTTGACCTCGTTTTCCAAATTTCGATATTTTCAATTTTCACAAAGCTTTCAATGATACTTTTCATACCAACTCCAATTTTCATCATATTTGTGTGTTATTGTAAAAAAGACGATAGTTCACCAATTTTATTGATCTTCATTTCGCTTGCCATGACTACCAGAATAAAAATGTATTTACATATGTAATTCTTTTTAAACAAATTGATGAGATAGAGGAGATAGTGAGAATTCTCTCTTTTAGCGAAAATACCAGAAATGTGTTCTAAAAGCCATGCTTTGTATCTCAAGTGCACTTAACTACAAATGTTAAATTGTCAAAGTGCATTAAAAATGTTTGTTCAAATGATAGGTTAATTTCCGTTGTTCCCAACCCACAAATGTGTCGCTACTATGTATAAAAAGGAAACTGACGTCAGCCACCTACTGTTTAAGTCTAAGTTTGTCGCTAAGCCGATTACCACTGTTGTGCAACCTTAGGATATAGCTCCCGTTTCCTTTTGAAATGTTCCCCTTGTAATCTGGTTTACATTAGAGAACAACCGTGTGATCTAAAAATTACAACAACCATGAAACGGAAACGTTATTTTTCTGTTCTTATTTCTTCCCGCTCCCGCGGTTTGAATCTAAATATGGATGTAGAAGTCGGAATGAAAATGCCCAAGAAAAATGGAAAACTGCGGAAATAAAATGTTTTGCGAAGCAGGTCTGTAACAGAAAAATGTAGGAATCAAGATTCTAGTGCATACTGAATTTTACATGTGGCTGCGAAAGGGGAAATGTCAGAAGAATGCTTGTCACGGTGAAGGTCGGTTTGGTAGCAAAGCGACGAAACGTTCATTTTTCACTCCAAAGGTCCAGGTTCGATGCCCCATATGGGTACAGTGATTGAAACCAATGTCATAGCTGTTGTATTTTTCGGACAGAAACAAGTTTCATCCCACATGTGTACACAATCTGTGGAAGTAGCTTCTGTTGTTCCCATACGTATTATTGCTGAAATGTTGCTGAAAAGTGCCATAGAAATCTGACACAAAACAATTCACCATACTAAAATTCTTCTTCACAGCACAGGGGGCGGTGGGGTAGTCCAGTGGTTAAAGCGTTCACTCATCTCGCCGAAGACTCGGGTTCGATTCCCCACATTGATACACTGTGTGAAGCCCATTGCTGGTGTCCCTGATATAGCTCATTGCCGTGATATAGCTCAATATTGCTAAAAGAGTAAAACTGAACTCACTCACTCATTATAAACGCTGTTTTTTTCTAAATCACGATGTACTACAACAGTCTCAAAGAATGTTTTCAAGAAAGAGAGACCTTTGAACCATTTTAACAAGAGGATCAAAAAGAATCATTTGCTGGGACACACAGCAGGTCGTTTAGCCACTTATGCTGTAAAGTGTATGGCAGGTAGACACAATGTAACCTCCCATTGTCTTTTATTTGTTCTTCTTCCTCTCGCTTGTTTCCCATGATCACTGTTTCCTGTGAAATAACTTCCAAACCACGTCGGTCGGCGGAACAGAAAATCCGTTATGTGTCAATCAAACTCACACGCTCTGAAGTCAGTATTTACAATTTCCGTTGTCCGCGTCGATTCTAATTGTTTTTAATATATGGATACTTTTCTGCATTTTGCTTTTATCCATCAGTTTCTTGAGAGATTTCAAATTAGGTCTGTTTCAATATTTGCCCAAAAGTGTTCATAGCCGAGTACGATTTCCACTCGGGATAGCTGAGGCGGGTAGCGGGTGGGACTGACAAGAGTTACGTCCCTTGTATATACCGACGTTGGAGAATTTCAATTCAGTTGGATTTCGATGAATAAAAATGTCAGTGTTTCTGTTCATGAATATGTTCGATTTTAGTCAAGGAACATCTTCAGTAAAATATGCTTTCAGAAACAGCAAAAGTACACAAAGACCTTGGAACAAAGAGTTAGAAAAAAATACAAGCAAAAAGTACACTCTGTGATCGCATAGATGTGTATACTCAAACATGGTTTAACTACATGTTTTTCGTGACAGAAAAAAACCCCCAAATTCCACATTCCAGTTATATTAAGCCAGGAAGAATATGCAGATATTCTGCAGCTTTTTAATATTTGTCCGAATTCTGTGGGTATTTACGCTTTTTGATACACACATGTGGTTTATTAAAACATACTAAACCCACATCAAACGAATATTGAAACATAATATGTCAACAAGTAAACACAAGAAGAATTAACCCCTGATCTCCAACAGCCCTGGAGTCTCACGGTCACAGGGTATGAAGCGTGATTAAGCCGATAATGGGATTTCCCAGGTAATTGGATAATGGGGTTAATCGCGAACAATAGCACCTCGAGTGGCAACAAGAGCGTCTTCACTACACGATGTACCCATATTGTGAACGTGCTTCTATAAAACATGGAACAGTAACAAAGGCGTGAACCCTCCCCTCCCTCCCCTACACGCAAATCACTATCATTTTGGCAGTATGATTACATATTTATTCTTTACTACGTACGTAACACAAGTAATTTGGGGAAAGCTGGTAACGGTGGATGTAATTTGATGATTATATTCAAAAGGAAACTTTTAGTGCTGTTAAATGAGTAATACTGAATCTCCGTTAAATGACACAGAGGATATCTGTAGCTCTGATATCGAAAGAATCGTATCTTTGTATTTTTCATGTTAATTACATAACTGCCTTGGTTACAATGTATTTCCTCCACAGGAGCGCACCTGATTGTCATGGGAGGGTTTCTGCAGCTGGTGGCTGCTCTTCTATGCTTTCGGCGTAACGACCATTTGACCGGAACAGCTTTCGCCGTGTTCGCTGCGTTGTGGACAGTGATGGGCATCAATCACATCCTAGCTCCGGTGATGGGAGCTGAGATCCTGAGGGTGGGGATCCTACCCGGTATGATAGGATTCATGACTGTGGCAGTCATTCTGTCTCTCTGTGCCATAACCGTCAACTACATCATGCCTCCCGTCCTTTTCGCCATCATGTTGACTCTTATTTTCGAAGGCGTTGGGGCCTTCTTCGACTGGGGCAGAAGAGTCGCTGCAGCGTTCGAACTCTTCATCGTCATCACCAGCGTCTACGCCTCGGTTGTCATGGCTTTGAAAGGGGTGAGTCAGAGATACATCCTGCCCGGCCTCGGCAACGCCATCTTTGATCCTCTCCTAATCCGAGTCAAAGAGAACCCCAATACTACCAACGAAGCCAGGAAGAACACAAAGTACGGTGAGCCTTACGGTCTCGGTTACATGGGCAACGTCGTGCCAGCGGCAACTTTGGTATTCCATCATCTGGGATACTTCGCCGACTTCCGGGCCGCCATGCCAATGTTCGTCTACTGTTTCTACTGCCACCTCCTTGCAAGCTACTACGCCTTCCTCAGACACGACTTCTTTCATGCCGTCGAGTTCAGCATCTACTTCCTGTTCTGGCTGTCAAGAGGTGCGATCCAACTCCTCATCTCCCTCAACTTCCCCGGCATCGACGACGTCAGGGTGAACTTCTTCGGTCAGTGGGGTCTCATCGCGATAGCTCTGTTTCTGCTCCTGCTGTCCGCAGTCCGAAGTAAAGTCGTCTTCATGTACAACTTCCTGTTCCTCTGCGTGGTGGTACTCTCCGTCGACCACATCCCCCATCCAGCCCACAACTTCTCCTTCGGGGTATCGGGAGCGATCTTCGCCATTATTTCGCTGTATGTGTCCATGGCGCACCTGGAGAACTCCATCGCGGAGAAGTCTGTAATGTGGATTGGGGAAGAAGTTATCCACACAGACAAGCTGAAGAAGGCACTCATCGGCATATTCAAAGGAATGGGGTAAGTTTCAAATTCTTTCACCAGTTTCTGGGCCTTTTGTCAAGTTATGCAATATTTTATAGGGATCACGTTGCTAATTTCTTCATTTTAATTTCATTTTAATGTAATGTAAGAAACTAAAACGTGCAATAATAGTTTAGATATATATTATTTTTTATTTATCATCATTCAATAAATATCAGTTATCGGCATTGATCCACTAAAAGTCGCTGGATTATTCATGAATCTTATATTAGATAAGTGTTTTATTTCACTTTATTAAACACAAAAATAAGCTTCATTTTCATCATTGATCCCATGTTAGAAGTTCATTTCAGCAACAAAACGTGAACGTTTAGTTTTAAAAAGAAATCTGAAAATACTTTCCGATAAAAACACCAATACAAGCATTTACACACCCATACGAAACGTGTTAC
This sequence comes from Haliotis asinina, assembly GCF_037392515.1. NCBI lineage: Eukaryota > Metazoa > Mollusca > Gastropoda > Lepetellida > Haliotidae > Haliotis > Haliotis asinina. The sequence goes on from NC_090286.1 coordinate 41,108,059, forward strand.
ACAACAATGACAAACGCCACATTAAAAAAAGTGCATCCAACCCTCCCGTGACTAGAGTTCAACAGTTCAGTTTTTTTACCGGAAACGGCATATAGAAAATACGTTGTGGAAATAGCAATCTTGCACAGTCAGCATGTGCGACACCGGCATGTGGCGAACTGGAATGTGTTAGTTTCACCTTTAGCGGAAATAGACAACAGGTAAAGATCAAAGACGATTGCCGCCCGTCTGAAATCACTGACCTATCTTTGCTTTGTCGCCCAGGGTCACTCAGGTACATGAAAGTGTTGTGTAAAGAGACACGCGTTGATGAAAAAAAATGTTGACTGTGTTGTTAGTATAGTTTCCTTTTGTATGTTTTTGCGTATTCACAAATTAATATTTTTAATGAAACATGAGCATTACCTAGTTAGTCAGCTGTTTATTGCACTTGATATATTTATACATTTCGTAATTATTTATTTTATTGCTTTTCATGCATTCGATCTTTTTGAGTAACTTATTTTGTATCGTCATCTATATTGTATTTTACAGGAAAAGGACACCAATTTATGCTTATGTTTTACTTAGATTAACCGTACACTAAAGTGCCCTAACAATTAATTATGAAATGAGTGGGTGAGTTTCGTTTTTACACCGATGTTAGCAATATTGTACCAATATCACAGTAGGGGACACCAGAAATAGCTTTCATTGTACCCATGTGGAAAATCGAACCCGGGTCTTCGGCGTAACGAACGAACGCTTTAACCGCATGACTACCCCACCGCTGCTGATATGGAATGACAAGAAAGTCATTAGATATATTTAAAAAAAACTTTCTAAACCATCTCGGGCTACAACAAAATATATCTCCCTGGTTTACTTCAGTGGCGGGAAGGGTGACAACAGCTGCTACAGAGACGAGGACAAGGTCGACCTGAAAATCGTCGACACGGTTGCCCTTATAGCCAACAGCGTTGCCTTGGCGTGCCTAGCCCCTCTTGAGGCCCAGAGAGGGGGGACCCTGGCCCTACCCTGGATCGTGGTATCAGGATTACTACTCAACCTCTACGCAGTGAGACTCTCCTTCACATCAGGGAGTCTCGCCAAGGCGTACTATGTCTTGGTTCTGGCTGGGTTCTGGGCTGTATGGAGCGCTCTGCTCATTGACAGTACGTAAAGGAAACGTTCTTAACAATATTACGTTTTGCTCTGAGATGTAAATAAAAATATTTGTGTAGGCTCGGTTCTCATGGAACCACTACGAAGGCGGCAACACTATGATTATTATACTGTTAGACCGGGAGTTACGAAACAACAATTACATTTTCAAGTAGAATTTGCAGAAAACAAATTTCAAAACTTCATGCAGTTTTGTGTACTTTTGTCCTCGACTATATGATGGAACTACGTATACACAGACTATTGTTTGACTATTATGCTATTAAATTGGAATTTAGGAAGTAACAATTTCAAGTACGAATTGCAAAAAAAAAAAAAAAAAATATTAAAATAACATTTTTTTCAGAAAATCATGCAGTCTTGCATGGATTTAGTTTTCAGCTATATTCCAAATGGAACCACTGAAAGATCGGCAGCTGTATAATTACTCTATTTTTGAATTAGAATTTAGGAAACAATTTCTAGTAAAACGTGCAAAACATATTAAAAGAAACACTTTTTTCTCAGATACCCTTGCTTTCAACCTCCGTTCCGCTTCTGTGGGGATCTTGGTTCTACACACCATAGGGATGTTCGTGACGCCGGTGTTCACCCGGGTGTGGGTTCCCTTCTCCATCTTCATGGAGTTATGTACCATTGCACTCGTCGTTCGCTGCTTCAATACCAACCCAGCCTGGATGATCCTCATCACCGCCATTCTTGCCTGTAAGTTGAATATTCGTCAGTAGCACTCTCAAGTATATTCCAGAAAACGGCCTGACGTTTGGTCAGCTTTGTGTATATCGAATATTATATGCGCAGCCGCCTCAGATACACTACACATAATATTCGGATTTACCGAATATTAATGTGCGTGTGTGTGAGAGAGAGTTTAGTTTACACCGCACTCGGCAATATTCCAGCTAGATGGCGGTAGTCTGTAAATAATCGAGTCTGGACCAGAGAATCCAGTGATCACCAACATGAGCATCGATCTGCGCAACTGGGAACCGATGACATGTGCCAACCAAGTCAGCGAGCCTGACCACCCGATCCCGTTAGTCGCCTCTTACGACAAGCATAGTCGCCTTTTGTGGCAGGCATGGGTTGCTGAAGGCCTATTCTACCCCGGGACACCGAATATTAATGCATTATATACCCAATCTAGTATATAGATAGTGTAATGTCTCCCGAATAAGTCAATTTCGGATATATCGAATATTCGAGTATATAGTGTTCCAAAGTTAAAACCTCATGGGTAGGTACAATGTGAAGCCCAGGTTTGATGTGCCCAGCCGTGATATTGCTGGAATATTGCAGGAGGCGGCGTAAAACCACTCACTCATAATGTTCTTCCAGGTACCGTGTGTCTCTATGGGGCTATTGCTGAGCTGGTCAACGGCGTGTTGATGGACGTGGTCATCCCGGTCGGGTTTCCAGTGTTTGAGGTAAGTCTATAATCATAAGTATTCTCATGTTATTTGAACCATTGCTCGACACGTGGAGAGCTCATGTAGACAATAGTATCACCATAAAGAACCTTCTTATGATCTGATAATTATATTGCCTACAGCCTCGTTGTAGTCTGAGGTTGAGTCGCGAGTTCGATTCCCAAACAGAGCCTCATAAACATGAAGATACAGTACATGTCTTGTCGGCAATATTTTGTAAGCAGTGTGTGCAAATTTATATGACGTCACTTATCATGAATCATTTCTGCACAACAGGAGAAGTACATTGACCCTTACGAAAATCCCCCCTGTCCTCTCTTCCCCTCGCGTCGGTCTTCAGCCCTCAGGAAGGTTGCCAAGGTCTTAGATAATGCCGGTGTCATCGGAACCCCAACGGACACCGTCTACGCCATCGCAGCCTCCTGTAAACACCCCGGGTCCATCCAGAGAATCTACACCGTGAAGGAACGTCCACCAGAGAAACCAATCTGCCTCTGTCTCGCTAACCTGGAACAACTCAAAGAAGCCAGTCCCGACTTCAGCCCTCTGCTCTGGAACTTCATGGAAAGGTGCTACCCAGGTGGAATCAGCTGTGTGGTACCCAAAGGACAATGGATGTATAACCTTGGGATCGGGGATGCCTACGATCTTGTTGGTACCAAGGATAGCATCTGCATCAGGGTACCTGACAGCTGTGTCCTTGCTTATCTGGTATCCTGGTCTGGACCAATAGCGCTAACTTCCGGTAACCCAAGTGGCGGAGCGGATAGTACGCATCATAGCATGCTGATTGGGTCGCTGGGTAAGAGACGGTTTGTGAATTTACGTTAAATGGTTCAGTCGGAATTCTGGTTTCGAATTCCTGTAAACCTTAAAAACCACCTTAAACCGATTGCAAACATTGTGACGAATACTATTCCTTGTCCCTGATATGGCAAAATATGATATCTCTTCGTGTGTCGACATATTTTAACTGGTTTGCTATCAGCGTTAGTATACATTAATAAATGGCATTGGCGATTTCATTTCTAGTATTAACGGCAGAGATAAATTGTTATATGCATGAAGTTATAGAATGAATAAGTTTCATAATTATAATTCCATATTGGATTATTACATACTTGGTAATTGCAATTTCTACACATATTCCTATAAGTACCATATATGTTAGCCCAGTCAGGGTTTACACACAATCTGTCAACGTATTTTCTAGTAATTTCACAGATTTAATATCTAAATATTTTTAAACGTGAATATCACGTAAATACAGCTGTACAACCGTGCCGTGCAGTATTTTACCAATCTCAACTGTTATTTCTCAGTATAATGAGCTTATAACTTTTTATGAATGAACACAGTAAGCAAAAAGACGCTTTAAAGCCATTTAACTTTGCATTATTGCAACCTCAACCTTAATTCTTATTATCACGGAAATTCTAATCCCCGGAAACAGTTAATGCTGTAAGTGACGTAACCCATTTGACAAACCTCACGTACGACATTGTAGGTCATCGTCTATTATTCCCCATTGCACTATACCGTATGGCGTCCATTTGGAGAGAATTATGTGCTTTAAATAACCACAGGTTTTTTTCTTTTTGTTTGTTCTTATATTTGACAGTTTTGTTTAATACTGAAAACCTGGCATATCAAATATATTTTTTATGAAGAACAACAATTACACAGAAACAATTCGTTGTTGGCTGGAGGTATGGGCAGGATTGTGTCCGGTACAGATAATTAATACATATCAGTTTTAAAGTAGTATTGGGGCAGTGAGTTGGCCTAATGGTTAAAGCGTTCCCTCGTCACTCCGAAAACTCGGGTTCGATTCCCGACGTGGGTACAAAGTGTGAAGCCCATTTGTGATGTTTCCCTCTATGATATTGCTGGAATATTGCCAAAAGCGGCGTAAAATCATACTCACTGTAATATCGGAGGCTGAAATCGCGCTTAATGAAAAGAATTCAATGCGCTCGTTCAAGATTAATATTATGATGCGTTACTGGAGTATAGACAACAATCTTACACAAATCCTGCATATTATTTTACTATTATCTTCTCCATTAACTTTTAAAACATGTAACTCGGATATGACACACGATCTAAACAATCGACAGGAAGAAAGTATACAGCCAGCTATGTTTGATGTTTATTAAAACAAAACAGATAATAAATGCTTTTAAATAATAAATTGTATATTCCATACATGTAGCACGGCTGTGTTTAGGGTATTACAATGTTCCGGTGACCACTTTCTGTCTAGCAGCACTTTGATAATATCGGCGATTTTGTGATAATTATATATGTACGTACGTGTCCTTTTGCGTTGCAGGCCAGAAACTAGATGCTGTTATTTGTGATGGTGAATCTCGGGAACTCGTGGCTTCCACGGTGGTCAATTGTATGAACATAGATCAAGGTAAACCCACATCTATTGGTACATAGTGAAACTTCGTTAATCCAGACACTGTCGTTCACAAGGAAATCATCCAAATACAGTTGTACGGAATAACGAGTGCTGGTGACGGAGTAAAGTCATTGCATGTAATGCATGTCCTAATATTATCACCGGAATGGTGTGGTTTCCCGACTGACTGGGGGTAACTTTAATGAGATTACTCAAACACATCCGTATAATGCTGTTACCAGCTGTGAGTTTAAACGTCCACAAATCCTTAACAAAGGAAGTGTAGTTCAAATGTTTCCTTGCATGTTTGACTTAAATATCTCCAACCAACGCCCAGCCTCTACCAGGGGCATTGGGGTAACTTCGTGGTTAAAGCGTTCGCTCGTCATGTGGAAAACCCGGGTTCGATTCCCATCATGGTTACGATGTGTAAAGCCCATTTATGGTGTCCCTGGCCGTGATATTGAGGGAATATTCCTTAAAGTGGTGTAAAACCAAACTCACTCACTCAAACTGTGTAAGATTAGATATCACACTATAATACCACATACGCTTCCCATGACCTTATACAGGGTAACTGGTTGTTGTTTTACATCGCACTCGTCCATATTCCAACTACATGGATAATCGACAGGGCAATCTAGAGATCAAAATCACGAGTATCGATCTACCCAAATGGGGTTCGATTGTATGTGTCAACCTAGTCAGCGAGGCTGACCAACCAATCCCGTCAGTCACCTCTTACGGCAAGCATGGGCTGCTGAAGATCAGTTCTAATCCAGATCTTCACAATATGTTTGCAGGTGAAATAAGCTACTTCCGCATCGGGTGCACGCCAAAAGAAATCGTAGACCAGCATTTCGAAGATGCCAAGGCAGCCATGGCGGAAAAGAACACTGTGGTCACTCTAGGGTCTGCTGACCTTAAGAAATGACCAAAAAAAGGCCCTAGTGGATGCGATGAAGACCAGTTTATGTCGGCCAGATGGCAGTTTTGTGTTTGTGTCGATAATGTTATCTCAACGCTCTGGCTTTGACGGTATCTTGGATATGCAAGTACGGGGGTCATCACGTAAGGAGTAAAAAACATCATTGCAAGAAGCATACCCTCATGAGCCGTTCATTAGTCAGGGGAACGCGATAGTGATGCCATCTTCATTGTGATAGATCACCATCGTTCAACTTACCTCTGATATTGTATTCAAATAGTGTAAACATGCTGTATCAAGTACATCCAATGATTTATTTATTCAACCATTGATGATTGTCAGGTCTATCCACGTGAAAACTAAATGTATGAAATGTATGAACATTAATTATATCCAGCACTATGGCAGTTCAGCAGGATCTCGGACAGTGGTGGACCTCTGATAGTTGGATTGTTATTACCAAACCTTACCTGCAGACTGTACATATCTAAGACTTTGATTTATCCCTCACACGCCCTGATATAACTGAAATACTGTTCAAAGCGGCGTAAAATTAAATTCACGCACTTTTGAAGCTGGTTCATCTGACTAGCTGAAGTAAGACATGTTTCATGTTATGTAGTAGTAATTCAGCAAAGGAACCTGGAATTAAAAGAAAAAGATGATATTCAAAAATATTAAATTTGTTCCGGCATTGTCAATGAAAATGTTGCTAGTTAGTCCGAAGATAGTGTATCACCAGGTGCCAATGTATTATAGCTGTGTTCATGCACTAGTTCAGGGTTGTTAATTATGTAGATGACGTCATGGGTATGCTGAAGATATGTTAAGTGATATGTAAATGAAAGATTTGTAGAACATCATGAGAAGAACTGGTCATCAGAATCTGTACATGCCTGTTCATATCAACCAACTTTCATACTTTTTTAACTGATTGATATTGTGTACATTCATATTTGTTTTTTACATTTGTACATACCATATTTTGAAAATAAATTCGTGTCGTGATGTATTGAGTGTTAAGTTAAGTCATTTCCATACCTTAAGGACACATCCGTTATTTCCGACTAAATGTTTAATATGAATCGCGACCAATAGTGATAACATAAACTGCTCGCTCACATAAAGGTGACAGACATTAACACATTCAAAGACAAGTCAGGTATTGATATGTAAAACAACGACATATGACACAAGTCCAGATAAGGAGCTGTTTCGGGAATCGTTTGGATCCAATATGGAAATCTTTCCCAGTACCACAAAATATACTGAAAGTTTGGTGACTGCTTTGTGTTTTGGAGAATAATATCTTAAGGATAAAATACACATGGACCAAATAATTAATACTACAAAGTAAAGTGAATTACGTTCAACTTGTTACTTAATGTATCAATAATCCTGGGATTTCCCAACTGTTCATTTTCCTTGCTTACCGGGCTTTTTCTCAAACTGATCACGTGTAGTGATAATCCACGGTACTGAAATGTCAGTTTATTTGTACCGAATAGAATGTCGCATTTGCTTTTATAATCAATAACTATTCAGATTAGTACGAAAAGACATGGACAACCATGAAAGGATACAATGTGTACTTGCATCAGTGTCGTTCAGAGATTACACTTACGTGTACATGTACAGGTGTCATGACTGAATACAGTGTTGTAGGTATCTGCACTGGTGTCATGGCTTGATACAATTTTATGTGTACCTATACAATTGCTATAACTGGATCCAGTATTACGTGTGCCTGTATTTGTGTCACGACCTGATGCAGTCTTAAGTGTACCTGTACCGGTGTCATGAAGGGATGCAGTCTTACGTATCTGCACTGATGTCATGGTGGGATACAGTCTAAAGTGTGCCTGTACAGGTGTCATGACGGGAACCAGTCTTATGTATTTGTACTGGTGTCATGGCTCGGTACAGTCTTACGTGTATCTGTACTGGAGTCATGACGGGAACCAGTCATACGAATCTGTACTGGCGACATGGCGGGGTACAGTCTTACGTGTACTTGTACTGGTGCCATGACGGGATACAGTCTAAAGTGTACCTGTACAGGTGTCATGACGGGAAGCAGTCATATATTTGTACTGGTGTCATGGCATGACGGGATACAGACTTACGTACCTGTACTGGTGGTATGACGAGATACAGACTTACGTACCTGTACTGGTGGTATGACGGGATACAGACTTACGTACCTGTACAGGTGTCATGAAGAGATACAGACTTATGTACCTGTACTTGTGGTATGACGGGATACAGACTTATTTACCTGTACAGGTGTCATGAAGAGATACAGACTTATGTACCTGTACTTGTGGTATGACGGGATACAGACTTATTTACCTGTACTGGTGTCATGACGAGATGCAGACTTACGTACCTGTACTGGTGTCATGACGAGATACAGACTTACGTACCTGTACTGGTGGTATGGCGAGATACAGACTTATGTACCTGTACTGGTGGTATGACGGGATACAAACCTATTTACCTGTACTGGTGTCATGAAGAGATACAGACTTATGTACCTGCACTTGTGGTATGACGGGATACAGACTTATTTACCTGTACTGGTGTCATGACGAGATACAGATTTACGTACCTGTACTGGTGGTATGACGGGATATAGAGACCTATTTACCTCTACTGGTGTCATGAAGAGATACAGACTTATGTACCTGTACTGGTGGTATGACGGGATACAGACTTATTTACCTGTAATGGTGTCATGACGAGATACAGACTTACGTACCTGTACTGGTGGTATGACGGGATACAGACTTACTTACCTCTACTGGTGTCATGAAGAGATACAGACTTACGTACCTGTACTTGTGGTATGACGGGATACAGACTTATTTACCTGTACTGGTGTCATGACGAGATACAGACTTATGTGTACCTGTACAGGTGTCCTGGATAGGAGTGTCTTGATAGCTGGTTTGAATACTGTTTGAAAATATCTAATCAACTAAACGTGATAACACTTATTGTCTGTGAGGAACTAAACGTGATAACAATTATTTCTAATGAGCAACTAAAGAACTAAATATGATAACACCTATGCGTAAAAAGGAATGTGTGAAGTACTGATTAAATGATCATACTTTTTGTTGATGAATTTCTAGGAATTTAGTTAAATTTACTAACTCCTACTATCTAAATGCTAACTCTGCTAATGTTCCAAACCCGACTAATACCACACTAATCTAACCTCGAAATGTCTAACTTCTAACTTTCTTTACTAAAAAAACCCCAACTGATTGTCTAAACTAAAATATAAACCTAGCCTAACTCAAAACGTCTGTCATCTGCGATGTTGAAAAACCAACTAAAAAATGTTTAACATTGAATCTGGGATCCTGTAACTTCACTCGCATGTAAATCTCGTGCAGTCAGTGTCTATGGAATGAGCGAAATAGATGTGTTCATACGAATGTTTGTTTATTCCATAAACACTAACTGAACGAGATCCGTTTTTGTGAACACTCCTGAACAGCCTGTTTCTTTCACATGTGTAGGGCTTTCACATGTAGAGGGTTCATCAGAAGGCAGCTGACCTTTGCCCAAACCACATCAGTTATGGTATGCAGAGGGGGATATTTCTGAGCAGAAAGGTTGGGTCTAGGTGACTGACATACCTTGATAAGTTAAGATTACTAGGGAGGTTGCGTTACAGTCGGAATCACTGCACTGACCCCAAACGTCGACATGGAGTTAACGCAGATCAACCTCCAGCTGTTACAGACTGAAACATGTCTGTACAAGGGACTGGAACTAGTCTAAAGCACTGATTTTACACACTCAGATTTGCTTTTGACCACTACGCTACCCCACCGCAGTATATTAAGCAGGAGGTGTAGTTTTAACTTTACAGATGCATGCAATTAAGTTATTATTTAAGGAAATAAGATATCTATCTTAAAACTATATTATTAGTGCACGTGTTAAATATGCTGCAAGACAACAGAGGATCAAAACATGTGAATGTGCTTTGTTAGTCAGTTGAAACATGAACATGACTGACAAAACAAAGTGCTTTACTCTCTTATATCAATTTGGTCAAGCGACGCCCTGTTGCCTTTTCACACAATGCACTTTCTCTATGACCTTGGTGGTCAGACTCGAAGCAGATGGCTGATGCAGGTGACAGCGGTCAGTGTCCGAACAATGAGAAAACACACGTGACATTGAACGGAAATAGTCACACCAAACAAAACACCATTGTAGAAGCTGTAGGTGGTGTAAGTGTTGACACTAGTGTTTGTTTACATGATGGAACACGGAAGGAAGGAAGAAGATGGTGTGTCTATGTTTATTCTAAACGAATAACTGTCGCTTCGGAAACACGTGTTGTCTATGACATACATAACGCCCATATCTTTTCTGGACATGATAAAATGTGTCGGTACACATACTGGACAAAATGAATTAGGGACCTTGGAAATCTTTGTTTGGTAATAGTATTACGACCTGAAAAACATATACACTACAAACAAAAAGCAGGGGAACACCCTAAAAGTTGATAGTCATACATAAACTAAAACATGGTGAGGCCTAAGACAAATGCAACATTTTATGGGTTTAATGGGCACTTTAAACGACACGTTGAAACATGCAGTGAAGCAATTGATTCAATATTAGCTGAGTTTGAGTGAAATGAAACATTGCACAAAACAGCGAAAAACAAGGGTGGTGAAACATACCAGAACCATGTTTGATTTAAGCGAGCAAACACAACTGTGAGTGAGTGAGTGAGTTTAGTTTAGCACTCAGCAATATTCCAGCTATATGGCGGCAGTCTGTAAATAATCGAGTCTGGACCAGACAATCCAGAGATCAACAATAGGAGCATCGATCTGCGCAATTGTGAACCGATGACATGTGTCAACCAAGTCAGCGAGCCTGACCACTCGATCCCGTTAGTCGCCTCTTACGACAAGCTGAGTCGCCTCTTACGACAAGCTGAGTCGCCTTTTATGGCAAGCATGGGTTGCTGAAGGCTTATTCTACCCCGGGACCCTCACGGGTCGAAAGCACAACAGCCTAGTGCATGTGGAAGACAGGCTTGTGGCAATGTTTCCTGTAAAAGAAGGTGCAGGCAGTATTGAAGCTTCACTGCTTCACCATGCCACTGGGCAGACCGTCCCGTGCATGGTTACGGGGTGGTGAATCCCTAAAAGATGCTGCTCGTCGTCTTTAGATGCTTGTGATTCACAGATTGAGGGACATATTCCAGGCCACTGGTAGAGTACAGGACAGACCTGGCTCTGGAAGACCCAGAAAAAACATCAAGGGCAGATGGCCGATATGTTATGCTCCCAGGTTTTCTGAACCGATACACAGCTGTGACAAGTGCATGGGGAGTCTGTGCTATACTTTCTGTTAGTAGCATATATGGAATCAGAACGAATTTACTGAGTTGAATACGGTTCACTGTATGTTTGTTCACGACAGGCACGTGCTCCTGTTCCGCACGAAAAAATGTGTTGCAACTTGATTTGTGGTGTGAGCCTGACAATCAGCTGAGAGACACCGCTACGGTGTTGATAACGTGTACCGTTGATTAACGTGACATTGGCAAAGTTTGCCACCACAAAGACGCCATTTAGAGACACATGAACGCAACCAGGCAGTGGGAAGGCTTCAAGTTGGACGAACGCAACGATATGTTGCTACTGTTTTTGGAGTGTCCCAGAGCGTTATCTCCAGACCAGTGGTGCAATGGATTAGATGCCTAGAATTAACGTAACGGGAAGACAGTCGTATCGTTACGTTGGCTCGGAGACAGTGTTCCAACCTGCTTTAAAACTGGCTTGACAGTAGAATGATGCAATAGGCTTACACACAACGCCCCAGACTTATGTCTGGTAAAAGACTGCTGCTGATGCTCACCTGGTGGTTTGCAGGCCAGCTCTGTGACCCTCCTGACAACATTTGATGGTGTACATCTGTGCAGAGAATGTCTCCTGACAACATGTGATGGCATACATCTGTGCAGTGAATATCTGGCAACATGTGATGGTGTACATCTGTGCAGCTTATTTCTCTTGGCAACATGTGTCAGTATATGTCAATGGAATTGATGTCGCTTGACAACATATATATGTACAACATGTACAACATACATCGGTATAATTATATCTGTACACTGGGTGGCGCTTAATAACATATATCTGAATTATCATTAATGTGTTCGACCTTCAGAATTGTTATTTGTCCCATATATTAGGAATCAATGGTGTCTTTACCTCTCTACGTCAAAGTAAGATCAGCAACCACTACGATCAATAAATAAGGAAAAACTTTTTATGGATAGTGGTTGAAGGGAGGCAACTCCTGACAATTCTGACAGTTATCAAACTGCCACACCCGTGAAGCGTTGATTGCGAGCAAACTCCAATGCTACAGAACTAGCTGATTTGTGATGCGTTTCAGATTAAAATAATGCTTGGTTTGCGAGTAATGTTTGATCTGGATGCATTGCTTTACTGAAAGATAATTCGGATCCATTCTGACACATGTAAAGTACTGTTTTACATGAATCTGCCAACTTCAGTGATTAAATTCATTCATGTGGAAGTGGAATTTAGTTAAAACGGTATTACCATTTACTAACTAAGTACTTGTCAGTATTCAACGCCTCCCTAGCATTAAGGATTCAGCGATGATCATGTCGTTTCGAAGGAAATGCTCTGGCCTGGTTCAAGAAAACGATTGTTTCCAGATCCCCGTGAAATAGCTGGAATAGCGCTAAGGCATAAAACAACATTCACCTACTCATTCGAGTGTAATGTTCTCCATCATTCCATTTTCAAATATAATTTACTAAAACCATTTCATACCAAGCGTTCATTTTCTAGAAGATCAGGGCCTAGATTTTGGAAGCTCTCTTAGCGCTAAGATAGTCATATGTTAAAGTTAACGTTTGGCACTTAAGACACTTATGTCTTAGCGATAAGAAAGCTTCCAAAATCTAGGCCCAGTGGTGATAGGGGCGTTTCAACGAGTGTTCAATATCGTCAGGATATATACGTTAGAGTAATGTAAAACACACTTTCATGTAAATCATTTGCAAATCTGAAACAGGAGATAGGTACATGGCTCTTACCTTTAAGTATGTTAGCCTTCACATACATCACTTATAAACAGCTAGTGCATGTGTTGAGGGCTTGCTCAGATTTCAAATCTAGTGGAAAAACGCTTTCTAAAACATTTCACATTTATCTTTTTGGACAGCTGTTTAACTTTAATCCTGTTTCGGGTGTTATGGCCAGTTAAAATTGCAGTTTTTGAAAAGAAATTCGTTTAACTACTAACTGACCATTTGAACAATTTTGATTATGACACTGTTTACATTTACAGCACGTGTATTCTCAGTTTCCTAAAATGTGCTGAAATACGATCCTGTGTGATTTATTACTGATAGATATTCATTTTCAAATAAAATTTGGTATATCACAGAAAACACGGGAGAATCAGCTTTGTACATGGCAATACATGTGTAACTTTGATCAGAAATCAAAGCAGCGTCCAGTGCATGTACATCAAGCACCGAGTGGTCAGGTTCGATAGGCCTGACTACGCCTGTACAATTGCTGTGGACAGTACAAGGACATCAAAGGGCGGAGGGCGTTTGACCTCAGAGGGAAGTTCTTTCACACATAGAACAAGTGACCCTGGCCAGTACTTGATAACTATCCACGTTTAAGTGCGTCGCTTTGAAGCCATAGCTGACTGCACAAACAGTACTCGTGAAAACCATGAAATTTACTGTTTTTTATGCTTTGAAAGCTTCTGCTTTAATTATTCGTACACAGGTGTGAACCAAGGCGAGAATGTTGTTTACACCAGTCAGCACTATTTCAGAATTTCAGTCATTTGCACGATGAGCAATGATGTTGTGATTTTGGTATTTGCCGATAGGTTTCTTATCAAGATTTGCATCACATCAAGTACGTGAGTAAGGGAGATAGATAACTCGATATGGATACCGTACATGAACAGAATTATTGACAGGAATGCATGTTCATTCTCAATTTGGACACTGTTTTCGATAACAATAGTTCATAATGTATACAAATTGTGATTTATTTAAAATGGGACAAACAAATATCACAGTTTACACTGAATGCGTCTGAAACATAGATTATGAGAAAGAGTGTCCGTGTATTTAAAACAAGTAAATGTTCAGCGTGTTTTTATACTCTTCAAAAAAGAAACGCACTGGGTGATTTTTGAGAATATTGGACTCATGTAGCTGCGACAAAAACAATACAAATATTGTACAGTTTCTTTTACAAAATGCCACCTCTGTGTGATTGTGGTGACGTGTGATCCTGTACATAGAGTTCAGGTCACAAATCAGTTGAATTAAGTTGACACAAAGAAACACATGTGATGCATGTGGTCTACCCTTAGGCAAGTGAGTTTGTTCAAACATGCTTCTTTTCACCCAGCAGAAAATGGGTACCCGATGGGATACGTCATGTGGCTATAAACTTCTAGCGCCTCACAGACAGCTCGGGGTGTCAGGGGTAATTATGTGCAGTGCAAGCGCGTGGACCAGAAAATAACTGCCTGAGACATATAACGCTATAAAATTACACTCATTATTACTGTTTTAAAAATTAAGGATAATATGCAGCAGAGAGGGTTCGGGTACAGTCAGACTGGTAAGGCTCAGCAGCAGCTCAGGACCCTTGCCCCCTCTACACGCAGTCCAGACAGCGAATTGAACCTCTCCCAGGAAACGCTGCCTAGTCGGACCCTCCAAACACATTTCGGAGAATATCACTCACACAAACAGCAGCACTTCTGCATTACCATGACTGTCATAAGGGCTGTGCTCCCAGTGGAGAATCCGGCCACTCTCCTGGTCTGCGCCAAGAGATCAGGAGGTACCAAACCAAGGGCATCGAGAGCAATGGGGAGTCTGACGACAGTGTTCTTGGGATGAAAAAGAGACTTGTCAAAGGCGATGTCCGCATATTTAGAATGCTTTTCCCGAATCTTACCAATCACGTTTGTCAAAGGGACAGAACATTCAATGATATATATAAATTCATCAGAGGAATTCGTCTTATGTTGTTTATGGGTCTATTCCACAGAAGTTTGAAAGCATCATTTTTCATGATGCCTGGACATGTTCAGGGTCGTACCATAGATGGACCTTGGGCGGAGACGGTAATAAAACAACGAGCCATGGCATCATGTCGTTTTAGATGTGATGTTTGTGTCACGGAAGGGTATCCACTGACAAGATGTTGCAAAACTTCTGTTAATTCATTACACGGTCGGCATTTCATGTTACGTTTTTGTTTTAAAATCACATTTAGGCGATAGCGAGTGGGAAGTGACAGGTCTTGGGTCGCAAAAACGTAGCCTTTAGTTCCACATTTGAGACCAGTCGATTTCACCCAGGTGGCTGGAATACTACACCCTGCATGTACACAAGATACGGTGGCTTCTCAGAAAGCTTCTCCACTAGTGACCGACATCACCCGCTTATTCCCATCACTGTACTGTCCAAAAGTACATTGTAATCATCAAAACCAACCTCAAATTTCAGATTCTGTCCAACAACCTTGGCAAACCAACAAAAATGTGTGGAGTTCCTTGCACTCAACATGATTTTTGACATGCATCACCTGAGGATCATCCGATAAATAAATATATAAGTGCAAAAGTACACAAACAGAATTCTATCATGAAGAGCCTCCACATTAATCAAACCTAAATTGATTGGCATATATAGACGATGAAGAGAGTGACGAGGGTAGTGGGCTCTGTTATCAGACATGATCCTCCTGGTCAGACGGTCAAGACCCTGGGTGTCTTGTTTTGTCCAATCAACTACTCCAAAGGAATTGGAAAGGGCTGGCACGGCAAAGGTATTGGTCACTTTGTCTTTGTTGCGAGCATTTAGCTATGAGCTCCAGAGTTTCTTTAAGCGAGATTTGTACTCAGCCCGAAATTTGTCTAGAATCTGGGCATTCTGGATCTTGTCTCGAACTTGTCTCCCAGATAGGTGTAGACCTGATCTTCCACAAGGGGCTCAATAGGCCCTCCTCTCTGTAACCTGACCGACCCATCATTAATGATCTTTCTACTTTTGAAATGAATAAAGGTATTTCATTTGCCAAGTCCAAAAGTCAGGAAAGGACTCTACAAGTATATTAGTACTATTATGGTATACAGTGTAAGCGCCAAAAACTTTAAACTTACCCCCTTGTTTCGAAGAAATTTAGCCAAACCGTCACCACAATAAAACATGCAAAGAAAAATACTTGTTCCTGGACAAAAGCATGCCGTATCGATCACTATAAAAAGTCAATCACTGTGTTTAAGTTTGTCAGTCGTTTTTGGCCTGGAAATAATGATGTCCCTGAGTGCATGCCGCCAATGGACACATCGCCATAAGCAGTCGTGAAGCTGGGGAGTAGCTGTCTGCAATTACCCAAATTTCAACGTTCATCACAGCACCATATCTCGCCTTTGGGATCGTTTCCTGCAGACCAATTCTGCATGACAACGCTACTTCACATACAGCACGCGTCACGGCATGATACCAACATCAACATCAACGTCAAAACACGCCGCAGACACTTCCACACCAAGTCATCGCATTGCAGGAACAGAAGGGAAGATTCTACATGAAACAATTGCTATTAAACTAACGCACAAAAACTAACTTATGGGTTTCTTTTTTAAAAGTATACGTATAACACTCAATTGTGATAGGGAAAGTCAGATATGTCTTAATCACACACTTTATATGTAACGAGAATCTGTTTTATGTTTTGGAAATGTAAATAAAAGAGTGAGTTTATTAGGACTAGCGTTTCTTTCAACGTGAACTTAATGCAGGTCTTGGATGAATATCACTTTCGTGGAAACAACTAGCATGGGTGTCGTGTCGACAAACCAATTAGGGACAATCTGGGATCTGAACCAAGTACGGTACTTCTTCAGCTTGCAGGCTGAAAAATGAAACAAACCAAGAATGTTGTGTTTATTGGATTACGAAAGGACGTGTGACGTCAGTGCTGACCCTTCTCCATTCGTTCTGCAATTAGCAGAAGAATGAACCTTTACACAATAAACAGAGTATATAAATATGGAGCTGACTTCCTGCGTATCTTGCAATGCATTTTACACTATATATTCTCGGACAGTTTCCTAAGTGGGCGCACCAATGACAAAAAGAATGGGTCTGATGTAATTCCTTACTGAATGCACGTCAACAAAGTCGGTGTTATTTCTACTTGGTCTTGCCTTGACATGTGTTTGTGACGGGCGCCAACGTTAGGGCGGAAAATGTTTTATATTACACGAGCAATTATGTCAGCACTGCATATGGGATGGGGACAGAAGTCCTCAACATTATGGGCAGGGTTTGTTGCAATTGTTTATACAGCCTATGGTCTGATCGCATTCAGTAACCCACAGGCCTGAACTAGCGAAAAGGAAAACTGTGAGACCCCTTATTTTTTTATGTAGAGATACATAAGGAATCAAAGAGGTAAAACGCTCTCCATAAAATGGTATGAGATAAGGAATTTCCAAATTTGACGCAACAGGTACAAAGTACAAAAATTTGAATAAGCTTATGAAGTGTTGCACCGATGAAACAGGATGCGCTAACATAACCATCGCTCTGTGGCTGATTCTTAAACCCATAATACGGTTGGAATCATTCAACATGCTTCTAGCAGAGATGTGAGAGGTTCCGTTGCTTTCTTTGAACGTCATGCAGTAAAAGTAAAAATTACACGAAAGTGATAGTGTACAATACCTTTATTCAACTCCAATACGTCATGTGCTCGAAAGAAATGGTGAACAATAATACTGTATTTTTTATGTACAAGACATTATGGCAGGTATTCACTGCTATAGGGACCTCTAATATGATGATCGATGATATATACATGAAACAGGATACTACATGTTGCATCTGTATTATAAAATGAAGTGAAATGGATGTACAGACAAATATACAAGACACTGAACACGCACCACAATAATGCATACCGGATGCTAAATTAATACATTGAGGAACAGTAGGAGAAAATAAATGAATTCGACCATGCAAAAGGGTCTATAACGAATAACACAACATCACTAAACAAATATACATAACATGTACTTAACAGAGACGTCAATCATGTGGGATGTACATTTACAGCATTCGCATAATTATATTTGAGCCAAAGTTGAATAGTACAGTAAACTCTTTTACAGAAGCAAAATACATTGCGTTTTCTGTGAACTGTATGTAATTTAAGTGACATAAGTCACAAAACAATTTGTTCATATTTTTCATTCTTATCATCAACTTAATTTTCAAAACATTAACAAGTTAACAGCTCAACAC
Source organism: Haliotis asinina (assembly GCF_037392515.1). Taxonomy (NCBI): domain Eukaryota; kingdom Metazoa; phylum Mollusca; class Gastropoda; order Lepetellida; family Haliotidae; genus Haliotis; species Haliotis asinina. The sequence continues at coordinate 41,126,376 of NC_090286.1, forward strand.
ATGTTAACCATGAACAAGCTATGAATAAGAGCAAAATAACAGAAACACATCAACAATAAAAATCAATGAGGTGAGTACAAAATCCATACCCGAACTTGTTAAGAGATCACGTGATATCCTTTTTGACATATTGAGGTCAAGTACATCTGATAACGAAATCTATATCAGTGCAAACCATGATGTTTCATTTTCACTGGGGCATTAAATCAAATCAAATAATCAGAGCTACAGATAACGCTTTAGGACATTAAGTTATGTACTCGTTTCTTTTCATCTCAGTTGGGTATCCTAATTTCAATTTGAGAAGCCTAATAAATTCAATCCACCTCACATTCCGTGTGGTGTAATGAAGTTTAAATGTTGGTATAAGTGTTTGTTATTTATATTGATCACTAATATGCGAAACGATAAGAAAGACTACAAATTGCCTAGTCCATAAGCTGGCAGTATACCTAATTAATCTGATCTATCCTCAGAAGCCTCCGAGCCAAGATTTGACGTTTTGGTGTGTACCCATGTAAAAGCAAATCTATTGGGTATTTACAAAAAACCAAGCGTATTTGTATGCAACACACTTGATAAAATTGAGTTTTCATAGAAATATTTGCGTAATTTACGCAGCTTAGGTGTACCTCTGCTTATATTGACACAGAGACAATTCATTCTGGTATGAAGCATGGTTGTCTTAATCAGTTTTCAGTTTCAACGAACGATGCAGTTTCTTTCAGCCCTTTCACGTGCATCCGCTGTAAACGGCAGCGTCTCCATGATGTAATGTTGCTAAGGACATCCAGTGACCCCTATGGGAAAACACATATAGGAAATATAGACACACACATATAAACTCGCTCACATAGATACACATTCGCACCCACGCACGCACGTACCCGCATAGAGACACACAATTGATCTGATTGACGCTATGCTCCCCCTTGCATCATGAACAAAGGGACCATCTTCTCCAGGACATGTTTCTTTCCGAAAATATCAGCCTTTGCATCTCTCAGATGCCGGTATACGACACTACGTGGAGTGCACCCAACCCGGAAGAAACTGATGTCACCTGTGAATAGGACAAAAAAATACAGTCAAGGAGGAGATGGGTTTCGAAGTAAAAATGGAATTAATGACGCAATATTCTTCGAAAAATAAAGAAGGAATTTTACCTTCGTCGATGTTCATACAGTTAACAACAGTGGAGGCTGATGTTTCATCTGACACCCCATCACAAAGAACAGCATCAAGTTTTGGACCTGCAGAAAACACTGTTAAATCAGCAAGGCGAACATCAGGTAAAACAAAATCAAGAGACCAAACGAAAATACATTTAAACCAAAATCATACCAGACGATCTTCAATTTAAAAAATATACCAACCGAGTGAGTTGATAAGCATATCGTGGTGAGTGCTGTCAGCTCCTCCACTGGGATTGCCCGATGTGATGGCAATTGGGCCAGACACAGACACCAGATAGGCCATTACGGAGCTGTCGGGAACACGGATGCAGACGCTGTCTTTTGTTCCAACGATATCGTAGGCATCACCGACCCCAAGATTGTACATCCATTCTCCTTTGGGTACAACACAGCTGATACCACCTGGATAGCATCTTTCCATAAAGTTCCAAAGGAGAGGGCTGAAGTCGGGCTTTGCTGCTTTCAATTGATCCAAGTTGGACAGACACAGACATATGGGTTTTGTTGCAGGACGTTCCTTGACTGTGTAGAGCCTTCGAATGGACTCGGGGTGTTTGCAGGAGGCTCCTATGGCATACACGGTGTCTGTGGGAGTTCCAACCACACCACCATTACTCAGAATAGCAGCGGCGGCTCTTAGATCGGAGGATTTATTGGACTCGTACAGCGTGCATGGGGGATAGCTTGTTTTGCCTTCAATTTCTGCTTTGGCGTCCTCCAAGTGTTTGTCCACAATTTCCTGTGGTGTGCACCCCACTCGAAAATAGGTGATCTCACCTGTAAAGACAGGGGAGAATGGATGGGAACTGACTTTACAAGCAGTGTGGCTTTCACTTTACTTGATAACAGATTCAGCAGTACAAAACAGCTCAACAAGGAAATGTTATACTTTGAAAGCAGCTGTTGATAATGACAACTCCAGAGACATTGGGTTCCACCTCTAAAGGACATGTTTTATATCACGAGTGGTAAAAGAAGTATTTCTCCGGAGTCACACATACCTTGGTCGATGTTCATACAGTTGACTACTGTTGATGCGCTCAGTTCTCTGGAATCGCCATCACAGATCACGCCATCAAGCTTGTGTCCTACAAGGAATATCCAGTATTGTATGAAAAGGGACTAAAACTGCACATGGATTTCATTTTAGTCATGGACATCATTGGAGGCATATGCACTCCCGCAAATGCCATCTCTTTGTTCTTTTGCTATTTTGTAGCGATACAAGTGCCTCGTGAGGCATCGTGACTTTGAATGCACTTCACATGAATGTAAATTCTAACCATTTCAGCTGGCCATTTTATTCAACCGATCATCTAAAGTGAAGAATGTCGTACCGTAGAGTAAGCCAATTTGTGATCGTATACCTACCCAATGAGTTGATAAGCATATCGTGGTGAATGCTGTCATCTCCTCCACTGGGATTGCCCGATGTGATGGCAATTGGGCCAGACACAGACACCAGATAGGCCAAGACGGAGCTGTCGGGAACACGGATGCAGATGTTGTCCTTTGTTCCAACGATATCGTAGGCATCACCGACCCCAAGATTGTACATCCATTCTCCTTTGGGTACAACACAGCTGATACCACCTGGATAGCATCTTTCCATAAAGTTCCAAAGGAGAGGGCTGAAGTCGGGCTTTGCTGCTTTCAACTGATCCAAGTTGGACAGACACAGACATATGGGTTTTGTTGCAGGACGTTCCTTGACTGTGTAGAGCCTTCGAATGGACTCGGGGTGTTTGCAGGAGGCTCCTATGGCATACACGGTGTCTGTGGGAGTTCCAACCACACCACCATTACTCAGAATAGCAGCGGCGGCTCTTAGATCGGAGGATTTATTGGACTCGTACAGCGTGCATGGGGGATAGCTTGTTTTGCCTTCAATTTCTGCTTTGGCGTCCTCCAAGTGTTTGTCCACAATTTCCTGTGGTGTGCACCCCACTCGAAAATAGGTGATCTCACCTGTAAAGACAGGGGAGAATGGATGGGAACTGACTTTACAAGCAGTGTGGCTTTCACTTTACTTGATAACAGATTCAGCAGTACAAAACAGCTCAACAAGGAAATGTTATACTTTGAAAGCAGCTGTTGATAATGACAACTCCAGAGACATTGGGTTCCACCTCTAAAGGACATGTTTTATATCACGAGTGGTAAAAGAAGTATTTCTCCGGAGTCACACATACCTTGGTCGATGTTCATACAGTTGACTACTGTTGATGCGCTCAGTTCTCTGGAATCGCCATCACAGATCACGCCATCAAGCTTGTGTCCTACAAGGAATATCCAGTATTGTATGAAAAGGGACTAAAACTGCACATGGATTTCATTTTAGTCATGGACATCATTGGAGGCATATGCACTCCCGCAAATGCCATCTCTTTGTTCTTTTGCTATTTTGTAGCGATACAAGTGCCTCGTGAGGCATCGTGACTTTGAATGCACTTCACATGAATGTAAATTCTAACCATTTCAGCTGGCCATTTTATTCAACCGATCGTCTAAAGTGAAGAATGTCGTACCGTAGAGTAAGCCAATTTGTGATCGTATACCTACCCAATGAGTTGATAAGCATATCGTGGTGAATGCTGTCATCTCCTCCACTGGGATTGCCCGATGTGATGGCAATTGGGCCAGACACAGACACCAGATAGGCCAAGACGGAGCTGTCGGGAACACGGATGCAGATGTTGTCCTTTGTTCCAACGATATCGTAGGCATCACCGACCCCAAGATTGTACATCCATTCTCCTTTGGGTACAACACAGCTGATACCACCTGGATAGCATCTTTCCATAAAGTTCCAAAGGAGAGGGCTGAAGTCGGGCTTTGCTGCTTTCAATTGATCCAAGTTGGACAGACACAGACATATGGGTTTTGTTGCAGGACGTTCCTTGACTGTGTAGAGCCTTCGAATGGACTCGGGGTGTTTGCAGGAGGCTCCTATGGCATACACGGTGTCTGTGGGAGTTCCAACCACACCACCATTACTCAGAATAGCAGCGGCGGCTCTTAGATCGGAGGATTTATTGGACTCGTACAGCGTGCATGGGGGATAGCTTGTTTTGCCTTCAATTTCTGCTTTGGCGTCCTCCAAGTGTTTGTCCACAATTTCCTGTGGTGTGCACCCCACTCGAAAATAGGTGATCTCACCTGTAAAGACAGGGGAGAATGGATGGGAACTGACTTTACAAGCAGTGTGGCTTTCACTTTACTTGATAACAGATTCAGCAGTACAAAACAGCTCAACAAGGAAATGTTATACTTTGAAAGCAGCTGTTGATAATGACAACTCCAGAGACATTGGGTTCCACCTCTAAAGGACATGTTTTATATCACGAGTGGTAAAAGAAGTATTTCTCCGGAGTCACACATACCTTGGTCGATGTTCATACAGTTGACTACTGTTGATGCACTCAGTTCTCTGGAATCGCCATCACAGATCACGCCATCAAGCTTGTGTCCTACAAGGAATATCCAGTATTGTATGAAAAGGGACTAAAACTGCACATGGATTTCATTTTAGTCATGGACATCATTGGAGGCATATGCACTCCCGCAAATGCCATCTCTTTGTTCTTTTGCTATTTTGTAGCGATACAAGTGCCTCGTGAGGCATCGTGACTTTGAATGCACTTCACATGAATGTAAATTCTAACCATTTCAGCTGGCCATTTTATTCAACCGATCGTCTAAAGTGAAGAATGTCGTACCGTAGAGTAAGCCAATTTGTGATCGTATACCTACCCAATGAGTTGATAAGCATATCGTGGTGAATGCTGTCATCTCCTCCACTGGGATTGCCCGATGTGATGGCAATTGGGCCAGACACAGACACCAGATAGGCCAAGACGGAGCTGTCGGGAACACGGATGCAGATGTTGTCCTTTGTTCCAACGATATCGTAGGCATCACCGACCCCAAGATTGTACATCCATTCTCCTTTGGGTACAACACAGCTGATACCACCTGGATAGCATCTTTCCATAAAGTTCCAAAGGAGAGGGCTGAAGTCGGGCTTTGCTGCTTTCAATTGATCCAAGTTGGACAGACACAGACATATGGGTTTTGTTGCAGGACGTTCCTTGACTGTGTAGAGCCTTCGAATGGACTCGGGGTGTTTGCAGGAGGCTCCTATGGCATACACGGTGTCTGTGGGAGTTCCAACCACACCACCATTACTCAGAATAGCAGCGGCGGCTCTTAGATCGGAGGATTTATTGGACTCGTACAGCGTGCATGGGGGATAGCTTGTTTTGCCTTCAATGTCTGCTTTGGCGTCCTCCAAGTGTTTGTCCACAATTTCCTGTGGTGTGCACCCCACTCGAAAATAGGTGATCTCACCTGTAAAGACAGGGGAGAATGGATGGGAACTGACTTTACAAGCAGTGTGGCTTTCACTTTACTTGATAACAGATTCAGCAGTACAAAACAGCTCAACAAGGAAATGTTATACTTTGAAAGCAGCTGTTGATAATGACAACTCCAGAGACATTGGGTTCCACCTCTAAAGGACATGTTTTATATCACGAGTGGTAAAAGAAGTATTTCTCCGGAGTCACACATACCTTGGTCGATGTTCATACAGTTGACTACTGTTGATGCGCTCAGTTCTCTGGAATCGCCATCACAGATCACGCCATCAAGCTTGTGTCCTACAAGGAATATCCAGTATTGTATGAAAAGGGACTAAAACTGCACATGGATTTCATTTTAGTCATGGACATCATTGGAGGCATATGCACTCCCGCAAATGCCATCTCTTTGTTCTTTTGCTATTTTGTAGCGATACAAGTGCCTCGTGAGGCATCGTGACTTTGAATGCACTTCACATGAATGTAAATTCTAACCATTTCAGCTGGCCATTTTATTCAACCAATCATCTAAAGTGAAGAATGTCGTACCGTAGAGTAAGCCAATTTGTGATCGTATACCTACCCAATGAGTTGATAAGCATATCGTGGTGAATGCTGTCATCTCCTCCACTGGGATTGCCCGATGTGATGGCAATTGGGCCAGACACAGACACCAGATAGGCCAAGACGGAGCTGTCGGGAACACGGATGCAGATGTTGTCCTTTGTTCCAACGATATCGTAGGCATCACCGACCCCAAGATTGTACATCCATTCTCCTTTGGGTACAACACAGCTGATACCACCTGGATAGCATCTTTCCATAAAGTTCCAAAGGAGAGGGCTGAAGTCGGGCTTTGCTGCTTTCAATTGATCCAAGTTGGACAGACACAGACATATGGGTTTTGTTGCAGGACGTTCCTTGACTGTGTAGAGCCTTCGAATGGACTCGGGGTGTTTGCAGGAGGCTCCTATGGCATACACGGTGTCTGTGGGAGTTCCAACCACACCACCATTACTCAGAATAGCAGCGGCGGCTCTTAGATCGGAGGATTTATTGGACTCGTACAGCGTGCATGGGGGATAGCTTGTTTTGCCTTCAATTTCTGCTTTGGCGTCCTCCAAGTGTTTGTCCACAATTTCCTGTGGTGTGCACCCCACTCGAAAATAGGTGATCTCACCTGTAAAGACAGGGGAGAATGGATGGGAACTGACTTTACGAGCAGTGTGGCTTTCACTTTACTTGATAACAGATTCAGCAGTACAAAACAGCTCAACAAGGAAATGTTATACTTTGAAAGCAGCTGTTGATAATGACAACTCCAGAGACATTGGGTTCCACCTCTAAAGGACATGTTTTATATCACGAGTGGTAAAAGAAGTATTTCTCCGGAGTCACACATACCTTGGTCGATGTTCATACAGTTGACTACTGTTGATGCGCTCAGTTCTCTGGAATCGCCATCACAGATCACGCCATCAAGCTTGTGTCCTACAAGGAATATCCAGTATTGTATGAAAAGGGACTAAAACTGCACATGGATTTCATTTTAGTCATGGACATCATTGGAGGCATATGCACTCCCGCAAATGCCATCTCTTTGTTCTTTTGCTATTTTGTAGCGATACAAGTGCCTCGTGAGGCATCGTGACTTTGAATGCACTTCACATGAATGTAAATTCTAACCATTTCAGCTGGCCATTTTATTCAACCAATCATCTAAAGTGAAGAATGTCGTACCGTAGAGTAAGCCAATTTGTGATCGTATACCTACCCAATGAGTTGATAAGCATATCGTGGTGAATGCTGTCATCTCCTCCACTGGGATTGCCCGATGTGATGGCAATTGGGCCAGACACAGACACCAGATAGGCCAAGACGGAGCTGTCGGGAACACGGATGCAGATGTTGTCCTTTGTTCCAACGATATCGTAGGCATCACCGACCCCAAGATTGTACATCCATTCTCCTTTGGGTACAACACAGCTGATACCACCTGGATAGCATCTTTCCATAAAGTTCCAAAGGAGAGGGCTGAAGTCGGGCTTTGCTGCTTTCAATTGATCCAAGTTGGACAGACACAGACATATGGGTTTTGTTGCAGGACGTTCCTTGACTGTGTAGAGCCTTCGAATGGACTCGGGGTGTTTGCAGGAGGCTCCTATGGCATACACGGTGTCTGTGGGAGTTCCAACCACACCACCATTACTCAGAATAGCAGCGGCGGCTCTTAGATCGGAGGATTTATTGGACTCGTACAGCGTGCATGGGGGATAGCTTGTTTTGCCTTCAATTTCTGCTTTGGCGTCCTCCAAGTGTTTGTCCACAATTTCCTGTGGTGTGCACCCCACTCGAAAATAGGTGATCTCACCTGTAAAGACAGGGGAGAATGGATGGGAACTGACTTTACAAGCAGTGTGGCTTTCACTTTACTTGATAACAGATTCAGCAGTACAAAACAGCTCAACAAGGAAATGTTATACTTTGAAAGCAGCTGTTGATAATGACAACTCCAGAGACATTGGGTTCCACCTCTAAAGGACATGTTTTATATCACGAGTGGTAAAAGAAGTATTTCTCCGGAGTCACACATACCTTGGTCGATGTTCATACAGTTGACTACTGTTGATGCGCTCAGTTCTCTGGAATCGCCATCACAGATCACGCCATCAAGCTTGTGTCCTACAAGGAATATCCAGTATTGTATGAAAAGGGACTAAAACTGCACATGGATTTCATTTTAGTCATGGACATCATTGGAGGCATATGCACTCCCGCAAATGCCATCTCTTTGTTCTTTTGCTATTTTGTAGCGATACAAGTGCCTCGTGAGGCATCGTGACTTTGAATGCACTTCACATGAATGTAAATTCTAACCATTTCAGCTGGCCATTTTATTCAACCGATCGTCTAAAGTGAAGAATGTCGTACCGTAGAGTAAGCCAATTTGTGATCGTATACCTACCCAGTGAGTTGATAAGCATATCGTGGTGAATGCTGTCATCTCCTCCACTGGGATTGCCCGATGTGATGGCAATTGGGCCAGACACAGACACCAGATAGGCCAAGACGGAGCTGTCGGGAACACGGATGCAGATGTTGTCCTTTGTTCCAACGATATCGTAGGCATCACCGACCCCAAGATTGTACATCCATTCTCCTTTGGGTACAACACAGCTGATACCACCTGGATAGCATCTTTCCATAAAGTTCCAAAGGAGAGGGCTGAAGTCGGGCTTTGCTGCTTTCAATTGATCCAAGTTGGACAGACACAGACATATGGGTTTTGTTGCAGGACGTTCCTTGACTGTGTAGAGCCTTCGAATGGACTCGGGGTGTTTGCAGGAGGCTCCTATGGCATACACGGTGTCTGTGGGAGTTCCAACCACACCACCATTACTCAGAATAGCAGCGGCGGCTCTTAGATCGGAGGATTTATTGGACTCGTACAGCGTGCATGGGGGATAGCTTGTTTTGCCTTCAATTTCTGCTTTGGCGTCCTCCAAGTGTTTGTCCACAATTTCCTGTGGTGTGCACCCCACTCGAAAATAGGTGATCTCACCTGTAAAGACAGGGGAGAATGGATGGGAACTGACTTTACGAGCAGTGTGGCTTTCACTTTACTTGATAACAGATTCAGCAGTACAAAACAGCTCAACAAGGAAATGTTATACTTTGAAAGCAGCTGTTGATAATGACAACTCCAGAGACATTGGGTTCCACCTCTAAAGGACATGTTTTATATCACGAGTGGTAAAAGAAGTATTTCTCAGGAGTCACACATACCTTGGTCGATGTTCATACAGTTGACTACTGTTGATGCGCTCAGTTCTCTGGAATCGCCATCACAGATCACGCCATCAAGCTTGTGTCCTACAAGGAATATCCAGTATTGTATGAAAAGGGACTAAAACTGCACATGGATTTCATTTTAGTCATGGACATCAATGGAGGCATATGCACTCCCGCAAATGCCATCTCTTTGTTCTTTTGCTATTTTGTAGCGATACAAGTGCCTCGTGAGGCATCGTGACTTTGAATGCACTTCACATGAATGTAAATTCTAACCATTTCAGCTGGCCATTTTATTCAACCGATCGTCTAAAGTGAAGAATGTCGTACCGTAGAGTAAGCCAATTTGTGATCGTATACCTACCCAATGAGTTGATAAGCATATCGTGGTGAATGCTGTCATCTCCTCCACTGGGATTGCCCGATGTGATGGCAATTGGGCCAGACACAGACACCAGATAGGCCAAGACGGAGCTGTCGGGAACACGGATGCAGATGTTGTCCTTTGTTCCAACGATATCGTAGGCATCACCGACCCCAAGATTGTACATCCATTCTCCTTTGGGTACAACACAGCTGATACCACCTGGATAGCATCTTTCCATAAAGTTCCAAAGGAGAGGGCTGAAGTCGGGCTTTGCTGCTTTCAATTGATCCAAGTTGGACAGACACAGACATATGGGTTTTGTTGCAGGACGTTCCTTGACTGTGTAGAGCCTTCGAATGGACTCGGGGTGTTTGCAGGAGGCTCCTATGGCATACACGGTGTCTGTGGGAGTTCCAACCACACCACCATTACTCAGAATAGCAGCGGCGGCTCTTAGATCGGAGGATTTATTGGACTCGTACAGCGTGCATGGGGGATAGCTTGTTTTGCCTTCAATTTCTGCTTTGGCGTCCTCCAAGTGTTTGTCCACAATTTCCTGTGGTGTGCACCCCACTCGAAAATAGGTGATCTCACCTGTAAAGACAGGGGAGAATGGATGGGAACTGACTTTACGAGCAGTGTGGCTTTCACTTTACTTGATAACAGATTCAGCAGTACAAAACAGCTCAACAAGGAAATGTTATACTTTGAAAGCAGCTGTTGATAATGACAACTCCAGAGACATTGGGTTCCACCTCTAAAGGACATGTTTTATATCACGAGTGGTAAAAGAAGTATTTCTCAGGAGTCACACATACCTTGGTCGATGTTCATACAGTTGACTACTGTTGATGCGCTCAGTTCTCTGGAATCGCCATCACAGATCACGCCATCAAGCTTGTGTCCTACAAGGAATATCCAGTATTGTATGAAAAGGGACTAAAACTGCACATGGATTTCATTTTAGTCATGGACATCAATGGAGGCATATGCACTCCCGCAAATGCCATCTCTTTGTTCTTTTGCTATTTTGTAGCGATACAAGTGCCTCGTGAGGCATCGTGACTTTGAATGCACTTCACATGAATGTAAATTCTAACCATTTCAGCTGGCCATTTTATTCAACCGATCGTCTAAAGTGAAGAATGTCGTACCGTAGAGTAAGCCAATTTGTGATCGTATACCTACCCAATGAGTTGATAAGCATATCGTGGTGAATGCTGTCATCTCCTCCACTGGGATTGCCCGATGTGATGGCAATTGGGCCAGACACAGACACCAGATAGGCCAAGACGGAGCTGTCGGGAACACGGATGCAGATGTTGTCCTTTGTTCCAACGATATCGTAGGCATCACCGACCCCAAGATTGTACATCCATTCTCCTTTGGGTACAACACAGCTGATACCACCTGGATAGCATCTTTCCATAAAGTTCCAAAGGAGAGGGCTGAAGTCGGGCTTTGCTGCTTTCAATTGATCCAAGTTGGACAGACACAGACATATGGGTTTTGTTGCAGGACGTTCCTTGACTGTGTAGAGCCTTCGAATGGACTCGGGGTGTTTGCAGGAGGCTCCTATGGCATACACGGTGTCTGTGGGAGTTCCAACCACACCACCATTACTCAGAATAGCAGCGGCGGCTCTTAGATCGGAGGATTTATTGGACTCGTACAGCGTGCATGGGGGATAGCTTGTTTTGCCTTCAATTTCTGCTTTGGCGTCCTCCAAGTGTTTGTCCACAATTTCCTGTGGTGTGCACCCCACTCGAAAATAGGTGATCTCACCTGTAAAGACAGGGGAGAATGGATGGGAACTGACTTTACAAGCAGTGTGGCTTTCACTTTACTTGATAACAGATTCAGCAGTACAAAACAGCTCAACAAGGAAATGTTATACTTTGAAAGCAGCTGTTGATAATGACAACTCCAGAGACATTGGGTTCCACCTCTAAAGGACATGTTTTATATCACGAGTGGTAAAAGAAGTATTTCTCAGGAGTCACACATACCTTGGTCGATGTTCATACAGTTGACTACTGTTGATGCGCTCAGTTCTCTGGAATCGCCATCACAGATCACGCCATCAAGCTTGTGTCCTACAAGGAATATCCAGTATTGTATGAAAAGGGACTAAAACTGCACATGGATTTCATTTTAGTCATGGACATCATTGGAGGCATATGCACTCCCGCAAATGCCATCTCTTTGTTCTTTTGCTATTTTGTAGCGATACAAGTGCCTCGTGAGGCATCGTGACTTTGAATGCACTTCACATGAATGTAAATTCTAACCATTTCAGCTGGCCATTTTATTCAACCGATCGTCTAAAGTGAAGAATGTCGTACCGTAGAGTAAGCCAATTTGTGATCGTATACCTACCCAGTGAGTTGATAAGCATATCGTGGTGAATGCTGTCATCTCCTCCACTGGGATTGCCCGATGTGATGGCAATTGGGCCAGACACAGACACCAGATAGGCCAAGACGGAGCTGTCGGGAACACGGATGCAGATGTTGTCCTTTGTTCCAACGATATCGTAGGCATCACCGACCCCAAGATTGTACATCCATTCTCCTTTGGGTACAACACAGCTGATACCACCTGGATAGCATCTTTCCATAAAGTTCCAAAGGAGAGGGCTGAAGTCGGGCTTTGCTGCTTTCAACTGATCCAAGTTGGACAGACACAGACATATGGGTTTTGTTGCAGGACGTTCCTTGACTGTGTAGAGCCTTCGAATGGACTCGGGGTGTTTGCAGGAGGCTCCTATGGCATACACGGTGTCTGTGGGAGTTCCAACCACACCACCATTACTCAGAATAGCAGCGGCGGCTCTTAGATCGGAGGATTTATTGGACTCGTACAGCGTGCATGGGGGATAGCTTGTTTTGCCTTCAATTTCTGCTTTGGCGTCCTCCAAGTGTTTGTCCACAATTTCCTGTGGTGTGCACCCCACTCGAAAATAGGTGATCTCACCTGTAAAGACAGGGGAGAATGGATGGGAACTGACTTTACGAGCAGTGTGGCTTTCACTTTACTTGATAACAGATTCAGCAGTACAAAACAGCTCAACAAGGAAATGTTATACTTTGAAAGCAGCTGTTGATAAGGACAACTCCAGAGACATTGGGTTCCACCTCTAAAGGACATGTTTTATATCACGAGTGGTAAAAGAAGTATTTCTCAGGAGTCACACATACCTTGGTCGATGTTCATACAGTTGACTACTGTTGATGCGTTCAGTTCTCTGGAATCGCCATCACAGATCACGCCATCAAGCTTGTGTCCTACAAGGAATATCCAGTATTGTATGAAAAGGGACTAAAACTGCACATGGATTTCATTTTAGTCATGGACATCATTGGAGGCATATGCACTCCCGCAAATGCCATCTCTTTGTTCTTTTGCTATTTTGTAGCGATACAAGTGCCTCGTGAGGCATCGTGACTTTGAATGCACTTCACATGAATGTAAATTCTAACCATTTCAGCTGGCCATTTTATTCAACCGATCATCTAAAGTGAAGAATGTCGTACCGTAGAGTAAGCCAATTTGTGATCGTATACCTACCCAGTGAGTTGATAAGCATATCGTGGTGAATGCTGTCATCTCCTCCACTGGGATTGCCCGATGTGATGGCAATTGGGCCAGACACAGACACCAGATAGGCCAAGACGGAGCTGTCGGGAACACGGATGCAGATGTTGTCCTTTGTTCCAACGATATCGTAGGCATCACCGACCCCAAGATTGTACATCCATTCTCCTTTGGGTACAACACAGCTGATACCACCTGGATAGCATCTTTCCATAAAGTTCCAAAGGAGAGGGCTGAAGTCGGGCTTTGCTGCTTTCAACTGATCCAAGTTGGACAGACACAGACATATGGGTTTTGTTGCAGGACGTTCCTTGACTGTGTAGAGCCTTCGAATGGACTCGGGGTGTTTGCAGGAGGCTCCTATGGCATACACGGTGTCTGTGGGAGTTCCAACCACACCACCATTACTCAGAATAGCAGCGGCGGCTCTTAGATTGGAGGATTTATTGGACTCGTACAGCGTGCATGGGGGATAGCTTGTTTTGCCTTCAATTTCTGCTTTGGCGTCCTCCAAGTGTTTGTCCACAATTTCCTGTGGTGTGCACCCCACTCGAAAATAGGTGATCTCACCTGTAAAGACAGGGGAGAATGGATGGGAACTGACTTTACGAGCAGTGTGGCTTTCACTTTACTTAATAACAGATTCAGCAGTACAAAACAGCTCAACAAGGAAATGTTATACTTTGAAAGCAGCTGTTGATAATGACAACTCCAGAGACATTGGGTTCCACCTCTAAAGGACATGTTTTATATCACGAGTGGTAAAAGAAGTATTTCTCAGGAGTCACACATACCTTGGTCGATGTTCATACAGTTGACTACTGTTGATGCGCTCAGTTCTCTGGAATCGCCATCACAGATCACGCCATCAAGCTTGTGTCCTACAAGGAATATCCAGTATTGTATGAAAAGGGACTAAAACTGCACATGGATTTCATTTTAGTCATGGACATCATTGGAGGCATATGCACTCCCGCAAATGCCATCTCTTTGTTCTTTTGCTATTTTGTAGCGATACAAGTGCCTCGTGAGGCATCGTGACTTTGAATGCACTTCACATGAATGTAAATTCTAACCATTTCAGCTGGCCATTTTATTCAACCGATCGTCTAAAGTGAAGAATGTCGTACCGTAGAGTAAGCCAATTTGTGATCGTATACCTACCCAGTGAGTTGATAAGCATATCGTGGTGAATGCTGTCATCTCCTCCACTGGGATTGCCCGATGTGATGGCAATTGGGCCAGACACAGACACCAGATAGGCCAAGACGGAGCTGTCGGGAACACGGATGCAGATGTTGTCCTTTGTTCCAACGATATCGTAGGCATCACCGACCCCAAGATTGTACATCCATTCTCCTTTGGGTACAACACAGCTGATACCACCTGGATAGCATCTTTCCATAAAGTTCCAAAGGAGAGGGCTGAAGTCGGGCTTTGCTGCTTTCAACTGATCCAAGTTGGACAGACACAGACATATGGGTTTTGTTGCAGGACGTTCCTTGACTGTGTAGAGCCTTCGAATGGACTCGGGGTGTTTGCAGGAGGCTCCTATGGCATACACGGTGTCTGTGGGAGTTCCAACCACACCACCATTACTCAGAATAGCAGCGGCGGCTCTTAGATCGGAGGATTTATTGGACTCGTACAGCGTGCATGGGGGATAGCTTGTTTTGCCTTCAATTTCTGCTTTGGCGTCCTCCAAGTGTTTGTCCACAATTTCCTGTGGTGTGCACCCCACTCGAAAATAGGTGATCTCACCTGTAAAGACAGGGGAGAATTGATGGGTACTGACTTTACGAGCAGTGTGGCTTTCACTTTACTTAATAACAGATTCAGCAGTACAAAACAGCTCAACAAGGAAATGTTATACTTTGAAAGCAGCTGTTGATAAGGACAACTCCAGAGACATTGGGTTCCACCTCTAAAGGACATGTTTTATATCACGAGTGGTAAAAGAAGTATTTCTCAGGAGTCACACATACCTTGGTCGATGTTCATACAGTTGACTACTGTTGATGCGCTCAGTTCTCTGGAATCGCCATCACAGATCACGCCATCAAGCTTGTGTCCTACAAGGAATATCCAGTATTGTATGAAAAGGGACTAAAACTGCACATGGATTTCATTTTAGTCATGGACATCATTGGAGGCATATGCACTCCCGCAAATGCCATCTCTTTGTTCTTTTGCTATTTTGTAGCGATACAAGTGCCTCGTGAGGCATCGTGACTTTGAATGCACTTCACATGAATGTAAATTCTAACCATTTCAGCTGGCCATTTTATTCAACCGATCGTCTAAAGTGAAGAATGTCGTACCGTAGAGTAAGCCAATTTGTGATCGTATACCTACCCAGTGAGTTGATAAGCATATCGTGGTGAATGCTGTCATCTCCTCCACTGGGATTGCCCGATGTGATGGCAATTGGGCCAGACACAGACACCAGATAGGCCAAGACGGAGCTGTCGGGAACACGGATGCAGATGTTGTCCTTTGTTCCAACGATATCGTAGGCATCACCGACCCCAAGATTGTACATCCATTCTCCTTTGGGTACAACACAGCTGATACCACCTGGATAGCATCTTTCCATAAAGTTCCAAAGGAGAGGGCTGAAGTCGGGCTTTGCTGCTTTCAACTGATCCAAGTTGGACAGACACAGACATATGGGTTTTGTTGCAGGACGTTCCTTGACTGTGTAGAGCCTTCGAATGGACTCGGGGTGTTTGCAGGAGGCTCCTATGGCATACACGGTGTCTGTGGGAGTTCCAACCACACCACCATTACTCAGAATAGCAGCGGCGGCTCTTAGATCGGAGGATTTATTGGACTCGTACAGCGTGCATGGGGGATAGCTTGTTTTGCCTTCAATTTCTGCTTTGGCGTCCTCCAAGTGTTTGTCCACAATTTCCTGTGGTGTGCACCCCACTCGAAAATAGGTGATCTCACCTGTAAAGACAGGGGAGAATGGATGGGTACTGACTTTACGAGCAGTGTGGCTTTCACTTTACTTAATAACAGATTCAGCAGTACAAAACAGCTCAACAAGGAAATGTTATACTTTGAAAGCAGCTGTTGATAAGGACAACTCCAGAGACATTGGGTTCCACCTCTAAAGGACATGTTTTATATCACGAGTGGTAAAAGAAGTATTTCTCAGGAGTCACACATACCTTGGTCGATGTTCATACAGTTGACTACTGTTGATGCGCTCAGTTCTCTGGAATCGCCATCACAGATCACGCCATCAAGCTTGTGTCCTACAAGGAATATCCAGTATTGTATGAAAAGGGACTAAAACTGCACATGGATTTCATTTTAGTCATGGACATCATTGGAGGCATATGCACTCCCGCAAATGCCATCTCTTTGTTCTTTTGCTATTTTGTAGCGATACAAGTGCCTCGTGAGGCATCGTGACTTTGAATGCACTTCACATGAATGTAAATTCTAACCATTTCAGCTGGCCATTTTATTCAACCGATCGTCTAAAGTGAAGAATGTCGTACCGTAGAGTAAGCCAATTTGTGATCGTATACCTACCCAGTGAGTTGATAAGCATATCGTGGTGAATGCTGTCATCTCCTCCACTGGGATTGCCCGATGTGATGGCAATTGGGCCAGACACAGACACCAGATAGGCCAAGACGGAGCTGTCGGGAACACGGATGCAGATGTTGTCCTTTGTTCCAACGATATCGTAGGCATCACCGACCCCAAGATTGTACATCCATTCTCCTTTGGGTACAACACAGCTGATACCACCTGGATAGCATCTTTCCATAAAGTTCCAAAGGAGAGGGCTGAAGTCGGGCTTTGCTGCTTTCAACTGATCCAAGTTGGACAGACACAGACATATGGGTTTTGTTGCAGGACGTTCCTTGACTGTGTAGAGCCTTCGAATGGACTCGGGGTGTTTGCAGGAGGCTCCTATGGCATACACGGTGTCTGTGGGAGTTCCAACCACACCACCATTACTCAGAATAGCAGCGGCGGCTCTTAGATCGGAGGATTTATTGGACTCGTACAGCGTGCATGGGGGATAGCTTGTTTTGCCTTCAATTTCTGCTTTGGCGTCCTCCAAGTGTTTGTCCACAATTTCCTGTGGTGTGCACCCCACTCGAAAATAGGTGATCTCACCTGTAAAGACAGGGGAGAATGGATGGGTACTGACTTTACGAGCAGTGTGGCTTTCACTTTACTTAATAACAGATTCAGCAGTACAAAACAGCTCAACAAGGAAATGTTATACTTTGAAAGCAGCTGTTGATAAGGACAACTCCAGAGACATTGGGTTCCACCTCTAAAGGACATGTTTTATATCACGAGTGGTAAAAGAAGTATTTCTCAGGAGTCACACATACCTTGGTCGATGTTCATACAGTTGACTACTGTTGATGCGCTCAGTTCTCTGGAATCGCCATCACAGATCACGCCATCAAGCTTGTGTCCTACAAGGAATATCCAGTATTGTATGAAAAGGGACTAAAACTGCACATGGATTTCATTTTAGTCATGGACATCATTGGAGGCATATGCACTCCCGCAAATGCCATCTCTTTGTTCTTTTGCTATTTTGTAGCGATACAAGTGCCTCGTGAGGCATCGTGACTTTGAATGCACTTCACATGAATGTAAATTCTAACCATTTCAGCTGGCCATTTTATTCAACCGATCGTCTAAAGTGAAGAATGTCGTACCGTAGAGTAAGCCAATTTGTGATCGTATACCTACCCAGTGAGTTGATAAGCATATCGTGGTGAATGCTGTCATCTCCTCCACTGGGATTGCCCGATGTGATGGCAATTGGGCCAGACACAGACACCAGATAGGCCAAGACGGAGCTGTCGGGAACACGGATGCAGATGTTGTCCTTTGTTCCAACGATATCGTAGGCATCACCGACCCCAAGATTGTACATCCATTCTCCTTTGGGTACAACACAGCTGATACCACCTGGATAGCATCTTTCCATAAAGTTCCAAAGGAGAGGGCTGAAGTCGGGCTTTGCTGCTTTCAACTGATCCAAGTTGGACAGACACAGACATATGGGTTTTGTTGCAGGACGTTCCTTGACTGTGTAGAGCCTTCGAATGGACTCGGGGTGTTTGCAGGAGGCTCCTATGGCATACACGGTGTCTGTGGGAGTTCCAACCACACCACCATTACTCAGAATAGCAGCGGCGGCTCTTAGATCGGAGGATTTATTGGACTCGTACAGCGTGCATGGGGGATAGCTTGTTTTGCCTTCAATTTCTGCTTTGGCGTCCTCCAAGTGTTTGTCCACAACTTCCTGTGGTGTGCACCCCACACGAAAATAGGTGATCTCACCTGTAAAGACAGGGGAGAATGGATGGGAACTGACTTTACGAGCAGTGTGGCTTTCACTTTACTTAATAACAGATTCAGCAGTACAAAACAGCTCAACTAGGAAATGTTATACTTTGAAAGCAGCTGTTGATAAGGACAACTCCAGAGACATTGGGTTCCACCTCTAAAGGACATGTTTTATATCACGAGTGGTAAAAGAAGTATTTCTCAGGAGTCACACATACCTTGGTCGATGTTCATACAGTTGACTACTGTTGATGCGCTCAGTTCTCTGGAATCGCCATCACAGATCACGCCACCAAGCTTGTGTCCTACAAGGAATATCCAGTATTGTATGAAAAGGGACTAAAACTGCACATGGATTTCATTTTAGTCATGGACATCATTGGAGGCATATGCACTCCCGCAAATGCCATCTCTTTGTTCTTTTGCTATTTTGTAGCGATACAAGTGCCTCGTGAGGCATCGTGACTTTGAATGCACTTCACATGAATGTAAATTCTAACCATTTCAGCTGGCCATTTTATTCAACCGATCGTCTAAAGTGAAGAATGTCGTACCGTAGAGTAAGCCAATTTGTGATCGTATACCTACCCAGTGAGTTGATAAGCATATCGTGGTGAATGCTGTCATCTCCTCCACTGGGATTGCCCGATGTGATGGCAATTGGGCCAGACACAGACACCAGATAGGCCAAGACGGAGCTGTCGGGAACACGGATGCAGATGTTGTCCTTTGTTCCAACGATATCGTAGGCATCACCGACCCCAAGATTGTACATCCATTCTCCTTTGGGTACAACACAGCTGATACCACCTGGATAGCATCTTTCCATAAAGTTCCAAAGGAGAGGGCTGAAGTCGGGCTTTGCTGCTTTCAACTGATCCAAGTTGGACAGACACAGACATATGGGTTTTGTTGCAGGACGTTCCTTGACTGTGTAGAGCCTTCGAATGGACTCGGGGTGTTTGCAGGAGGCTCCTATGGCATACACGGTGTCTGTGGGAGTTCCAACCACACCACCATTACTCAGAATAGCAGCGGCGGCTCTTAGATCGGAGGATTTATTGGACTCGTACAGCGTGCATGGGGGATAGCTTGTTTTGCCTTCAATTTCTGCTTTGGCGTCCTCCAAGTGTTTGTCCACAATTTCCTGTGGTGTGCACCCCACTCGAAAATAGGTGATCTCACCTGTAAAGACAGGGGAGAATGGATGGGTACTGACTTTACGAGCAGTGTGGCTTTCACTTTACTTAATAACAGATTCAGCAGTACAAAACAGCTCAACAAGGAAATGTTATACTTTGAAAGCAGCTGTTGATAAGGACAACTCCAGAGACATTGGGTTCCACCTCTAAAGGACATGTTTTATATCACGAGTGGTAAAAGAAGTATTTCTCAGGAGTCACACATACCTTGGTCGATGTTCATACAGTTGACTACTGTTGATGCGCTCAGTTCTCTGGAATCGCCATCACAGATCACGCCATCAAGCTTGTGTCCTACAAGGAATATCCAGTATTGTATGAAAAGGGACTAAAACTGCACATGGATTTCATTTTAGTCATGGACATCATTGGAGGCATATGCACTCCCGCAAATGCCATCTCTTTGTTCTTTTGCTATTTTGTAGCGATACAAGTGCCTCGTGAGGCATCGTGACTTTGAATGCACTTCACATGAATGTAAATTCTAACCATTTCAGCTGGCCATTTTATTCAACCGATCGTCTAAAGTGAAGAATGTCGTACCGTAGAGTAAGCCAATTTGTGATCGTATACCTACCCAGTGAGTTGATAAGCATATCGTGGTGAATGCTGTCATCTCCTCCACTGGGATTGCCCGATGTGATGGCAATTGGGCCAGACACAGACACCAGATAGGCCAAGACGGAGCTGTCGGGAACACGGATGCAGATGTTGTCCTTTGTTCCAACGATATCGTAGGCATCACCGACCCCAAGATTGTACATCCATTCTCCTTTGGGTACAACACAGCTGATACCACCTGGATAGCATCTTTCCATAAAGTTCCAAAGGAGAGGGCTGAAGTCGGGCTTTGCTGCTTTCAACTGATCCAAGTTGGACAGACACAGACATATGGGTTTTGTTGCAGGACGTTCCTTGACTGTGTAGAGCCTTCGAATGGACTCGGGGTGTTTGCAGGAGGCTCCTATGGCATACACGGTGTCTGTGGGAGTTCCAACCACACCACCATTACTCAGAATAGCAGCGGCGGCTCTTAGATCGGAGGATTTATTGGACTCGTACAGCGTGCATGGGGGATAGCTTGTTTTGCCTTCAATTTCTGCTTTGGCGTCCTCCAAGTGTTTGTCCACAATTTCCTGTGGTGTGCACCCCACTCGAAAATAGGTGATCTCACCTGTAAAGACAGGGGAGAATGGATGGGAACTGACTTTACGAGCAGTGTGGCTTTCACTTTACTTAATAACAGATTCAGCAGTACAAAACAGCTCAACAAGGAAATGTTATACTTTGAAAGCAGCTGTTGATAATGACAACTCCAGAGACATTGGGTTCCACCTCTAAAGGACATGTTTTATATCACGAGTGGTAAAAGAAGTATTTCTCAGGAGTCACACATACCTTGGTCGATGTTCATACAGTTGACTACTGTTGATGCGCTCAGTTCTCTGGAATCGCCATCACAGATCACGCCATCAAGCTTGTGTCCTACAAGGAATATCCAGTATTGTATGAAAAGGGACTAAAACTGCACATGGATTTCATTTTAGTCATGGACATCATTGGAGGCATATGCACTCCCGCAAATGCCATCTCTTTGTTCTTTTGCTATTTTGTAGCGATACAAGTGCCTCGTGAGGCATCGTGACTTTGAATGCACTTCACATGAATGTAAATTCTAACCATTTCAGCTGGCCATTTTATTCAACCGATCGTCTAAAGTGAAGAATGTCGTACCGTAGAGTAAGCCAATTTGTGATCGTATACCTACCCAGTGAGTTGATAAGCATATCGTGGTGAATGCTGTCATCTCCTCCACTGGGATTGCCCGATGTGATGGCAATTGGGCCAGACACAGACACCAGATAGGCCAAGACGGAGCTGTCGGGAACACGGATGCAGATGTTGTCCTTTGTTCCAACGATATCGTAGGCATCACCGACCCCAAGATTGTACATCCATTCTCCTTTGGGTACAACACAGCTGATACCACCTGGATAGCATCTTTCCATAAAGTTCCAAAGGAGAGGGCTGAAGTCGGGCTTTGCTGCTTTCAATTGATCCAAGTTGGACAGACACAGACATATGGGTTTTGTTGCAGGACGTTCCTTGACTGTGTAGAGCCTTCGAATGGACTCGGGGTGTTTGCAGGAGGCTCCTATGGCATACACGGTGTCTGTGGGAGCTCCAACCACACCACCATTACTCAGAATAGCAGCGGCGGCTCTTAGATCGGAGGATTTATTGGACTCGTACAGCGTGCATGGGGGATAGCTTGTTTTGCCTTCAATTTCTGCTTTGGCGTCCTCCAAGTGTTTGTCCACAATTTCCTGTGGTGTGCACCCCACTCGAAAATAGGTGATCTCACCTGTAAAGACAGGGGAGAATGGATGGGAACTGACTTTACGAGCAGTGTGGCTTTCACTTTACTTAATAACAGATTCAGCAGTACAAAACAGCTCAACAAGGAAATGTTATACTTTGAAAGCAGCTGTTGATAATGACAACTCCAGAGACATTGGGTTCCACCTCTAAAGGACATGTTTTATATCACGAGTGGTAAAAGAAGTATTTCTCAGGAGTCACACATACCTTGGTCGATGTTCATACAGTTGACTACTGTTGATGCGCTCAGTTCTCTGGAATCGCCATCACAGATCACGCCATCAAGCTTGTGTCCTACAAGGAATATCCAGTATTGTATGAAAAGGGACTAAAACTGCACATGGATTTCATTTTAGTCATGGACATCATTGGAGGCATATGCACTCCCGCAAATGCCATCTCTTTGTTCTTTTGCTATTTTGTAGCGATACAAGTGCCTCGTGAGGCATCGTGACTTTGAATGCACTTCACATGAATGTAAATTCTAACCATTTCAGCTGGCCATTTTATTCAACCGATCGTCTAAAGTGAAGAATGTCGTACCGTAGAGTAAGCCAATTTGTGATCGTATACCTACCCAGTGAGTTGATAAGCATATCGTGGTGAATGCTGTCATCTCCTCCACTGGGATTGCCCGATGTGATGGCAATTGGGCCAGACACAGACACCAGATAGGCCAAGACGGAGCTGTCGGGAACACGGATGCAGATGTTGTCCTTTGTTCCAACGATATCGTAGGCATCACCGACCCCAAGATTGTACATCCATTCTCCTTTGGGTACAACACAGCTGATACCACCTGGATAGCATCTTTCCATAAAGTTCCAAAGGAGAGGGCTGAAGTCGGGCTTTGCTGCTTTCAATTGATCCAAGTTGGACAGACACAGACATATGGGTTTTGTTGCAGGACGTTCCTTGACTGTGTAGAGCCTTCGAATGGACTCGGGGTGTTTGCAGGAGGCTCCTATGGCATACACGGTGTCTGTGGGAGTTCCAACCACACCACCATTACTCAGAATAGCAGCGGCGGCTCTTAGATTGGAGGATTTATTGGACTCGTACAGCGTGCATGGGGGATAGCTTGTTTTGCCTTCAATTTCTGCTTTGGCGTCCTCCAAGTGTTTGTCCACAATTTCCTGTGGTGTGCACCCCACTCGAAAATAGGTGATCTCACCTGTAAAGACAGGGGAGAATGGATGGGAACTGACTTTACGAGCAGTGTGGCTTTCACTTTACTTAATAACAGATTCAGCAGTACAAAACAGCTCAACTAGGAAATGTTATACTTTGAAAGCAGCTGTTGATAATGACAACTCCAGAGACATTGGGTTCCACCTCTAAAGGACATGTTTTATATCACGAGTGGTAAAAGAAGTATTTCTCAGGAGTCACACATACCTTGGTCGATGTTCATACAGTTGACTACTGTTGATGCGCTCAGTTCTCTGGAATCGCCATCACAGATCACGCCATCAAGCTTGTGTCCTACAAGGAATATCCAGTATTGTATGAAAAGGGACTAAAACTGCACATGGATTTCATTTTAGTCATGGACATCATTGGAGGCATATGCACTCCCGCAAATGCCATCTCTTTGTTCTTTTGCTATTTTGTAGCGATACAAGTGCCTCGTGAGGCATCGTGACTTTGAATGCACTTCACATGAATGTAAATTCTAACCATTTCAGCTGGCCATTTTATTCAACCGATCGTCTAAAGTGAAGAATGTCGTACCGTAGAGTAAGCCAATTTGTGATCGTATACCTACCCAGTGAGTTGATAAGCATATCGTGGTGAATGCTGTCATCTCCTCCACTGGGATTGCCCGATGTGATGGCAATTGGGCCAGACACAGACACCAGATAGGCCAAGACGGAGCTGTCGGGAACACGGATGCAGATGTTGTCCTTTGTTCCAACGATATCGTAGGCATCACCGACCCCAAGATTGTACATCCATTCTCCTTTGGGTACAACACAGCTGATACCACCTGGATAGCATCTTTCCATAAAGTTCCAAAGGAGAGGGCTGAAGTCGGGCTTTGCTGCTTTCAATTGATCCAAGTTGGACAGACACAGACATATGGGTTTTGTTGCAGGACGTTCCTTGACTGTGTAGAGCCTTCGAATGGACTCGGGGTGTTTGCAGGAGGCTCCTATGGCATACACGGTGTCTGTGGGAGTTCCAACCACACCACCATTACTCAGAATAGCAGCGGCGGCTCTTAGATTGGAGGATTTATTGGACTCGTACAGCGTGCATGGGGGATAGCTTGTTTTGCCTTCAATTTCTGCTTTGGCGTCCTCCAAGTGTTTGTCCACAATTTCCTGTGGTGTGCACCCCACTCGAAAATAGATGATCTCACCTGTAAAGACAGGGGAGAATGGATGGGAACTGACTTTACGAGCAGTGTGGCTTTCACTTTACTTAATAACAGATTCAGCAGTACAAAACAGCTCAACAAGGAAATGTTATACTTTGAAAGCAGCTGTTGATAATGACAACTCCAGAGACATTGGGTTCCACCTCTAAAGGACATGTTTTATATCACGAGTGGTAAAAGAAGTATTTCTCAGGAGTCACACATACCTTGGTCGATGTTCATACAGTTGACTACTGTTGATGCGCTCAGTTCTCTGGAATCGCCATCACAGATCACGCCATCAAGCTTGTGTCCTACAAGGAATATCCAGTATTGTATGAAAAGGGACTAAAACTGCACATGGATTTCATTTTAGTCATGGACATCATTGGAGGCATATGCACTCCCGCAAATGCCATCTCTTTGTTCTTTTGCTATTTTGTAGCGATACAAGTGCCTCGTGAGGCATCGTGACTTTGAATGCACTTCACATGAATGTAAATTCTAACCATTTCAGCTGGCCATTTTATTCAACCGATCGTCTAAAGTGAAGAATGTCGTACCGTAGAGTAAGCCAATTTGTGATCGTATACCTACCCAGTGAGTTGATAAGCATATCGTGGTGAATGCTGTCATCTCCTCCACTGGGATTGCCCGATGTGATGGCAATTGGGCCAGACACAGACACCAGATAGGCCAAGACGGAGCTGTCGGGAACACGGATGCAGATGTTGTCCTTTGTTCCAACGATATCGTAGGCATCACCGACCCCAAGATTGTACATCCATTCTCCTTTGGGTACAACACAGCTGATACCACCTGGATAGCATCTTTCCATAAAGTTCCAAAGGAGAGGGCTGAAGTCGGGCTTTGCTGCTTTCAACTGATCCAAGTTGGACAGACACAGACATATGGGTTTTGTTGCAGGACGTTCCTTGACTGTGTAGAGCCTTCGAATGGACACGGGGTGTTTGCAGGAGGCTCCTATGGCATACACGGTGTCTGTGGGAGTTCCAACCACACCACCATTACTCAGAATAGCAGCGGCGGCTCTTAGATCGGAGGATTTATTGGACTCGTACAGCGTGCATGGGGGATAGCTTGTTTTGCCTTCAATTTCTGCTTTGGCGTCCTCCAAGTGTTTGTCCACAACTTCCTGTGGTGTGCACCCCACACGAAAATAGGTGATCTCACCTGTAAAGACAGGGGAGAATGGATGGGAACTGACTTTACGAGCAGTGTGGCTTTCACTTTACTTAATAACAGATTCAGCAGTACAAAACAGCTCAACTAGGAAATGTTATACTTTGAAAGCAGCTGTTGATAATGACAACTCCAGAGACATTGGGTTTCACCTCTAAAGGACATGTTTTATATCACGAGTGGTAAAAGAAGTATTTCTCAGGAGTCACACATACCTTGGTCGATGTTCATACAGTTGACTACTGTTGATGCGCTCAGTTCTCTGGAATCGCCATCACAGATCACGCCACCAAGCTTGTGTCCTACAAGGAATATCCAGTATTGTATGAAAAGGGACTAAAACTGCACATGGATTTCATTTTAGTCATGGACATCATTGGAGGCATATGCACTCCCGCAAATGCCATCTCTTTGTTCTTTTGCTATTTTGTAGCGATACAAGTGCCTCGTGAGGCATCGTGACTTTGAATGCACTTCACATGAATGTAAATTCTAACCATTTCAGCTGGCCATTTTATTCAACCGATCGTCTAAAGTGAAGAATGTCGTACCGTAGAGTAAGCCAATTTGTGATCGTATACCTACCCAGTGAGTTGATAAGCATATCGTGGTGAATGCTGTCATCTCCTCCACTGGGATTGCCCGATGTGATGGCAATTGGGCCAGACACAGACACCAGATAGGCCAAGACGGAGCTGTCGGGAACACGGATGCAGATGTTGTCCTTTGTTCCAACGATATCGTAGGCATCACCGACCCCAAGATTGTACATCCATTCTCCTTTGGGTACAACACAGCTGATACCACCTGGATAGCATCTTTCCATAAAGTTCCAAAGGAGAGGGCTGAAGTCGGGCTTTGCTGCTTTCAATTGATCCAAGTTGGACAGACACAGACATATGGGTTTTGTTGCAGGACGTTCCTTGACTGTGTAGAGCCTTCGAATGGACTCGGGGTGTTTGCAGGAGGCTCCTATGGCATACACGGTGTCTGTGGGAGTTCCAACCACACCACCATTACTCAGAATAGCAGCGGCGGCTCTTAGATCGGAGGATTTATTGGACTCGTACAGCGTGCATGGGGGATAGCTTGTTTTGCCTTCAATTTCTGCTTTGGCGTCCTCCAAGTGTTTGTCCACAATTTCCTGTGGTGTGCACCCCACTCGAAAATAGGTGATCTCACCTGTAAAGACAGGGGAGAATGGATGGGTACTGACTTTACGAGCAGTGTGGCTTTCACTTTACTTAATAACAGATTCAGCAGTACAAAACAGCTCAACAAGGAAATGTTATACTTTGAAAGCAGCTGTTGATAAGGACAACTCCAGAGACATTGGGTTCCACCTCTAAAGGACATGTTTTATATCACGAGTGGTAAAAGAAGTATTTCTCAGGAGTCACACATACCTTGGTCGATGTTCATACAGTTGACTACTGTTGATGCGCTCAGTTCTCTGGAATCGCCATCACAGATCACGCCATCAAGCTTGTGTCCTACAAGGAATATCCAGTATTGTATGAAAAGGGACTAAAACTGCACATGGATTTCATTTTAGTCATGGACATCATTGGAGGCATATGCACTCCCGCAAATGCCATCTCTTTGTTCTTTTGCTATTTTGTAGCGATACAAGTGCCTCGTGAGGCATCGTGACTTTGAATGCACTTCACATGAATGTAAATTCTAACCATTTCAGCTGGCCATTTTATTCAACCGATCGTCTAAAGTGAAGAATGTCGTACCGTAGAGTAAGCCAATTTGTGATCGTATACCTACCCAGTGAGTTGATAAGCATATCGTGGTGAATGCTGTCATCTCCTCCACTGGGATTGCCCGATGTGATGGCAATTGGGCCAGACACAGACACCAGATAGGCCAAGACGGAGCTGTCGGGAACACGGATGCAGATGTTGTCCTTTGTTCCAACGATATCGTAGGCATCACCGACCCCAAGATTGTACATCCATTCTCCTTTGGGTACAACACAGCTGATACCACCTGGATAGCATCTTTCCATAAAGTTCCAAAGGAGAGGGCTGAAGTCGGGCTTTGCTGCTTTCAACTGATCCAAGTTGGACAGACACAGACATATGGGTTTTGTTGCAGGACGTTCCTTGACTGTGTAGAGCCTTCGAATGGACTCGGGGTGTTTGCAGGAGGCTCCTATGGCATACACGGTGTCTGTGGGAGTTCCAACCACACCACCATTACTCAGAATAGCAGCGGCGGCTCTTAGATCGGAGGATTTATTGGACTCGTACAGCGTGCATGGGGGATAGCTTGTTTTGCCTTCAATTTCTGCTTTGGCGTCCTCCAAGTGTTTGTCCACAACTTCCTGTGGTGTGCACCCCACACGAAAATAGGTGATCTCACCTGTAAAGACAGGGGAGAATGGATGGGAACTGACTTTACGAGCAGTGTGGCTTTCACTTTACTTAATAACAGATTCAGCAGTACAAAACAGCTCAACTAGGAAATGTTATACTTTGAAAGCAGCTGTTGATAATGACAACTCCAGAGACATTGGGTTTCACCTCTAAAGGACATGTTTTATATCACGAGTGGTAAAAGAAGTATTTCTCAGGAGTCACACATACCTTGGTCGATGTTCATACAGTTGACTACTGTTGATGCGCTCAGTTCTCTGGAATCGCCATCACAGATCACGCCACCAAGCTTGTGTCCTACAAGGAATATCCAGTATTGTATGAAAAGGGACTAAAACTGCACATGGATTTCATTTTAGTCATGGACATCATTGGAGGCATATGCACTCCCGCAAATGCCATCTCTTTGTTCTTTTGCTATTTTGTAGCGATACAAGTGCCTCGTGAGGCATCGTGACTTTGAATGCACTTCACATGAATGTAAATTCTAACCATTTCAGCTGGCCATTTTATTCAACCGATCGTCTAAAGTGAAGAATGTCGTACCGTAGAGTAAGCCAATTTGTGATCGTATACCTACCCAGTGAGTTGATAAGCATATCGTGGTGAATGCTGTCATCTCCTCCACTGGGATTGCCCGATGTGATGGCAATTGGGCCAGACACAGACACCAGATAGGCCAAGACGGAGCTGTCGGGAACACGGATGCAGATGTTGTCCTTTGTTCCAACGATATCGTAGGCATCACCGACCCCAAGATTGTACATCCATTCTCCTTTGGGTACAACACAGCTGATACCACCTGGATAGCATCTTTCCATAAAGTTCCAAAGGAGAGGGCTGAAGTCGGGCTTTGCTGCTTTCAATTGATCCAAGTTGGACAGACACAGACATATGGGTTTTGTTGCAGGACGTTCCTTGACTGTGTAGAGCCTTCGAATGGACTCGGGGTGTTTGCAGGAGGCTCCTATGGCATACACGGTGTCTGTGGGAGTTCCAACCACACCACCATTACTCAGAATAGCAGCGGCGGCTCTTAGATCGGAGGATTTATTGGACTCGTACAGCGTGCATGGGGGATAGCTTGTTTTGCCTTCAATTTCTGCTTTGGCGTCCTCCAAGTGTTTGTCCACAATTTCCTGTGGTGTGCACCCCACTCGAAAATAGGTGATCTCACCTGTAAAGACAGGGGAGAATGGATGGGTACTGACTTTACGAGCAGTGTGGCTTTCACTTTACTTAATAACAGATTCAGCAGTACAAAACAGCTCAACAAGGAAATGTTATACTTTGAAAGCAGCTGTTGATAAGGACAACTCCAGAGACATTGGGTTCCACCTCTAAAGGACATGTTTTATATCACGAGTGGTAAAAGAAGTATTTCTCAGGAGTCACACATACCTTGGTCGATGTTCATACAGTTGACTACTGTTGATGCGCTCAGTTCTCTGGAATCGCCATCACAGATCACGCCATCAAGCTTGTGTCCTACAAGGAATATCCAGTATTGTATGAAAAGGGACTAAAACTGCACATGGATTTCATTTTAGTCATGGACATCATTGGAGGCATATGCACTCCCGCAAATGCCATCTCTTTGTTCTTTTGCTATTTTGTAGCGATACAAGTGCCTCGTGAGGCATCGTGACTTTGAATGCACTTCACATGAATGTAAATTCTAACCATTTCAGCTGGCCATTTTATTCAACCGATCGTCTAAAGTGAAGAATGTCGTACCGTAGAGTAAGCCAATTTGTGATCGTATACCTACCCAGTGAGTTGATAAGCATATCGTGGTGAATGCTGTCATCTCCTCCACTGGGATTGCCCGATGTGATGGCAATTGGGCCAGACACAGACACCAGATAGGCCAAGACGGAGCTGTCGGGAACACGGATGCAGATGTTGTCCTTTGTTCCAACGATATCGTAGGCATCACCGACCCCAAGATTGTACATCCATTCTCCTTTGGGTACAACACAGCTGATACCACCTGGATAGCATCTTTCCATAAAGTTCCAAAGGAGAGGGCTGAAGTCGGGCTTTGCTGCTTTCAATTGATCCAAGTTGGACAGACACAGACATATGGGTTTTGTTGCAGGACGTTCCTTGACTGTGTAGAGCCTTCGAATGGACTCGGGGTGTTTGCAGGAGGCTCCTATGGCATACACGGTGTCTGTGGGAGTTCCAACCACACCACCATTACTCAGAATAGCAGCGGCGGCTCTTAGATCGGAGGATTTATTGGACTCGTACAGCGTGCATGGGGGATAGCTTGTTTTGCCTTCAATTTCTGCTTTGGCGTCCTCCAAGTGTTTGTCCACAATTTCCTGTGGTGTGCACCCCACTCGAAAATAGGTGATCTCACCTGTAAAGACAGGGGAGAATGGATGGGTACTGACTTTACGAGCAGTGTGGCTTTCACTTTACTTAATAACAGATTCAGCAGTACAAAACAGCTCAACAAGGAAATGTTATACTTTGAAAGCAGCTGTTGATAAGGACAACTCCAGAGACATTGGGTTCCACCTCTAAAGGACATGTTTTATATCACGAGTGGTAAAAGAAGTATTTCTCAGGAGTCACACATACCTTGGTCGATGTTCATACAGTTGACTACTGTTGATGCGCTCAGTTCTCTGGAATCGCCATCACAGATCACGCCATCAAGCTTGTGTCCTACAAGGAATATCCAGTATTGTATGAAAAGGGACTAAAACTGCACATGGATTTCATTTTAGTCATGGACATCATTGGAGGCATATGCACTCCCGCAAATGCCATCTCTTTGTTCTTTTGCTATTTTGTAGCGATACAAGTGCCTCGTGAGGCATCGTGACTTTGAATGCACTTCACATGAATGTAAATTCTAACCATTTCAGCTGGCCATTTTATTCAACCGATCGTCTAAAGTGAAGAATGTCGTACCGTAGAGTAAGCCAATTTGTGATCGTATACCTACCCAGTGAGTTGATAAGCATATCGTGGTGAATGCTGTCATCTCCTCCACTGGGATTGCCCGATGTGATGGCAATTGGGCCAGACACAGACACCAGATAGGCCAAGACGGAGCTGTCGGGAACACGGATGCAGATGTTGTCCTTTGTTCCAACGATATCGTAGGCATCACCGACCCCAAGATTGTACATCCATTCTCCTTTGGGTACAACACAGCTGATACCACCTGGATAGCATCTTTCCATAAAGTTCCAAAGGAGAGGGCTGAAGTCGGGCTTTGCTGCTTTCAACTGATCCAAGTTGGACAGACACAGACATATGGGTTTTGTTGCAGGACGTTCCTTGACTGTGTAGAGCCTTCGAATGGACTCGGGGTGTTTGCAGGAGGCTCCTATGGCATACACGGTGTCTGTGGGAGTTCCAACCACAAAACCATTACTCAGAATAGCAGCGGCGGCTCTTAGATCGGAGGATTTATTGGACTCGTACAGCGTGCATGGGGGATAGCTTGTTTTGCCTTCAATTTCTGCTTTGGCGTCCTCCAAGTGTTTGTCCACAACTTCCTGTGGTGTGCACCCCACACGAAAATAGGTGATCTCACCTGTAAAGACAGGGGAGAATGGATGGGAACTGACTTTACGAGCAGTGTGGCTTTCACTTTACTTAATAACAGATTCAGCAGTACAAAACAGCTCAACTAGGAAATGTTATACTTTGAAAGCAGCTGTTGATAATGACACCTCCAGAGACATTGGGTTTCACCTCTAAAGGACATGTTTTATATCACGAGTGGTAAAAGAAGTATTTCTCAGGAGTCACACATACCTTGGTCGATGTTCATACAGTTGACTACTGTTGATGCGCTCAGTTCTCTGGAATCGCCATCACAGATCACGCCATCAAGCTTGTGTCCTACAAGGAATATCCAGTATTGTATGAAAAGGGACTAAAACTGCACATGGATTTCATTTTAGTCATGGACATCATTGGAGGCATATGCACTCCCGCAAATGCCATCTCTTTGTTCTTTTGCTATTTTGTAGCGATACAAGTGCCTCGTGAGGCATCGTGACTTTGAATGCACTTCACATGAATGTAAATTCTAACCATTTCAGCTGGCCATTTTATTCAACCGATCGTCTAAAGTGAAGAATGTCGTACCGTAGAGTAAGCCAATTTGTGATCGTATACCTACCCAGTGAGTTGATAAGCATATCGTGGTGAATGCTGTCATCTCCTCCACTGGGATTGCCCGATGTGATGGCAATTGGGCCAGACACAGACACCAGATAGGCCAAGACGGAGCTGTCGGGAACACGGATGCAGATGTTGTCCTTTGTTCCAACGATATCGTAGGCATCACCGACCCCAAGATTGTACATCCATTCTCCTTTGGGTACAACACAGCTGATACCACCTGGATAGCATCTTTCCATAAAGTTCCAAAGGAGAGGGCTGAAGTCGGGCTTTGCTGCTTTCAATTGATCCAAGTTGGACAGACACAGACATATGGGTTTTGTTGCAGGACGTTCCTTGACTGTGTAGAGCCTTCGAATGGACTCGGGGTGTTTGCAGGAGGCTCCTATGGCATACACGGTGTCTGTGGGAGTTCCAACCACACCACCATTACTCAGAATAGCAGCGGCGGCTCTTAGATCGGAGGATTTATTGGACTCGTACAGCGTGCATGGGGGATAGCTTGTTTTGCCTTCAATTTCTGCTTTGGCGTCCTCCAAGTGTTTGTCCACAATTTCCTGTGGTGTGCACCCCACTCGAAAATAGGTGATCTCACCTGTAAAGACAGGGGAGAATGGATGGGAACTGACTTTACGAGCAGTGTGGCTTTCACTTTACTTAATAACAGATTCAGCAGTACAAAACAGCTCAACAAGGAAATGTTATACTTTGAAAGCAGCTGTTGATAATGACAACTCCAGAGACATTGGGTTCCACCTCTAAAGGACATGTTTTATATCACGAGTGGTAAAAGAAGTATTTCTCAGGAGTCACACATACCTTGGTCGATGTTCATACAGTTGACTACTGTTGATGCGCTCAGTTCTCTGGAATCGCCATCACAGATCACGCCATCAAGCTTGTGTCCTACAAGGAATATCCAGTATTGTATGAAAAGGGACTAAAACTGCACATGGATTTCATTTTAGTCATGGACATCATTGGAGGCATATGCACTCCCGCAAATGCCATCTCTTTGTTCTTTTGCTATTTTGTAGCAATACAAGTGCCTCGAGAGGCATCGTGACTTTGAATGCACTTCACATGAATGTAAATTCTAACCATTTCAGCTGGCCATTTTATTCAACCGATCGTCTAAAGTGAAGAATGTCGTACCGTAGAGTAAGCCAATTTGTGATCGTATACCTACCCAGTGAGTTGATAAGCATATCGTGGTGAATGCTGTCATCTCCTCCACTGGGATTGCCCGATGTGATGGCAATTGGGCCAGACACAGACACCAGATAGGCCAAGACGGAGCTGTCGGGAACACGGATGCAGATGTTGTCCTTTGTTCCAACGATATCGTAGGCATCACCGACCCCAAGATTGTACATCCATTCTCCTTTGGGTACAACACAGCTGATACCACCTGGATAGCATCTTTCCATAAAGTTCCAAAGGAGAGGGCTGAAGTCGGGCTTTGCTGCTTTCAACTGATCCAAGTTGGACAGACACAGACATATGGGTTTTGTTGCAGGACGTTCCTTGACTGTGTAGAGCCTTCGAATGGACTCGGGGTGTTTGCAGGAGGCTCCTATGGCATACACGGTGTCTGTGGGAGTTCCAACCACAAAACCATTACTCAGAATAGCAGCGGCGGCTCTTAGATCGGAGGATTTATTGGACTCGTACAGCGTGCATGGGGGATAGCTTGTTTTGCCTTCAATTTCTGCTTTGGCGTCCTCCAAGTGTTTGTCCACAACTTCCTGTGGTGTGCACCCCACACGAAAATAGGTGATCTCACCTGTAAAGACAGGGGAGAATGGATGGGAACTGACTTTACGAGCAGTGTGGCTTTCACTTTACTTAATAACAGATTCAGCAGTACAAAACAGCTCAACTAGGAAATGTTATACTTTGAAAGCAGCTGTTGATAATGACAACTCCAGAGACATTGGGTTTCACCTCTAAAGGACATGTTTTATATCACGAGTGGTAAAAGAAGTATTTCTCAGGAGTCACACATACCTTGGTCGATGTTCATACAGTTGACTACTGTTGATGCGCTCAGTTCTCTGGAATCGCCATCACAGATCACGCCATCAAGCTTGTGTCCTACAAGGAATATCCAGTATTGTATGAAAAGGGACTAAAACTGCACATGGATTTCATTTTAGTCATGGACATCATTGGAGGCATATGCACTCCCGCAAATGCCATCTCTTTGTTCTTTTGCTATTTTGTAGCGATACAAGTGCCTCGTGAGGCATCGTGACTTTGAATGCACTTCACATGAATGTAAATTCTAACCATTTCAGCTGGCCATTTTATTCAACCGATCGTCTAAAGTGAAGAATGTCGTACCGTAGAGTAAGCCAATTTGTGATCGTATACCTACCCAGTGAGTTGATAAGCATATCGTGGTGAATGCTGTCATCTCCTCCACTGGGATTGCCCGATGTGATGGCAATTGGGCCAGACACAGACACCAGATAGGCCAAGACGGAGCTGTCGGGAACACGGATGCAGATGTTGTCCTTTGTTCCAACGATATCGTAGGCATCACCGACCCCAAGATTGTACATCCATTCTCCTTTGGGTACAACACAGCTGATACCACCTGGATAGCATCTTTCCATAAAGTTCCAAAGGAGAGGGCTGAAGTCGGGCTTTGCTGCTTTCAATTGATCCAAGTTGGACAGACACAGACATATGGGTTTTGTTGCAGGACGTTCCTTGACTGTGTAGAGCCTTCGAATGGACTCGGGGTGTTTGCAGGAGGCTCCTATGGCATACACGGTGTCTGTGGGAGTTCCAACCACACCACCATTACTCAGAATAGCAGCGGCGGCTCTTAGATCGGAGGATTTATTGGACTCGTACAGCGTGCATGGGGGATAGCTTGTTTTGCCTTCAATTTCTGCTTTGGCGTCCTCCAAGTGTTTGTCCACAATTTCCTGTGGTGTGCACCCCACTCGAAAATAGGTGATCTCACCTGTAAAGACAGGGGAGAATGGATGGGAACTGACTTTACGAGCAGTGTGGCTTTCACTTTACTTAATAACAGATTCAGCAGTACAAAACAGCTCAACAAGGAAATGTTATACTTTGAAAGCAGCTGTTGATAATGACAACTCCAGAGACATTGGGTTCCACCTCTAAAGGACATGTTTTATATCACGAGTGGTAAAAGAAGTATTTCTCAGGAGTCACACATACCTTGGTCGATGTTCATACAGTTGACTACTGTTGATGCGCTCAGTTCTCTGGAATCGCCATCACAGATCACGCCATCAAGCTTGTGTCCTACAAGGAATATCCAGTATTGTATGAAAAGGGACTAAAACTGCACATGGATTTCATTTTAGTCATGGACATCATTGGAGGCATATGCACTCCCGCAAATGCCATCTCTTTGTTCTTTTGCTATTTTGTAGCGATACAAGTGCCTCGAGAGGCATCGTGACTTTGAATGCACTTCACATGAATGTAAATTCTAACCATTTCAGCTGGCCATTTTATTCAACCGATCGTCTAAAGTGAAGAATGTCGTACCGTAGAGTAAGCCAATTTGTGATCGTATACCTACCCAGTGAGTTGATAAGCATATCGTGGTGAATGCTGTCATCTCCTCCACTGGGATTGCCCGATGTGATGGCAATTGGGCCAGACACAGACACCAGATAGGCCAAGACGGAGCTGTCGGGAACACGGATGCAGATGTTGTCCTTTGTTCCAACGATATCGTAGGCATCACCGACCCCAAGATTGTACATCCATTCTCCTTTGGGTACAACACAGCTGATACCACCTGGATAGCATCTTTCCATAAAGTTCCAAAGGAGAGGGCTGAAGTCGGGCTTTGCTGCTTTCAATTGATCCAAGTTGGACAGACACAGACATATGGGTTTTGTTGCAGGACGTTCCTTGACTGTGTAGAGCCTTCGAATGGACTCGGGGTGTTTGCAGGAGGCTCCTATGGCATACACGGTGTCTGTAGGGGTCCCGATTACACCACCTTGTGCCAAGATTCGTCCTACTTTTCTTAAAGCGGATGCTTTCCTGGAGCTGAATAGTTGACATCGAATTGTGAGTTTGTCTTTCTGCTGGAAATGCTGGAAGGAAATTATACATTTTTTCAGTTTTGCTTGAAGGATTCTTTGCTGTTTTTTTGTAAAATGTCTTGTCGGTGATGTGTTATCGAAGATGTTTTCACTTAACCTTTTCGAGGTAGTTTACTTATTATATATGCTCCGCAAAGTCTTTAGATAGCAGCACTACCTACCTTGTTGTGCCTCCTGATGTCACTGGGGGTTACTACAGGTGGTCGTCTTATTATTCCAATAACCATGGTGACGTCTGGAATGGAGAATATTGTTTGGTTATTACAGGTATTTTTGTCTGGCTGGTCCTGTTAACATCTAAGAATTGGGCTTCCAGAACCCGTGTTTGACATAACAGGCGACTAACGGGATCGGGTGGCGAGGCTGGTTCACCTGATTGACCACATGCATAGATCGATGTTCATGATGTTGATCGCTGGGATGTCTTGTCGGAATTCGATCATGTGCATACTGCCGCCATACAGTTGGAATATGGTTTGAGTATAGAAACCATTGGTAATCATAAATGTGGGATGTTCCTGCAAAGTTCGGTTTGCACTTATGGTCGCATTGGGTATAGATCTGACACTCTCGATTTTGGGCTGATATTGATTGTTTTAATTTTCTCCAAAACGTATTATTTAGCTACCACTACTTTAACAACAACTTAGATATATATTCATTTATACCTTATACACATATTTGCTGATATTGCAATATGTGTTCATTAAGTTAAATATTATCAAGTGGTTATGTCACCTTAAGATATATGTCAAATTATCACATACAGCAGATACAGGAATATGAAAATATACGTACAATTTCTCAGGTGTTCACAACGATGTGTCTTTGTAGTTCAAAATGACCAAGGTGAATAGATGTCACTTGTAGATTCCTCGTTTACAGCAGTTAATGGTATATCCTGGTTTAGAGGTAGATGCCGAAATCCGAAATTGAGGCCTCCGAGGATCACAAGAAATACAAAACACACTTGGAAAATAGAAGAAAACTCGTTGAATACGCTATCTCCAAAATCCAAGAATTCCAGTGTTTCGTTCTCAAATCCCGTATTTGCACAAGCTTTTTAACGACGTTGGAAATGTAAAGAAAATCGTAATAAAACGCTATCTTTCAAATCCAACTCGTCTCCTCCGATCACAAAGAGAGCTCTGATAGCACTAAAGGCCATCGGTCGAATATATATACTCAACAGCAAATTAGGTTCGTGTGAGCGGTCATCTGATTCGCCATTGAAGAGGAGGCGTGGCTACCTGTTTCAAACACCACATTTGGACTTAAGGAGGGACAGGGTTGGCGGCCATCTTTGATCACGGCATGTGTGGGTGTCAATTTTAGCAACATCTCTCGCTATCCCGTGGATCGTGGAATATTTATTCAATAACAGCTGGTTGTCCATTGGCGCATGCTGCGTTTTGCAGACGCGGTATGGTGTAGTCGATGTCACGTGGCATTTGTTGACGTTGAGGAAATGGACATCGACAGTAACTGTGATGATGTAGAGACACGAGTCGATTTTACTCAATCACAGCAGCTGATCGCTGTGTTGGCTCAACAAAGCCTCGCAGGAGGTGTTTACGATGTTATTATTGGGTGTATTTTTTCACTTATTACTTTAGGGGGTCCGGGCAAAAGGTCGCGATATTTGTCAAAGGTTATCATACGGAATAGGCGTTTACTGGTGTAAACAATATTATTTTTTTACATATTGTGTATATATTGATATGTGATCAGTTAATAAATAGCTTAAAATATTTATATTTTATATAAATCACACACATACAGATGGTATATAATGAACCTATGCACATTGAGAGGTAAAGGTTATTGATATTTAAGCCAAATAAATCATTTTATCTTATAGGAATAGTAAACGATAATGAAAATAACAATTATAATGATGATGATACCAGTTGTAAAATACTTCCAGTCATGCAGTGACACAACCGATGAAAAATCGCAGGTTATCATTGCCCATCAAAGCCGAAAAATCATAGTTTATTCATAAATTCTATCGATAAAAAAAATACACTGGTCATCTGCTCTATTTTTGTGCCACACATATTCTTAATATAACACAATACCATAAATAAATCATGTGGTTTGATTCGGAAATAAATGTAATGAGGATTTAGTATCTGTTTGATGTGAACTTCAAAGCGAAATCCTCGACTGCTTAATGCTATATTAAGCGTTGTCATATTTTTATGAATTTCGCGCCATGTGTTACGTAACCAAGTCAACGTTCAGTGTTAACCACAAAAATTCATCATTACAAGATAGTAGGTTAGTTCTACATCCCTAATCCCCAAACCGTTAAGCGGAGGGTGTGTCACTGTTTGCTGCGTAATTCATTAGCGTTTAGAAAACCGCAAAATCGAAAACATGCAAAAAAACCCCAACACTTTAATCCCTTGAAACATTTAAACGGAACTCTTGAACTTGGGGGATGAAAACTCAAACATATCACGAGTGACATATCACAAGATGGGGTGTGGTGTTTTTCTAAAACCTGTTTCAGCTCGGTCAAGTTTCATACAAGACGTCATCCACAGTGCCGACGTAGATGTCCCGACAACGACTTCCCCGCCCCGGGCGTAACCTTTTTCACGCTTATTTCCGTGGTTAGTGCTTTCGTTAACGTTCAAGCCGCACACGACCCTTTCATGTAAGGCGCGTGTCCGTACTGACCAGTGCACGAGGTTATTTGACCACTGGGTTAACCGATCACAATGACCACTTCAATCAAGCTCTGTTTTCATTCATGGATGCGTCTCTGATAATTAAAAACAACACTTTTTGGATGATATGCAATTTTTGCGGTATATGATATTTGAAGCACATGCGCTTAGTCTTCACTACCAAATTATTCCTTCAAAATATTCATGACCCGATGTTGTTGCTCAGAGTCTGTTGATAACTAAAGAGATGTGAGTACTTTGAAACAGAAAATGATAACAAGCAAAAAATAAATTTTAAAAAATAATAAAAAGGAATAAAGGAATAAAGGAATAAAAATAATAAAAAAGAAAAGAAAAAAGGCCGTGAACCAATTGCTACGACAACCATGTCTGTACAGTATCAATACCATAATTGTATTATTTTTTTAAAATCGAAACAATCAGATGAGCCCTCTTTTTAAAGTATGAGGGTAGCTTAGTGGTTAAATTGTTCCCTCATCACGCCGAAGACCTGGGTTCGATTCCTCACAGAGGTACAGTGTTCAAAACGCATTTATGGTACCCCACCGTTATACTGCTGGAATATTGCTAAAAACGGCGTAAAATTAAACTCACTCACATTCACTCCCTCAGTTGTAAGAGATGTGGTTCGAACATATCCCGGAAATGTACATTTTTTCCTCACTTAAAGAAACGATTACATGTCAGTATGCACATGTTCAAGTTTAACAGAGAACTACACCTAGTATATTTCAGAATGCTTATTTTTTATTTGTAACAAACAGGGTTCAGTCCCCCTTTGTGTGTTTTCTTTTTTCGTCAAACACATCGAACACAAGGAAAAGGAGACCTATCACGTATGGCAAAGTCCGGTGTATTTTAACATGGCCTGGTGACGTAACGATTTAAAACACACGTTTTGGATGCTGTTGTCTACCTAATCTCTCCTTAACAAGACAGGGCGTTTCAGTTTCACAGTCGTGTCGCATGATGAAAATCTTCATAGTTTTACATGAAACTTTACCAAAAAAATGTTGATAAGTTACAGTATTTGCGGAAAACACTGTATCTTTTCGGCAAGAAACGTTTTTTCAATAATTGTATATTTTGCTTGAACAAGATGCATTGTTTGTCATACAGAAAATGATAAAGGAAATTGCAGAATTATACTTTGGGGGCGGAAATGTAATTTGTGTTTGAAACATGAACACAAAAGATACATTATGATGGGGTGTGTTGCGTGAATATTATCGGTCGCCGCAGTCAGCAATATTAAGGTTGCCCAGAGTAACCAGAGAATGAAAACATGATAAGAGATGATAAGGATAGGATGACATCTCAACAAGACTCAATTGACACTGACCAGCTGATACCCATTAGTCGTCTGAAATTTTGACGCATTTGGTTGATTTGTTTGCTGTTTAACCACACACTCAGCAATATTTTAGTTATAAGGCGGTGGTTTGGAAATAACCCAGTGATCAACTGCATGAGCATCGATGTATGCAAATGGGAACCAACGACATGGTTTTCTTCTAAAATGTAAATGTAAATGTAAATGTAAATGTAAACTAAATGTAAATGTAAATGTAAATGTAAACTAAATGTAAACTAAATGTAAATGTAAATGTAAATGTAAACTAAATGTAAATGTAAATGTAAATGTAAATTAAATGTAAATGTAAATGTAAATGTAAGTGTAAAATGTAAATGTAAATGTAAATGTAAATGTAAATGTAAATGTAAATTAAATGTAAATGCAAATGTAAATGTAAGTGTAAAATGTAAATGTAAATGTAAATGTAAATGTAAATGTAAATGTAAATGTAAATGTAAATGTAAATGCCGCTAACGTCATTTGGGGGCGGTTTCGGTCGATGATGGAGACTGGTTATTCTCTAGCATTGATGTTTTATTATCCATTCAATGACAGTGGAGAGTACACGTCTTATCATGATTATTAACATTAAGATATCGCGTTTGGGTTACGTCCCTTAGGTGTGCCAGAATGCTCTGATTTGGACCCAGGCTAACTATGATCATGAGCCCCTGATTTGGGGGTTCACCAAATTTAAAAAACGTCTGCATGAGGCCCTTTGGGCTCTCACAATATGTCAGATGAGACACTTACATATACTCATAGAAACAAATAAGGGAACATGAAAGTACACGCGTTTTCTTTATTCTTTTTCCAGGTTTCCTTACAAGGTATGTATAGCACTGTGAGTGAAATTCTGGAAATAAAGAAAGGAACACTTGTATTTTCTTGTGTTCACTTATTCGTTTCTATTAATTCGAATGAATTATTGTTCAAACTGTGTGTAAGATCACTTGTGATTGATTGTACGCTCTGGACAATGGGTAATTTATTATTATCATTTTAAGTTGTGGATGAACTAATTTGATTAACATTTTTATATCTCAGTTCAAACTATTCACTGGTGAGGTTTTCATCGGCATTATTTTTTTTTGTTGCCTATGGCAACATTTCCAACATGATCATATCAGGGACATCGTAAATGGGTTGTGACACATTTGCATCTAACTGGGGAATCGACATAGCGAGTGAACGCTTGAACCATTAAGCTACCCCACCAGCCCGTGACTTCAATATAATTGTTGACACATGTTGGTATTACCTGA
This sequence comes from Haliotis asinina, assembly GCF_037392515.1. Taxonomy (NCBI): domain Eukaryota; kingdom Metazoa; phylum Mollusca; class Gastropoda; order Lepetellida; family Haliotidae; genus Haliotis; species Haliotis asinina. The sequence goes on from NC_090286.1 coordinate 41,168,147, forward strand.
AGGAAGATCGGGAATAGGAAAATAGTATTTGGGATCGCCCACATTTTATGAATTATATACTGCTTTTGATATGGGTTTTGTCAGACGGCAGAAATGACGTGTCTGGCCTCAGAGAGGCTTCCGTGATGGGAAACTCCCTTCCTCAACTTAGAAGGAATGGGAACATCTTGTAAAACATATTTAACATACATTTTGCAAGTTCTGTTTTCTATTTGAAACATAACAAGTTTGAAAACATTTACATACAAGTAAGTTGAGTACTTTAGTATTAATATCATACTTTCAGAAAAACGTTTAAGCTTGCTTAAATACATTTAGACCGAGAAAAACAAGCGTACGTTTGATGTACATGAGTTTGTACGTGAATGTGCGTGCGTGTGTGTGTTTATGTAAGCGTGCTTGCCTGTGTCTGTGGTGAACATGTCTGTAAGTCGATACAGTCTTTTAGTAATTTCAGTCCGTGTCCATTGCCGTAGTCCCTAACGAATGTGTGCACGAGTGTACGTGGTAACACGAGAGAGCGTGGGGACGGTTTAACCAAGACCTTTTAAACTCAACCTAACATTCATTGTCGTTACACATTTTCTTCTAAAGACGTGAAATGAACACCACGTGACTCAAAGACTGAAACTTTGCCGACATCAATGAACCTACAAGGACAATGATGGACACTACCCGAACATTTTACAATAAAGTTCATTATATTAAGTTTTGAGCGCGTTGAAATTTACAGAAATTCTAACGATGATATAAACAAAAGCGCACTGCACAATGCATACATGCATCAAGACTCTCACGAGCACATTATATCCGGGATACTAGATTAAAGACGCCCGCAATTACCCCGACTAAGAATTCGCTGGTGTACTTTAATCTGTTTTCTACATAGATGTCAAGGTTTTGACCTGTCTTCGGGACATTTTAGACGAGCGGTATTGAAGGATGTACATTTGAACAAAAGCAAGTCTGTAGACATCAACGTCACAGAGAAACAGACAATACAGAGACGAACAAGGAAGTGGTCTTGTTTGTTTCTGGGACACGCTGTACAACGCGACTTGGCGACTCGACAGCCACAAATCAGTAAGTATTACCTTAAAGCTCTTGATGATTGTAGCCACGCTAACACGCTACAGGTTAATTTTAAACTGTTGAAATGACATGAGACAAACCCATCTATAGGCGACATTCATTCGAAAAATATGTGCAAATAAAATAATTGCCTACTAGTAGTTAATCAGTACCGAAATTATTTCGGCGCTTGCATGTAGACCCGTGAAGGTCCGGGGTAGAATAGGCCTTCAGCAAGCCATGCTTACCATAAAAGGCGACCGTGCTTGCGGTAATTAAGAGGTGACTAACGGGATCGGGTGGTCAGGCTTGCTGACTTGGTTGACACATGTTATCGGTTCCCAATTGCGCAGATCGATGCTCATGTTGTTGATCACTGCATTGTCTGGTCCAGACTCGATTATTTACAGACCGCCGCCATATAGCTAGAATATTGCTGAATGTGGCGTAAAACTAAACTCACTCACTCTTGTAGACACATACCGGTGTTATTCAAAGTCCAGTGTTCACGGTGCTTGAAGATGACGTCATGGTGGATCTAAATGAGACTTTTCATCAATATGAATCAGTGCATGTAACGACAATATTAACTCCATCAACAATATTAACACGTGTTATATAATTACAAACTCTCGACCAATGAAAACCATGCATACGTGTTTGATGGTGGCTGTAAATGATACAACCATGAAACGGTTATTCCGATTTATGCATAGCATGCGGGTATCATAGTCGGGTATCAGAGTTTTACTATGAGTATCATAGTCTTGATATCGGTATCAAAGTCTTGATTCGGGTATCAGAGTTTTACTATGAGAATCATAGTCTTGATATCGGTATCACCGTCTTGATTCGGGTATCAGAGTTTCACTATGAGAATCATAGTCTTGATATCGGTATCACAGTCTTGATTCGGGTATCAGAGTTTTACTATGAGTATCATAGTCTTGATATCGGTATCAAAGTCTTGATTCGGGTATCAGAGTTTTACTATGAGTATCATAGTCTTGGTATCGGTATCAAAGTCTTGATTCGGGTATCAGAGTTTTACTATGAGTATCGTAGTCTTGATATCGGTATCAAAGTCTTGATTCGGGTATCAGAGTTTTACTATGAGAATCATTGTCTTGATATCGGTATCACAGTCTTGATTCGGGTATCAGAGTTTTACTATGAGTATCATAGTCTTGGTATCGGTATCACAGTCTTGATTCGGGTATCAGAGTTTTACTATGAGTATCGTAGTCTTGATATCGGTATCAAAGTCTTGATTCGGGTATCAGAGTTTTACTATGAGAATCATAGTCTTGATATCGGTATCACAGTCTTGATTCGGGTATCAGAATTTTACTATGAGTATCATAGTCTTGATATCGGTATCAAAGTCTTGATTCGGGTATCAGAGTTTTACTATGGGTATCGTAGTCTTGATATCGGTATCAAAGTTTTGATTCGGGTATCAGAGTTTTACTATGAGTATCATAGTCTTGATATCGGTATGACAGTCTTGGTTCGGGTATCAGAGTTGTACTATGGGTTTCATAGTGTTGGTATCGGTATGACAGTCTTGATTCGGGTATCACAGTTGTACTATGGGTATCATAGTGTTGATTCGCGTATCGGAGTTGTATTATGGGTACCATAGTCTTGATTGGGGTATCGCAGTTGTACTATGAGTATCATAGTCTTGATTCGGGTATCAGGCTTGTACTATGAGTATCATAGTGTTGATATCGGTATCACAGTCTTGATTCGGGTATTAGAGTTGTACTATCGGTATCATAGTGTTGATATCGGTATGACAGTCTTGATTCAGGCATCACAGTTGCACTATGGGTATCATAGTGTTGATTCGCGTATCGGAGTAGTACTATGGGTACCATAGTCTTGATTGGGGTATCGGAGTTGTACTATGGGTATTATAGTCTTGATTCGCGTATCGGAGTTGTACTATAGGTATCAAAGTCTTGATTCGGGTATCAGAGTTTTACTATGAGAATCATAGTCTTGATATCGGTATCGCCGTCTTGATTCGGGTATCAGAGTTTCACTATGAGAATCATAGTCTTGATATCGGTATCACAGTCTTGATTCGGGTATCAGAGTTTTACTATGAGTATCATAGTCTTGATATCGGTATCAAAGTCTTGATTCGGGTATCAGAGTTTTACTATGAGTATCATAGTCTTGGTATCGGTATCAAAGTCTTGATTCGGGTATCAGAGTTTTACTATGAGTATCGTAGTCTTGATATCGGTATCAAAGTCTTGATTCGGGTATCAGAGTTTTACTATGAGAATCATTGTCTTGATATCGGTATCACAGTCTTGATTCGGGTATCAGAGTTTTACTATGAGTATCGTAGTCTTGATATCGGTATCAAAGTCTTGATTCGGGTATCAGAGTTTTACTATGGGTATCGTAGTCTTGATATCGGTATCAAAGTCTTGATTCGGGTATCAGAGTTTTACTATGAGAATCATAGTCTTGATATCGGTATCACAGTCTTGATTCGGGTATCAGAATTTTACTATGAGAATCATAGTCTTGGTATCGGTATCACAGTCTTGATTCGGGTATCAGAGTTTTACTATGAGTATCGTAGTCTTGATATCGGTATCACAGTCTTGATTCGGGTATCAGAATTTTACTATGAGAATCATAGTCTTGGTATCGGTATCACAGTCTTGATTCGGGTATCAGAGTTTTACTATGAGTATCGTAGTCTTGATATCGGTATCAAAGTCTTGATTCGGGTATCAGAGTTTTACTATGGGTATCGTAGTCTTGATATCGGTATCAAAGTTTTGATTCGGGTATCAGAGTTTTACTATGAGTATCATAGTGTTGATATCGGTATGACAGTCTTGGTTCGGGTATCAGAGTTGTACTATGGGTTTCATAGTGTTGGTATCGGTATGACAGTCTTGATTCGGGTATCACAGTTGTACTATGGGTATCATAGTGTTGATTCGCGTATCGGAGTTGTATTATGGGTACCATAGTCTTGATTGGGGTATCGGAGTTTTACTATGAGAATCATAGTCTTGATATCGGTATCACAGTCTTGATTCGGGTATCAGAGTTTTACTATGAGTATCATAGTCTTGATATCGGTATCAAAGTCTTGATTCGGGTATCAGAGTTGTACTATGAGAATCATAGTCTTGATATCGGTATCACAGTCTTGATTCGGGTATCAGAGTTTTACTATGAGTATCGTAGTCTTGATATCGGTATCAAAGTCTTGATTCGGGTATCAGAGTTTTACTATGAGAATCATTGTCTTGATATCGGTATCACAGTCTTGATTCGGGTATCAGAGTTTTACTATGAGTATCGTAGTCTTGATATCGGTATCAAAGTCTTGATTCGGGTATCAGAGTTTTACTATGGGTATCGTAGTCTTGATATCGGTATCAAAGTCTTGATTCGGGTATCAGAGTTTTACTATGAGAATCATAGTCTTGATATCGGTATCACAGTCTTGATTCGGGTATCAGAATTTTACTATGAGAATCATAGTCTTGGTATCGGTATCACAGTCTTGATTCGGGTATCAGAGTTTTACTATGAGTATCGTAGTCTTGATATCGGTATCAAAGTCTTGATTCGGGTATCAGAGTTTTACTATGAGAATCATAGTCTTGATATCGGTATCACAGTCTTGATTCGGGTATCAGAATTTTACTATGAGTATCATAGTCTTGATATCGGTATCAAAGTCTTGATTCGGGTATCAGAGTTTTACTATGGGTATCGTAGTCTTGATATCGGTATCAAAGTTTTGATTCGGGTATCAGAGTTTTACTATGAGTATCATAGTCTTGATATCGGTATGACAGTCTTGGTTCGGGTATCAGAGTTGTACTATGGGTTTCATAGTGTTGGTATCGGTATGACAGTCTTGATTCGGGTATCACAGTTGTACTATGGGTATCATAGTGTTGATTCGCGTATCGGAGTTGTATTATGGGTACCATAGTCTTGATTGGGGTATCGGAGTTGTACTATGAGTATCATAGTCTTGATTCGGGTATCAGGCTTGTACTATGAGTATCATAGTGTTGATATCGGTATCACAGTCTTGATTCGGGTATTAGAGTTGTACTATCGGTATCATAGTGTTGATATCGGTATGACAGTCTTGATTCAGGCATCACAGTTGCACTATGGGTATCATAGTGTTGATTCGCGTATCGGAGTAGTACTATGGGTACCATAGTCTTGATTGGGGTATCGGAGTTGTACTATGGGTACTATAGTCTTGATTCGCGTATCGGAGTTGTACTATAGGTATCATAGTCTTGATTGGGGTATCGGAGTTGTACAATGGGTATCATAGTCTTGATATCGGCATCATAGTCTTGATTTGGGTATCACAGTTGCACTGTGGGTATGATAGTGTTGATGTCGGTATCACAGTCTTGATATCGGTATCGTAGTTGTGATAAGGGTATCATAGTTGTGATATGGGTATCGTAGTTGTGATGTGTATATCACAGTCTTGATTCGGGTAGAGTCGAACCCCGTTTACTGGGACCCCGCATATCCGGAAACCCCGCCTTCCGGACTATTTTCACGTGAAACGAAACTTACGTACAGTAATTGTAATTCCCATAAAATTCCATGAAAAATGGTCCTGTTGTCAGGACGAGAAGATCTGTGCACACTCTTTATCAGAGTTGAGATGTAGGTATCAAAGTCGTGACATGGGTATAGTATGCCGAACGAACCCCCCAAAAAGAAATAGAGTGACAAAAAAGATAGAGTGAAAAGAAAAATAGAAGGACAAACAGATAGGGTGTCAAAACGACTGAGTGATAAGCGGATGTTGGTTTGGCCGCGTTCAGGTGTTATTACCTGGACGAAGTCTCGCCAGTCTCGCCATGTGTTGTGTGTTATGACGTCAAGTAGTGAGTGAGATTGAGGTGCTGTGAACCAACGTTGTGGTCGGAGCATGTCACGTAAACTACACCATCCTTTGTGTGCATGTCTTTTTAATTCTGTGCTTATTGCATACTTCCCTTTCTGTATATCACTTTCACAGCAAATTTATGGCGATACTTGGTGGGTGGGTGGTTGAGTAAGTGAGTGAGTGAGTGAGTGAGTGAGCGAGTTGGGTTTAACGACGTTTTGAACAGTATTAAATTTATCAGGTTGTGAAAACAGTACCCCAAACTCTGTAATACCAATAGTTTAGAGCAATTTGTTTACGTTGTGATGATGCATCTGTTTTAACATATGGACCGTACATGTGGACAGACGAAGCAAGACAACTTACGGCATGTCAATCCATTCAGTAAACAATGTATCGTCACGCAAAGAAGCAATATACTCAAATTGTTGTACAAGGCTGTGTGATGGGGTCTATATTATACGAAAACCCAATGATGAGGATGAGATAAGTCAAAATACTAATCGTATCTGAAACTGTTATCGGACGTTGTCCTAGCACATGAATGTTCAGGAAACGTTTGCTGGAAAGGCGTCTAGCTGTGATGGGGCGTGAAATCGAAAGTGTATTCGATATTTCATATCGTATATAATTATGAAATGGCGTTTGCTTCTTGCACTTGTAAAAGTAATTCCGTAATCATCAATTCACATTCATTATATAAGGTGGCGGTGAGTAGCCAAGTGGATACATCGTAGGCCCGTCACACCGGAGGCCTGGGTTCGATTCCCCACATGGGCGCAATGTGTTTAGTCCATTTGTGGCGTCTCCGTTCTCACTCACATAATAACCTGGCCCCGACAATCGAGACTGTAAGGGCATTCAATATTTCGATCAGGAATGAATGGGTGAGTAGGATTTTACGCCGTTTTTAGATGAACTAAAAACAAATATCACGCCAGAAATGGGCTATGCACATTATACTCGTGCGGGTTTCGAACCTGATCACAAATAAATGATCATATACATGTAGTCCCTATTTTATTGTACTAAAAACCTCGAATCTGAAATTAAATGTCATTTCACAGTTCTGTGGGGTTGGTTGGGGCACTATTGCCACTTCATTACAGTGACTGGTCGACATTAATGCCTTAACCTGACCAGGCATAAGGCTGTTGTAATTACTACTACCTCCCTGATTACAGGCTCTAGTGACAACCCATGCTGCTGCGGTCGGAGAGATATTCATGAATATTTAACCACACCGAGTATTCACAAGCTTTTAAAAAAATAAGATATTTTCTATTGCGTGCTCTCTTGATCGAGAAGAACAGCTTTTCTCAACTACCATAGGCCTCGTCAACTCTAAATCTGGACACATAGTCATAATGAACAGACCTACCCTGCCTTTAGAGGTTATTAAGGATTCATGCCGCTTTCAGCAATCATCCAATCACGGTTGGGGTTCTGTACTCTCGTTGGGTCTCGAACCCGGGTCTTCGGCGTGAAGAGCAAACGCTTTAACCAGTTGACTAAGCCCACCTTCAATTTAACTCATATGTAGATCAAGGAGGAGGGGTTTCAGTCGAATATGTCCATGTGGGCACCGCAGGATAATGTACTCCTCCGGGTCAGAATAGACTCCCGGTATCCATCACTTGTCGTAAAACCTGGTTACCGTAGATAGGGCGTTTACAATGGTAACCTGGCTGATTGCGTGATATCGTGTCACGATGGTAGGTTGTTCTTGTCGTCAGTCACTGGTTTACGGCACACTCTATCAACGGTAGAGCATATAATGCGGTACAAGGTGCTCGGTTCGGTCTGTTTCGATTCGGTATATGAGATATGATCATAATGCAGAAAATTTACAACATGAATCAAACCTTAAATTGTTGAATAATATGGAAAACATAACCGGTATACCGTTTCACCCTTAACAGGTGGAATGTATAGAATGATGGACTCATACTAGTCATAGACAAACAAAATGACACGTAGGGTCATTTCAGTATCCGCTGCTCATCCCATGATCTCTTTCTTGAAACTGGCCGAGATACAATTACTAAACTATGTAACTTAGAACTGATTGAGGAAGAATACCACTTTTCACTTATTTGTCCATCATATTTATCGCTTTAAGAAAATTATATCCCAGCATATTGTCATAATTCTCCAAACACCACAAATGTTTCACTAATGTTAACAAACCCAAATATAAAAATACGTAATGATTTATCAATGTTTATATATTGTGCCTTTTCCTGCAGGAATAATTGGATAAATGAGAAACACGTTACATAACTACACAGGGTAGGATTTAATTTAAGTATGTATATGTTCCATGAAGTTTTATATTGTATTAATAGTGGACTGTACTATAGGCAAGCGGCCTTGGAAGTACTGAAATAAAGAAATATGATTCTTATAATAGGCCTACCTAGTTCATCCTTAAGGATGTTTCTCAGACTGAAAAAAGAGGAGTCCAAAAATCACTTTTGAAATGGAGATACTTTTATTCTCTTTGTGTACTCTCCTCTCTCCAGAAATGGTATCTACATCCACCAGAGAGTCTTTAAGTTGGCCCCTTGGTACCTGGTTGAATGTACGTTAAACCTCTGCATACATGGTATAAACAATGAAAACCGACAAGCGTACACAATGACAAACACAGTATTGATAAACAATATCCTACCAATCAAAAGCTTTGCGTAGACAGTGCAAATGCTACCGTTATAAGGCAAGAGGTAGCGCAGTCAGTAGCGCGTTAAGATGAAATCATTTAAGTGCAAACTGTGAAACTTGGCAGCGTGATAGCATCCCAAAGTAAGGAGTGGATTGGTGCAGGCTAAAGAATAGACTCTTCCATGCATCTCACTTCACAACCATGACACAGAAACTAAGTTTTCTTTACAGTGTTAACTAACAAGTTCTCCCGACGTGCCTGTACAACGACATACTGCCATTCCACACAAGGACTAAAGGTAAATATGTACCTTCTATGTTAAATTGTTGCATATCATATATCGATGCTTACACTTAACACAACAGTATACTAATAATATAGACGTTTCAGTGAAGTCAATACATATCAACTGTATACTGTTAGCATTGACCATGCTCTAAATGGCCGCTTTGGGATTTGACTAATAACACTAAATGCAAGAAAACATTTAAATAATTACATTCAGAGATAACAATTCTTTTGTGATGTTGAAAAACATATACCTACGCAGTCATTTTGCTAAGAACACGTTCACAGTCAAATTACAAACATTGGTACTCATTTAAAACACATAACAAATGAAGATTTGTTTCATTCAATACTTCATATTTCTTTGGTTCTGTGCGATTAAAATCCATCAGAAAGGCACTTTGTATATATAGCTGAAGCACATCACCGTGGTAACAGCACTAACAGCATCACATGTTATTGACACCTGCTCTATGACTTGATGTTGTCGGGATAGTTGGACACCTCGATCAGGTTGTCATCCGGGTCTCGGAAGTAGACAGATGTGATTGGTCCAATAGCGCCAGTCCTCTCTACCGGCCCTTCCATGATAGTGACGTTGCAGTTCTAAAATGCAAGTGACTGGGTGAGGTGCCATGTAAGATTGCTAATAGCATCTTCTTGTGAAATCAGTGGGACAAAAGCCACGGTCTGGACTTGGGAAACCAATGATCCTATTCGGACGGCTTGGGGCATTAGAAGCCAAGGGAAGCAACTTTAAACAGACACCTGAAGCACTAAATCTTGAAACGTTAAATGCCTAATATACCAAAGATTGAAGTTCGCAGTGTCTTGGAATGATTCCTATTCGAAGTCAAGTGGAAATTCTAGCACTGAGGTCTTAATACTTAAAATCATCACTCTGGCTTCATGTACATCAGTAGTATAAACATGTATATATTGTTTTAGCTAACTTTTAGTTAGCATCCACCTGACGAAGGAGCAAGGAATAGCCCAGAAACGTTGTGTAAACAATAAAGAAGAAGTTGACAGCCATAACATTTTGTCGCATGTTAGAATACCGACTTCTAAATGCCTCTCAAGAACCTCCTTTCATCTACATGTAGTGGTTTATTGTCATAACCAGTGTCCAAGTCCTTCCGAATACTGTTTTAATGTCATAATCGTTGGAAAACAATTTTGCGCACTGTTGTATTGTCATGGTCGATGACTGGGGTGTATGAAAGCTGATACAGTACCTTCAGATGCTCCATGACCTGGTTCAGCTTGGTGTTGGTGATGAAACAAACATCAGCCGATCCCGGAGTCGGGGAGCTGGCCTTAGGCTCAAACTCCTTACCACGCTCGTGGAGATTTATCTTGGAAAGACCGAAATTGAGCGCTTTGCGACCCTGAAACAAAACAAGCATTTATCTAACAGTATAATTTCCATTATAGATCTTACGTGTACTTATTCCGGCATTCTGTTTTCACGTTTAGCCTTAAGTTATGTTCTTTGATCTAAGAGAAAAACACAATTATCTTGATAAGTACGTTCAATCTTAAACACTATCCAACAAATGATTCAACCTTAAATGCGTTAATACCACAGGACACATGTTGTCCAATGTATGGTGTTCTTACTTTGAATGTAGCTACTTCCATGCCTAGTACACGAGTGTAGAAGTCCACGGACTTGTTAATGTCAGCGACGGTGATGACGAAGTGGTCAAGACGTTCAATCTTGAAACCGCTGACTGACCGTCGGCCAAATGTCGCAACTGACCCATCCTGCAAGATTAACGTATTGGCTAGTTATACGTCCTGATCAAAACTTTGCAGTGTCTGCCTATGTATTCGTCGAATACGCATAAGGGAGGGGCGAATAGGGCTGAAAGGTGGGTCAGAGGGAATCCGTTTTCCATGAAGCGGTGAGGTAGCCTGGTGTAGGCGGTTGCTCGTCATGCCGAAGACAACTGGCAATTATGAAGCACAGTGCGTCACAACGAATTTAGGTAAGATACGTGCAGTGCCAGACGGTTACTTTCACATAGCATGCGTTCATTGGTAGTATTACAGATTACAATTAACAATAGAAAACAACCACAAAAATCAACAACCCGAAATAATGTTTCCTGGGTATTTCACAATGTTTTGACCTCCAACAGTTTGATAGACCTGAACGGACTACACATACCTGAACGTTTGCTGTCATCATAACGCCTAGATCTTTGTACTTCCACCTGCACTATTCACTTCCACCCGGGCGACTTCGAGCGACCTGACCTAGATCAAATCGGTATTTTGATTCGTTCTACAGTACCGGGCAGAAACAGGCTATCCCTGAATACTGACTGTTTGGTCATGAGTTACGTGTCCAGGTGGAGAGGTCACAGGTCACACTACACAGTTCTAGTCGCAACTTTCGAACGTAATGAAAATATCGACAATATCAACCATAACTAAAATTACATGAAATTACATCCAAATATGTATGCACAATGGCATCCAGTTGCTGCACTATGATTTGTACACGAATTGCGGTTGTAAAGCTGATGGCACGGTCGTGAACATTTTACGGTAATATTAACGCAAACGGTAGACCACATTACGCCATGTGATCCAACTTTGTTATGGTAAGGGTTTTGATTACTAGTATATTGACGGTTCATTCTCATTATGTCGCTACGTTTTCAAGTTTAGTCTTCAGGGTCATAATAGGAAAGGAAACTTTCCTTTGCATGGTACTGTAATGGCACATCGGAAGTCTAAAGTGTGCAAAAAGCTTTATCTCCTTCTCTCGTTGTTTGTCTTCAAACAGAGATGGCTTTGAAAGAGAATTTGAACAGGATGAAAAACGAAATTTCTGATGGGGACTGAAACGTATGCAGGTAACCTACTAGAGCAATGCACCTGGTATTAAAGCTCTGTAAACACAAACACAACGTCAGGCAAAGTCTCGATGCTTTTGTCCAGGACCCGACTAAACTCAAGAAGCTGCGTGAAAATCCCAACATTTATTGATTACCAAAACTTGTCGAAAATGAAGAGACATTCTCCGGGCATGTAGGGTTTTACTGACGTGGGGACAGACACGCGGTGGTTGGAACGCTAACAAACAAATAAACAAACAAAGGGCATCAAGGTATATATTGTCAGTGACAGGGTCTTTGCCGGATCTAAAGCCATTTTCAGTGACAGTGTGATACTAGATAAAAGGAAAGTATAAAAAGGATTGCCTGCGTACTGTTACCTAATATAAGATAGGTAAGATTTTAATTAAGTGTCACGTGATATACATAATCTAAAAATATCAAACAGAAGAAATATTTCAAAAGAATATCAACCGGCCATATGGCCTCTGAGACACTACCACGCACAATGTGTATCACAGATAAAAAACAAAAAGATCGGTAAAACATATGTATGCCTCACTGAAGTACTGTTATTATTTATGCGGGATTAAGTATGACCCTGCCCGCATCCCCATAGGCTATGGGTTACTTATAACGGTTTGCTGACACTGCTACTGTGTCGTGCCCTCGTCTCCATAGTGGTCAGAGATGCCCAGTGGGCACTGTTTACCGCCACGCCTAAGTGGCGATAACGGAAATGGACAAAGGCCAAAGTACTCATGTCACAGGTGTGTATCACTAATGCGAGCCCAGCATGGCTGCTGAAGGTAGAAATATGAAGTCAAAACCAATCCATACCATAAGTGTGTCTAATAAGAATATATGTGAGTAAATGGGTATTATTTTACGCCGCATTTAGCAATATTTCAGCAATATGTTGGCGGGGGTCACCAGATAAATTATGGTTTCACACCAAGTTATGCCTACGTGGGGAATCAAACCCGGGTCTTCAGTGTGACGAGCGAACACTTTAATCATCAGACAAACCCACACAAATATATCTGAAGCTAAAACATAGAAACAGCATTTATTATGAGTACGAATAACGTATCCTTCTATGACCTATTTCGAATTACACGAACAACTAATATGCAGTCTGAGTAAACTTAGTCTCAGAACTATTCGTCACATTCCACAACTGAGTCTTAACAAAATGGAGTGTGACGAAAAGTAATGAGACTACGTTTACTTAGACTGAACAAATATACAGGCTACACGTGAAAGTAACGATTGAGACATCGGCTTGTTTAACTGCAGTGCAGTAAATAACTACCATATTCAACGCAAGGTGCAGTGATACATGTAAAATAGTGTCGGGGACAAACGGAAGACTACCTTGATTAAAACATGCAAAGGCACGATCACAACCCCGATGCTGTCCATCTGATCCACTTCGTCTTGTAGTATATACCAATCGCAATAAATCAGATCACACCAAAGCACCAGATATGTTTTATTACAAGAATCGTTGACAGGTATCAGTCCCCACAGTAATAGTCAGGGTGAAATATGTGTCAATAAATATTGGTTGCTTTATCGTAGCCTCGTGGTTAAAGCGTTTGGACTCCACGCCGATGGACCAGGTTCGATTCCCCATATAGATACAATGTGTGAAGCCCATTTCGGGTGTCCCCCGCAGTGATATTGTTGGGAAAAGAGCGGGGTAAAACACGACTTATTCCTTATTTTAAAATACGATACTGATGGCCAAAATGGATGAAGCGTCGTAAAATCAAATATTGTTTCAGGTTGTTGACCTTGCATATTTCATTATTTGTGCAACAAAAGTGAACTAAATCACGTTCTGTTTACATACTCTCAGTCATATGTATTCTTGGTCAGACACTATTGGCCGATGTTATGAAAATTCACTTCACAAAGTAACTTGAACTCCTCATTTGAACATTGTGCGGATTTGCGTCCCTTAGGAAAAAAACGCCTCACCGCGGCTCAAATTTTCGAAGCTCTCTTAGAGCTAATTTAAGATAGTCAAAATGCCATACACTGACATTGACATTAACACTGGTCTCTAAAAAAGCCAAATAGAAACCATGTTTGTTTGTTTGGGCTTTTTGTTTTTTTGTGGTTTTTTTTTTTTGTTTGTTTCGAAAAAAGAATCGTTGGCAATAGTTCTTACTAGGGACGTAAATGCGTCAGAAGTAATGAGATAGAAGAGAGTCATCATTACTTATGACAGAATAAGAAAACATTATACATTCGCCGAATAACAGGGAAGCCTTACCTTTTCGTGCACACTTATTACAACGAAAAGGTCTTATCACACGGCCCTTGACACATACTTTCCTGGAAAGTCAAATGGACTCGATGGAAATCGAAACTAGAATCCAACAACTAAAACTAAAACTAGAGTACTTCCTTCTTTTGAAGCAAATGTATAATTCATGTCATATTTGTCCGTTCGTTATTACATTTCTGGAGGTAATGTTAGTCACCTCACATATTTATATATACTGGACAAAAAGAGTTGGGGATATATGTAAATTTAGAAAACTTGTGATATATTTAAGATATCAATCATAAAAAATACCAAAATTCGTCACTTACTTTGTAGAGTATATGTTTACATCCTGAATTGCGTGACATTTGTTAGGTTTACTACAATAATGAGATAGATTCTAGGAGCGGGTTTATCACGAGAGGAACGGGGTTTGACCTAGTTTAGGAAGAAATAGGTCGCCGTGCCACCGTTGAAAAGCATTGTTTATCAAATCCAGTTGGCAGTGGTGTTAACCGCATCGTAATAAGAAATTCAGAATAACATTAAAAATTCAAATGAATTAAAACCAGACTTTGCTGATTAAACATGTTGAGAGACTGCTGATCGTATTCTTTTTAAATTTGACAAAGATTTGGTCAAAGTGTCGATGATTCTCTTCAAAGTTTTCTTGTCATAACAGGGTCCATGCATTATGAGTGACTGGGTTTGGTATTTAAGATATGTCACGGCGTTTACGTGGAGGAAAGACCAATGTGATGCTGGTTTAAGACATATGCCTAGTTGGGGAAATCCAGGAACACTAATGGGTGTTGTAAAATCTTGAAATATAATGCGGCCGAACCTGGGATTTGGACCAACGATCGGTCGTTCCTGGAGCGGCAAAAACGAAAACAAAACAAAACAAAACCCCAACGAACTCCAGCTTACACTTGTTTATTGCTAAAAAGGTTATCTTAATATTAAGCTTTGCAACCTTTCGGGCTAACACGATAAACTGACTTGCTACGCGCCTGAAAAGTAAATGTAAGTGACTTTAAGAGTTTCTATGTCAGAACAGTCGTCTACAGATTGGTCGACGTTACTTATTCTGAGACCGCAGTATCTATTGAGCATTTTGAATCTAAATCGTTTGCGCTGTCAATTCTGGAGAGACATCAGAGTCTACCACAGTAGTAGATGGTAGTAGATATACACAGTCTACTACACTCTGTCTAGTAGTAGATATACAGAGTTTTCTGTTTAGATAAGTAACCACACATATGTTGTGAAATGAAATTTGAACTATTAGCGATTTGATGTTGATTTTTAGGGATGTGAAATCCTGGAAATGTGGCCTAGCTGACATGAAAACAGGTCAAGGCAACATGTGACAGGTGCATGGCAAACCATGTCACGTCCCAATGTTTGAATAGTTGAAGGTGTCCGCTCTGTCACACCGCCGGCTTTAACGCCGCAGTAGAGTTGCGCTTACTATTTTACGTATTCAGTATAGCACCAAGTCCATTCGGTCGCCGACTGCATGTGTATACTACCAGAGATACAGGTATTTTCTGGCCCCGCATACATCAAACATACGATGAAATCCAAATGACAGCGATTCAAGTCAGCATTTCCAGTCCTCGGTTGAATTTAATGGTCTAGCAAGTACCTGTTATTGATCCGCTGATTTGTGGTTTTAAAGGTATCTATATGCCCCCAATGTCGGCGTGTTCATTACAGTTAACATATAAATACATCAATTGCTGAGATTAAATGGTCACCCTATTTGGTTTCTTAGACCATGGACAATTTAGAATTAACAGAATAACATGAGATCTCACGTAAACATGCAACCCAAGTATAACCTGTCTTTTTTTTATACATCCACATACGGTGGTCCAGATACTCTACATTACATATGTATATTGTTGTAATTAAAAACGACGATGAAAAGATAGTTTGACCATTTAAACAATAAATCACAATATTCATACTGTACGCAAAAAATAGCTAAAGTTTTAATGCAGGAAGCCGGGATGTGGAATGTCAAGGTTTATTATTACCGCTTTTAATTACGCTAAACTGCAAAAGCGCACAAGTCATGTATGTAAACCTTGATCAACCCGTACACATCATATGCGGTCATAGTGTGCTTGCATTCTCTTCCAACAGAGGTTACTCCTGTCATATCTTCCCACGTAGGAAGATATGACAGGAGTAAAATCTGTGGGAAGAGAATGGGTGTGCTTGATGTGTACAGACAACTGGTGACGATATGTTGTAAAATCATTTGGGCGAGTAAATATTCACCATCTAATAATCCTTTGTCTGAACTGTTCAGGTAAATTAGCTGTAAATAAATAAACAAGATCTAAATAAGAAACCGGAGACAAAACACCGGCATACAGACAATGAAGAAACACAAAATATGGTCATTCGATCGTTAGTAGTAGACTGCATGATAGGGATACAATCACAGGAACGCGATATCGCACTGTAGGTCAAACATGGACCATAGATGCACATGCACGTCATATATATTAACAGAGTAATAACTAATATATATGACGTGCGTGTAGATCTATGGTCTATGTTTAACTTCCAGTGCGATATCGTGTTCCTGTGGATACAATGAGCAGAAATATATTTTCATGCACAAAAGAGGGCGTTTAACCTTTTCTAAGTCAAACGCCCAACTTCAAAGATATGTCCACCTTTATCGACGCATAAAACGCCATACCCAGTAGTACATCGACATACGTCACACAGCATTCAACGCGTAACCCGGAAGTGTTAGCGCGTATAGTCTACAGATGAGATTCGCTCTGATTTACTACCATACAAAGCAAATGTGATAGTGGACCCATCGTTGGTGTATTTATACATCAGAAGCCTACTAAAATGCACCGATTTACCTGTAACAGTTTCCTAAACTGCTGGCCGACTAGTCTCTGCCACATGGTTTGGGAGGATCGAGATGCCTGTTTGCCGACTGGGGAACTCACGCTGTCGCTGTTAGCTCCCTATCAATGGCGCAGTGTGAGCTCGGCGGTGGAATTCCTTGTTCTATATTTAGAACGAGTGCCAGCCAAGGGGAACCCCCTTCTGAGCAGAACTGATCGCATGAGGACTTACTTTGACTGCATTAGACTGAAAAAAAAATTTAATTGATCACGAGAACACAAAATTCCGTTTTTTGTCTCCTTTATCAACATTACCATTAATATGTAAGTGTTGTGTGTATTCAAAGTATTATTAACTAAATCGTTGATACTGATATTCTGACACACCTGCGCATACATGCAAGCGCAGTTTCAATTCAGTTTCGATGCACTTGCTGACAATACAACGCTCAACGCTACGCTACGTGCAGAGGAAGACATCTACACGTTTCTCAGCTGACCTGAACGCGTATATTAACTCACTGACCCACAGGGGTCAATACACCCATTCAGTGTGTATACCTTTACGTATATAAACTCAACAATGTCGATATGCTTGTTATTGAGCTGGAGGTCATACACAGTGTACTGATATAGACCCAGTTTATATTCTTCCCAGTAATAGTTAACTCTACCAACGTAGAGCGGGCACAGACACGTATGTGACTGTGTCTGTATAAGCACTGTGTTTACCTTTCTCCGCTATCTATACTACTCAAAACAGGCTAAGAACGTGGTTCTTACATTACAGCAGGATACATTGCCAGGGAGGAAAAAAGGTATATTTCACATTTAAAGCGCCATCGCAGTCATCTCAGTTTTTGTTATGTACAGAAGTGTTGTCGAGTGTTTACATAAAAAAAACAGAAACAAATAGATAAATTATTTTATTTCTATTTTACGAAAACAGGTTCTAAACATACTCTTATTCCGACGTTCAAGACATCGAACAATTGTATGCTAAACTGTATTTGTTAATAGCTGTGTTTATTTTTGGTTGGTTGGTTATTAGCTGGTTGACATACAAAATACTCAAACGTATATGAGTTGTTTTTCTCTCAAAAAATTGAATTGTAGTAAATACTTATGTTACAAAAGTGGTCAGTAATAGGCGTAAACTGACATAATTATACACTGAAACATTCGCTAATTCAAAGACGCTGTTGAAATTACGTCGAACACATCCTCCGTGTGTGAAATAGGGCTGTACGGTAGCCCAGCTGGTATAGGGGCCGCTCGTTACGCCGAAAACCCGGGTTTGATTCCCCACATGGTTTCATTATGTGAAGCCCATGCATTTCTGGAGTCACCCGCCATGATAATGCTGGAATATTGCTAAAAGAGAGGTAAAACAACAACAACTCACTTACTCACTCTGTTAAAATAAACATTGTCGGTTACGGCTGTATTCAGAGAAACCCACATACGTACAGTTTGTGGAGACCCAGCCCTACATTTTGGTGATGTAACAAAATATATATAACACGCTGTCTGCAGATACATCCATATAGTGCCGCCTGCAACACAGAAAGTAACGAAATTTCACGTTATTGACTTCAGGGTGATATACATATCGGTATTATTTAACCGGTACTCTCCACATACTGCTGGGTGGGTCAACAGCGTGAAGTCTGAAATGATATACAGTCGAGCCCCGTTTATCCGGATGTTTGGTTTCACTCGAAAATCGCACGGATAGCGACACGTCCGGTTAACTGGATCAAACAAGCAAACATTTGTACTACAAATGTGTTTAGTTGTTCATCATATGGTGTTCGTAAGGTTTAGGGCTCGAATTTGAGATTACGTTATCACAGACCTCACGCAAACGTTATCACAGACCTCACGCAAACAACAAGACAAAAAGCAACTACATCAAACGCAACAAAATAAGTTAAAGATCAAACAAGAACACCCACAATTGGAAGGATATGTGTTGCCATAACAACGAACAATGTCCATAGTCCAACTAAACGAATCAGATGTTTTTTACTTGTTTTGTTAAAGAAAAGCTGCGTCACTTCTTTCTAATTAACCATTAGGTAGATTACCATGCATGCAATTGAGTGTATGGAGTTTAATTATTGTCTCAATCGTGGGAGTTATTGTCTCAATTGTAATAGCTGAGTGCGTTATATAATTATACGTGACAATTTTTTTGTATTAGTATACATAACTGACTTTATACCTCTGAAATAACGTTGCTGTAGACATAATTATATTCCATTGTCGTGCACACGACTCAGAACGAGATTCTGCAAACTACAATACAATACAAGTACAATACACGACCATTAAGGAGATAATTACGTGTAGGGGCGATAGTTATACAGCCGTAACAAAACACTGAGTGCACAGCGCCAGGACTTTGGAAATTTCTGAAAAAACTAGTGATGCGTAACGATGCGTGAACTGCTGCACTGACTACAATCATCAACATATTCATATTGTCTCTATATCTTATATCTTTTAACAGTAGTTTATCTTGCTTTTTATATGTTCAGTACGGTACGTTTTTTACTATAGTAAAACATATTGCAATATTTATAGGCTTCCTTGTAGTACCATTAATACAGATTTGCACAGACAACATCACACCGTCATGCAAGATATAATGAGATGATTCCCTTGTATCCAGTTCGCCCTGCGTTTGTTTAATGAATGAATGAATGAATGAATGAATGAATGAATGAATGAATGAATATTTGATTTTGTCAAATGTTTGATTTCACGCTGGCCTGAACAGTGTGGTCAGATTTTAGTTCAGCCATGGCTATCCTTCACACAACACTTTCAAGAGTGTGTCACACATGTCACAGCTTGTATGTTTTGACCATGGTAACGGGATTTGTTAACCTATGTAATACAGTAGGGCTTTGTTGGTTAATTTTGGAGATTGCGTAACGTACTTTATTTGGAAAACAAGATCTATAAATGAAAAATATTATTAATATTAATTTGTATTCAAGTAAAATACCTTTGCCTTGTTGCTGTCTTCGTTATGATCTATATTGCCTGAAATAAAAAACGTTAATTTAAGTATGTATTGTATTTTCGAGGGTCAGCATAAAACTATGCGAGTTGTAGACTTCTTACATAACAGGAACATGCATGATCAGTAATTTTTGCCCAAGTTTGAACTGAGCTATTTGTGTTATTGTTCAAAACATTTAACTCTGTTGCATTGTGTATAATGAAAAGCTGGAACATGTGGAATTTAAGTTATAAATTGTTTTTATTTTTAATATGAAATCTCATTTGAATCCAATGACTTCACAAAATCCAGTTTCTATGAAAACAATCCTCGCCTATTCGCGCGCCTATCGAAAACGGATGTGACGTAGTGACCCGTTGGTCATGTGATCTACATCCGGGTCACTTGTTGGTAAGGACAGTCGAGTTGTGAATACTTGTTTTGCTTTGTCAATATCAGGGGTTAACCCTGAGACTTTTACCTTTATTTCGGTGAGTATGAATTATGAGCTTTCATGAAGAATAATACGCTGAAGTGACTACTTTAGAAACAATATACAACCATTTGTTCTGTTCGATTAGTCACCAGGTCTTGGCAAATTGCGTGTAATTTTGAACAAGGAAACGTGTTTTCAGCCATTTTTATGACGAAAATAGGTGACCGCTTCGAATTTAAAACAATGCTTTTGCCGTAATTGAGGCGTTCAAAAGTAGCGTGAGATCATGTGTCGTTAGTTATTTTACATTTCCGTTTGGATTCGATCATTTGAAAAGCTTGTTTTCATGTATGGTGGCATGTTTACGAAACCGTACAGTCGATCGAATCCAGACCAACCCACGCGTGTTAAGGCAGTTTTATTTAGTAGTAGATCTACAGTCAACGAATCGCGATTGACTCCCATGGTTAGTACATAAACATACCAGTGACGATCATGGAATTGGTATTCCAATTGGTACAATTGTGCAAATCTGGAATTTCAACTGCTTGAAAGACCTTATAATTCATTGAGAGATACGTGAAGCAAATCTTCCACGTTGGTCCAGCGTTTTATCAACATTGTCATGTGTTGCACAATCCACCCCACCACCCCTTTCACTCTCCACATTTTTCAAGGAATCCATTTTTCAAGGAATCCATTTTGGAAGACCAAGCGTCTGTCACTATGACTATGAACAACTGATGAAGGCTTACACAAGTCATCTGCTATTATTCAGAGGTTCCTCAGCACATTGGAATTTTATCTATGCCAGATTGACTTCAGTGACTTGCAGACATATTCTTCTGTTCATCATTGAAGGGAGTGAGCCATGCTATGTTGAAATATAAATATACCGTTCATTACACAGTAATATCTCAACAAACAAGACATCAATTAAAGTTGTCTTTTACCCATTCTCTCATTTGGGGTCTGCCATTGGTATGGTAATTTTATTACTAATCTTGTCTAATCATAAAATGAAAAATGATTTCCTCCCAACCCCCACCCCCAGCGAACAGATATAATCTATTGTTAACATGACAGGTTTTCCACACAAACTAAGATGACAAATGACACCTATAGTGCATCATATTGTTTTGGGTGAAAAAGTGATAGTATTCCTTATCATTGGGCGAGTAGGGTAGCCTTGTGGCTTCTTGTGTATGTACTGAATATAAGAATCAAGAATTTCAGTGGTAACCCTGTTTTCATGCATCAGAAATCCTATAACTGTAATGAGTGCCTCAAAAATAATACTAAATACTAAATTCATATTATTGATACTGGTACTTATTCTATTGATAAACAAAACAAAATGGCAGACACTGTTTCAGACACTTTTTTCTCCAGTTCAAAAGGTAACGGCAAAGTCTTCTTTTAGGAACATTTTCAATTGATATCCAATATATCAGTGGCTCTCCTCTATTCCCTGAATGCATCTACGGCTCAGTCCGATAAATTTATTACCTCCCGTGGCTGGCTTTTTATTCAAACAGGTGTCTACGCTGGGAAGTTGTGCAAAAAATCATAACTCTCTTTTGCTTTTTAAATTATCTAGCGTATTAAACTTGGCAATACAAACCACGGGGAGGTTCTCTGAAAGAGATAGAGGGAGTTCTAGCATGTGTTTTTTTAAAGTTTTGGACCTGTCAATTCGTATGTATCATTTTCCGACCCATGAAGGTCTGGGGTAGAATAGCATTCAGCTACCCATGCTTGCCATAAACAGCGATTCTGCTAGTCATAAGAGGCGACTAACGGGGTCGGGTGGTCAGGTTTGCTGACTTGGTTGACACATCATCAATTCCCAGTTGCACAGATCGATGCTTATGCTGATCACTGGATTGTCTGGTCCTGACCCGATTATTTACAGAACGCTGCCATGCAGATGGAATATTGTTGAGTGCAGCAAAACCAAACTCACTCACTCACTGTATCATTTTCCCCAGATCGTAATGCAAACGTTTGCGACGGCGATCTCTATGTTTGTGACACTGACAAACTCGGTTGTAATGGCAGTTTTGCTGATTGGCTACTGTGAGAATGCGGAGCCAGCAAAGGGAGGGAATAAAATCATTGGTCATGACAGTGACCAGTGCCATTGTTTCAAAGCAATTAAACAATAACTTCATTGCCTCAAAATATTTGTTGTGCTGTCACAGTATATTGCATATTGCAGTATGTTGACACAACACAATGCTAAAATTTTGGTAATACCGAACCTCAAGTGGTAACACCAACAACCAGCCTTATCCCCTCAAGAATAAGTTGACAAATTTCTGATAAGGGTCAAATGTGTACATGGAGATTGAGACTAATAGTATTGAAATACAACAAAAGTGGTGGCATTGATGTGTAGCAAGAAATTATAATGTCAGTATTTATTATCTTGACATTTCTAGTTTTTCTAGTTCAGTATTTGCCCTAATGCAGAAAACCTGCATATTTGATGCTCAAATTACGTCAAATACACAGTGAATTTAGAAGCTTGCATCATCTTTGACACACTGATCATGGACCTTAGGTTTGGATAATCTAAGTTTGTAATTTGCTCTTGTTTAGAACTAGTAAGTTTAAAC
The DNA here is from genome assembly GCF_037392515.1 of Haliotis asinina. Classification (NCBI taxonomy): domain Eukaryota; kingdom Metazoa; phylum Mollusca; class Gastropoda; order Lepetellida; family Haliotidae; genus Haliotis; species Haliotis asinina. The sequence goes on from NC_090286.1 coordinate 41,191,174, forward strand.
TACTCACTGCTGATAAAATACCTGACCTGTCTTACCTTGGTTTACATCATTAATAAACAATCACAGTGTAATGAAAGTTGCAAACTGAAGTTGACCCCCTGAAAAAGCCCATGACTCCATCTCACGACACCAAGGAGTCATCATGACTCCTAAATTTTCATGCCTGGGGCAAACATTGCTAATTTGGAGAGTGATTTTGTGTTTTGGTTAATCCTTTTTAATAACTATTCATGCAGCGGTGATTGTGATCCAGCCCTGCTCTTGTCATGAATGACAATCTCAGTGGATGTGGAAGTATGTCATGATGGTCACAACTATATATTTGTTTCAGCAGTATGTCTGGATCATTTGTTTTCATGCTATCTGTTTCAGGATTCTGTAGGTGGGCGGCGTTGTCCCCTCCCCCAGTAGCTGACAGCCATGTCTGACACAAAGGAAGACAAGGGGGATGATGAGAAAGTGTATGGGGGATGCGAGGGGCCCGATGCCATGTATGTCAAGTTAATCTCATCGGACGGACACGAATTCATTGTCAAGCGAGACCACGCCCTCACATCCGGAACGATCAAGGCTATGTTAAGTGGACCTGGTAGGTTAAACAGGGTATCATTTTTAAGCATGGTTTGAGTGTCTTCACTTGCTTATGGAAATGATTTCCTTAACATACTACCCATCCAAAGTTTAGACTCACTTAAAGCACTCACTGTATATATATGGTTACATCAGAGATGAATTTCTCCACTAACTTTGAGGGGCCAACTGCAAAGCATGTGCTGATGAATTTCACAAGGATCATTGGTCAAATTGCTGAAAAGCAAGAGCAAATATGTTCCCGCATGTAAACAGCTGCATTTTGGTGTAAATATTTGTTGAGAATTTGCCAATTTTCACTGGGTGTCTTAATTCATTGAACTCACGACAATCATCTTTTCTATGTTAAGAATTTGTTTTATAATACGTCAGTTCACATGTAAACAGTACCTTGTAAGAAACTGGAATATTTTGCAAAATCTAGTTTAGACCAGCTGACTGAAGTAAGTGGCTATTCTAGCGACTCTTAAATTTTGATGGGTTATATATCAGTTTAGAAGAATTAGTAATTGTAAATATGTTGAAACATGTCAACTATGAGTTTTGAAACCCCAAACATTGTAAAAATAAATGCCTCAGGTATTTAAATGTTGACAATATATAGGGTGTAATGTGAACATCAATGTTTGATGCTCAAGTGTTTAGCTTTAGGGGCTTATTGTGTTAAATTTTATTAAAACATCTTTTACACAGATGCAAAGTCTCTTCAGTGCTTGTTTCTTATCGAGCCATTGATGGTAATATTTCACATTAATTTCGTAGGTTTACTTAAGATGGGAAAGAAACCTCAATCGAACATCTCACCAGGTGAACTACACAGTCAGTAGGAGGATCTCTCACACTTGGTACATCTGAGTGTAGCACTGTAATTTCTGATTTCTTTGTCTCAAAAACATATCAAACATAAAGTTGTAGAAGTACAGTAACATCACTATATTGTTGTGGACATATCACACATCGTGTTCTGCCGTAGTCTTGCTGGGATAATGCCAAATAAATCTCTGCTCTTTCACAGTAATCCTGATTGTCATTGAGTGATGTTTCAAAGTAACATGACATTGGGTCCTGTAAGTTTCATACGTTTGTCTGACCCACTGAAAATTCACAGGACCCATAGAATAAAAATTAAACACACATTTCAGATTACACATTTCTTTTAATTGGCATTGAAATTAGTAACAAACATGGAATTTATAAACAGTGATCAAGTGTGACGTCTCACATGTAACAACTTTAGTCAAGGTCATTCTGTAATAGACAGTCAGACACTGGGCAGGTGGGTTGTTGACTTCCATTGGACTGCTGGCGAATCTTCCACATTTTCCCGAGAGTTAGATGCTATTTGCGAACACTTCATTCACAGATCCTGTAACTTTTTTTAGTGCCATGGTATCTAAACCTAAACAGAATAGCAGTGAAGGAATATTTTGGTTCTCTGTAGATTTTCATTAGTACAAGAATAGTCAAATAGTTTTAGAAAGCGAACCGCTGATTTGTTGAAGAGCTTCATCTTAGATGAGTATAATTAGGCAGGAGAGTTCACTCATGTTTTGCCAACGCAACGCTACAGATAAGGACCATATCTGCAGTTGTATGGATATAAGATATGCTTGATATTGTATGAAATGCTTTGGAAAACATAGCAGATATGCCACACAGCAATTGTGTACAATCTTACAATCATCTACAGACATAGTTATCCAGAAGATATCTATCTGATTTCAAGCAGTGTCCCATTTAGAATTTATGTGATAGCGACACATTGGGGTTTCCCATGTCATGTTTTGGGAATCCGAGTGAAACCGCATGTCTTAACAAATCATCTTTGGTAAATTTTGATTGGTAACTATGCATACATGCATTTAAACATGGCAGCACAGAAACAAATTACAAGTTTCTTTCTGAAATGAAACTCTGCCTCGACAGCATGTAAATGATCAAGTAATCAAATTGCTGTGTGCATTATGAAGGAACTGCTTACTAGTATCACTTGTTCGTCTTGGCATAGTCATACTCCATTAAAGTCCATTCAGTACTCTAAACGTACCTATAAGCTTTTCCAGCACTCCTGTATTTAATAAATACAGAGTATGTACTCCTGGTGTTGAATAATTAGTATCTTCAGATCTTCATGTAATATGGATAGAGGTATCATCATCTTCTCAAATCGGAACTTGTCAGGGCTTGTGAGGTGGACAAATGGTTTTCCCAGCCACATGGGAAGATGTTCTATTGCATTGCTATATGAATGCTATACTCAGGGTATATAAGGCTGTTTATGGAGCACTTAGCTTTATACTATAGTCCCAGATGTTATTTCAGAGCTTCATTTAGATAGATCATGTCCACGATGTTACCTCATCTGTAGACTCTTAATCTGTGGACTAAGTCATTTATATTTAGTGTCTATGGCTTAGAAGTTTGGAAACATAAGAGGGTAAGAGGGTAGAGCATGATCTCATGAGGAACTGGTAGTTTCTCTTTATCTAGCCAAAACGACCAGCTGACAATCTGGATAGTACCAAAGATGTCAGTGTCATTGTGTCAAGTTAGTTCTCACCTCAAATGTTTGATAGACCACACATATGAGTGAAGACTGTGTTTATATTTGTCTTGTGTCTCTTTTATTAAAACCACTTTCTGTGAAATTTTAGGTCATGTTTAATATGTCCATATCACTCTATATTGATTTCATTTTATTTCAGGTCAGTTTTCAGAAAATGAGACGAATGAGATTAATTTTAGAGAAATACCGTAAGTATTGACTTTTGTAATGTATGTGTGTATGTTAGTGGTTGTAGCATCACAAAATGGTCATGATAAATATGAATGACTGAGATTACAAGTGAAGAAAACTGTATGTCACCTCTTTGCATTAATCACAGAAGGTCAATTACATTTCAAAATATGTCCCATTGACACAATAATTCATTTGGAATGATCTGTGTTATCCTTTTGTAGGTTGGAGGATTTGAAATCACATGCAAAGGCATTGGGATGTGATAGTTTTATGGGTGAAATTTTTATTCAGTGTGAACTGTTATGAGACGTCTGTAAACGTTGGCATTGTGATGACAGGCATTAAGATAAGAATACACTCATGCATAACAGTCTTAGAAATGATTGATCTGACGAGACACTTTCAGACAATTTTACATTTGCTAAGCCTATGTCTTATCCCACTTGCACAAATCTTTGGATAACTGTGAATGGGTTTGGATTAAGGTAGCAATCATTAATTTGACTTTTGTCCACAGTTATCTAGAAATACTTAAACTTTGGTGTGCATATGGACAGAGGAACTGGTGACAAAATACTACATGTACTTTTCTCTGTTGTATGTTACACGGTTTTAAGAAGGTTCAAGTTATTTGGATGAAGCAGTGACTAGTCATACCCTGTATTTAGGAATTATCTTACATGTTATATTTGGGATTACACTTTCTCAGCTAGGTACAGATTCTTGTACTTCTTTGGGTCAAGTCCCAACCCTAACAGTGAGGGCGAAGTACATTATTGTCAGCACACAAAATCTGTGACCTAACCCACACAGTTATTGTGGCTTCCACAGATGTTGAAGTCTTGCAACTGGTAGTCTTGATGACATACTTTGTGTGCCCCACTGACAAGTGCAGATTGACTCCCATGACTGTAAGCTAGAAACACACATTGCCATTGAGGAAGTGTCATATGCATATTTTGTTTATAAACTTTCTCAGTAAAGTAGATATTCTTGCAGATTTGGGTTCAGTCCTGTGTTTGGAATTTGTTGAATCTCACAACTGATGATTTCTTCATTACCAATGGCCAGTCATTGAAAAATGTTAGGCATCATTTTTCAGATTTCCCTGTCCATGTTGTTTTTTGTAGATATGAATAAACATGATGCAACTTGATACTTTAAAGTGATGACCAATATATCATGAACAAACACTTCCTGAAGTCTTCAAGAAATATTCAGTCATGAGGTAGTGAAGTGAGTTTTCCAAGAATTCAACAAGTTTTCAGGCCCTGACGATTTTGAAAATTATGATCCATCGGTCACTGCGACCAATCTTGATTATTTCAGTTAATCAGAATACCACTAGTTGAGTCCCATCCAGGATTCAAATACACACTCCCATACCTAATAGCTGGATGGTAGTATAAGTACTAAAATCTGCTCTTTACTGAGAATGTGTGATCCCCTTATCAGATATTTCATCTGACCAATTTCTAAATTGCAATGTGCATTAAAGAAAAGAATTACCCTGGATATACATACTGAAATAAGAATAAACACATCCTCAGATTTGGCTATGAGTTTACTGACATAATCAGGACAGAAATTAAATCAAGCTATATTTGTAGAATGAGGAATTGTCTTGATTGAATTAGTCCCTATTGGCATTATCATTGACACATAATCTGTGGTTGGTACTCAGTGTCGAGGTGTTGAGAATCATAGTTGTGGAAAATGAAATGGCAGTGTTTGAAACTAAAACAGGTGGTTTTTTTGGTTTTGTTTTTTGTGAAACTGACCCCATCTTGCTTGCAGATCATCTTGTGTAGCTGATTCATGGACTAAAATGATCCTAACACCTGTAAATCTTGACAGTAGCTAAAACAAAATTTTAGCCCAAGATTCTTAGCCCTGTAGGATTTACAGTAAATTGCATCCAAGATTGTTCTGTGCTAGCAGCTCTTATTTTAAGAGGCTCTTTCAAAATATTTTGCCACTGACATGATCAAAAGATTTCAGTTCCAGTATTACAGGTATTACGTTATTACTGTCAATACCTAATGGTTAATGTGGTAGTCCATAGAAACATGTCATCGCTCCTTTTGGAATTACATTTTGGATTCGTAGATAGAAGTTACTTGAAACCACACTAGTCAGAGCCTAGTTGCTGTCGGTGAATTCAGGTTACAGATGAGATATTTATTGATTTGTTAATTTACTTTCAGGTCACATGTCCTACAGAAAGTGTGTATGTACTTCACCTACAAAGTCCGGTACACCAACAGCTCGACAGAGATCCCAGAGTTTCCCATTGCACCGGAAATAGCACTTGAGCTACTCATGGCTGCCAATTTCCTCGACTGTTGAACTTTTGTTTTCCATAGAAATTTGCCAATTTTTTTTTTTCAATAATCATTACATATTAATTATTATTCTCATTGTGCTAGAGGAAACTATTTGGTGTTTAACTGGAAAGTGTTTTAGTTTTTCATACGTGTATCTTGGCTTTCAACTGCTCCCAGTTCGAGCGTTATGCAAAGTGCTTTGCCTCCTCAGAGAAGGCAAGCAGTGGGGCATTTTTGCTATGAAGATGGATTATATATATTGATAATATTAATATTGAACGTTTCCCAATGCATGGAGAGGAAGAGAAGAGGAAAGGCTTTTTTCGGGGAAGCTGATTGTGTGAAAGATGCGAAAGTGAAGCGGTGGTAATTACACTCCTAGCCGGATATTTGCACAAGTACCTCACAGAAACCTTTCAAATTGCAAGTAATAACATGCTTTGATGGCACCTTGAATAACGTAATCCCTGTTACATACTGTACCATCTAGGATATATCATAGTCCCTCGATTACATGTATAGCCAATCCTGCATATGGAGAACACTTGTTTTTAAAAAATGTGTATTTTTGTTCTGCTTTAACATCCCCCAGGGTATGTCAGAGCACACACTGCGGAAGGGAAATAGGTTTTATACATAAAGACACCTTTGTGGCGCTCTGTCAATGTGAAGTAATCCAGCGTTATCAGTAGAGTATGAACCTTAAAGCATGAACTTTGCTTGTTGTACCTGGAAAAAATATTTTTTGTTTTAGTCGTTCCTTGCGACACTACCTAGCACAGATTCTACTACCATGCTTGATCTATAGGTCACTTATGGGTATGAGACAATGACTTGTTTTTGTACATTTATTCTATTGAAGTTTTGTTATTTGATCCAAATTGACCCCAAGATCAGTATCAGAGTCTCTTTGAGAATCCATATTTGGTCTAAAGGGCATTCATTATCCCAGCTCTTCAACTAATGTTGGTACATTTACAAACTATAGAGTGTCTTAATAAATATGTCCTGACAGTGTTGTCGTAACATATGGATCTTTTTTGTTTATCGGACATCCAAACCAAGTTTGGCAGTGCCTTCGGTTATTGGTGGCTACAGAGGCTAAAATGGTGCCTTGGTTGTTGCACTTCACAGGTCATGACTTCAAATCCATGATCCGTCGGAAGTATTATCACCTTACCCATCCTTGTGGGTTTTGTGAAAGTGGCAAATGTACATCACTTCTTTGTTACCTTCTACAATAAAATTATGGGCATGATATGAATAGAATACTTAGAGGTTGTAACTCAGGTCAGGACTCCAAGCACACACATCTGTTACATTAATCTAGTCCAAAATATTCCAGCTATTAACACCTGTAAATATCACAAGGAATACAAAGCAATTAAGTGGCCTTCTAGATGAATTAGAACTGAATACCTATTCTGAACAAGGGCACAGCATCACTGACGTAGATCAATCACTCAGCTGGGATTTGTCCCATGCCCATAGAACATTGTTTTAACTATTCCCTGAGCCATCAGGTTTTCCTAGTCTTTTATCTTTCCTCAACATTGAATCTGGAAACAACAAACACTGAAAAAATGCATGAAAATATATTTAATATTTTCCAACCACAGTATTCTTTCAGACACCAAAAACATTCCTGAAAATGCTCTACTAATCACACCCAATTTTACGTCACATTTTCCCTTCACACCATTTCATTTTTTTCAATCTATTCTCTATGACACCCAACACATTCTTTATAATGTCCTAATCATGTTTAACATTTTTGTTCAAAGCAGCAAGGTGAGAGGGTCCTGCCCATGTAGTCCGGAATATGTTCCTCTCAATCTGTAAAGCTTCACTAACATTATTGTCACTTGTAGCAGTAACAACACATTTCATTGCTCTAACAACGCTCCTATCAGCACTGCAGTACTGGCTAGCTATCCAACCCTTCACATAGGTCAGTTCCGCCTCCACATCTTGTAACACATGGTCCACAAGCCCCATCTCTTTAGCTGTCCTTGAATCCAGTATTCGACCACTACAGAGTAAATTCAGAGACTTTGTTCTGCCAAGCAGCTTCACAAGCGTAGTACCCCCTCCCCATCCAGTGGTCACTCCCATTTTGGTTTGGACAAAGCCCAGTTTGGCTGAGGATGCCATCAGTCTAAAGTCACATGCTGTGGTCAATTCTGCACCACCACCTAGTGCTCTCCCTTGAATAAGGGCAAAGGTCAACAGGGGCAAGTTCCAGAAACGGGTCATTGTGTTCTGCATGAAACGGGACATTTCATAACCATTTTCAGGACGAAGAATCCCTCTGACTGTGCCAAGGTCGCCCCCAGAACAGAATGTGTTGCCAGCTCCTTTGAAGATAACAGCTTTACCCTCCGTCCATGATTCAAGTTCAGTAACTCTGTCCGCCAGTTCTACCATCATCTGGCCTATAATTAAAGGTTCCATAATCAAACATATACAGTTACATCAAGAATCTTTTGAAGCTCACATGGATTCTCCTGGATAAAACCTATTGTGTATACAATGTTTCAAAAGTACGTCAGATCGTATAACAAGAAGACATGGTCATCAATATCCACTGCCCCATGCTTCCAGTTTTTCAATCCAGACATTCAACTCCTGAAAAGCCATACCACATTTGGTTTCCCTTCTATAATGGTGAAAATCTGTTCCCACTGGGGATAACATGTGCTAAGTCAAACTCCATCAAGGCATTTGTGTCCTGAAAATACATATCAAATTCCCAATGTATAGTATTTACTGAGAAAATGTGTCCCTCCCCCCATCCCTGGTTTCTGGTACTGAATTCGCATACCAAATGATTTCCCTATCTATAAGGGTTTCTGAGAAAATCTGTCCCATCATCAAACCTATATCTTAATAGAACTTATTCCCACAAACAGAGATTTGACAGTAAGATATAACATGAATCAAGAAAGACTTGGGGAATTGGACCATGACATTCTGGCACACCTAAGGGACCAGCTCTGCTCCCTGAATATCGTTGGCTTGAAAGAGTCCCATGTTTCAAGAAAATAATCATTCACAGTTCATTATTCTTGCTGAACATTTTTAACAAGATAATATAAAAAATACATGTAGGTTACAAGAAGAAAACAAGCAGGAATTTGCAAAAAACATGAGCAGTAAGTCTGTTATGATACACTTCCATATTCGATAAATGGAACCGTAGCCCTTCATAAATACAATTTGTTATTCATAGTCACCAGAACCAAACATGAATGAACATTTTCTTATTCCTTGTCTGAGCGTGTTTCACTTGAACTCTTATTAAAGTGAGATCTGCAAGAATGGAATATGTTACTAGCCTCTCAGCAGTGCAAGTCATGTTAGTTTGCAATGGGTGCACATGTACTGTGGACTACACCTATTAATGTACTACCAAATTTGAGTGTCACGTCAGATCACTAGTTATTACTACGACAAACTAACCGTCAGCATGGGGGGATCCATATTGTACATCAATCAGTTAACTACAATATTATATTCATGGATAACTATTCATATTCATTCATTATTCGTGATACATATATTTGCCACATAGTGTATTCGTTGAAGCCCTAGTGAGCACTTCATTAATACCCCAGGTGTGACTCAAAAGTTTAGCTGAGCATCAAAACCAAACATATTAAAGTTTTCAGTATTTGTGAATTTTGGTGTGGCTTTTGCAAGAATTCCAACATTACTGAGAGAGATTTAACCCTTAACCTGTTGGTCTCGGGAAGTTTGGGCTTGCTAAATAATATATAGACAATATGGATAGTCAGCAGGGAACCACAATAGCATGAGATGAACGAGCGGGTTAAAGGTTAAATGCAGGGAAGTGGAGCTGAGTTACTGACTTATCGACTTTCCCATGGGCTAAAATAAGACATTCGGAACAAACCCATGTACTGTACCTCTCCTCAGACAAAGAAACTGTTAAGATATTTTTGAAGTTATTGGTTGAACAACCTTTTTTCCATCAAAATTTGTAAATCATTGTAATTTTTTATAAATAATAAAATCTCAAAATCACAGTTTAAACTAGGTGGCCCCACGAATCTGAAAACAATGCAACCAACAGATTTCATATTAGTTGAACCACACTGTCTTGGATGTAAGTATGGACATCATTCCACTACACGACTAGATGCTCCTGACCTAATATATATTGTAAAGGAAGCACCTGTATCTGTTAAATGATTTATTTTGAGTTATTGTTTCATTCAGTTCGATTTGATTGTGACCTTCCAAATGAAAGCATCAGCAGATTACATGTACTCTTAATTTGCTGTGCTAATGACAGAGAAAGAGGAATAGATTTTAGAGAAATCTACCTAGATAGATGTTACTTTGGACTCAAAGCCAAATAGGAGCCAATGAATATTCACTGAAACGTGATAGCAAGGGGTATTCACTAGAAAAATATCAAGTGTGTTAGCTTGTCAGCATCCTCAATATCTACAGGGCACACATTCAGATGAATTTCCACTACACCCTGGATGGACCTACGGCTAAAATAAATTTGTTACCTCCCTTGGCTGGCTTTTCATCAAATCAAGTGTGTATGATGGGAAGTTGAACAAACCAATCACAACTCACTTTCGCTTTTCAAATATATAACCGATAAAAGCTGGCAACACAAATCATGCATATGTTCTCTGAAAGAGGCAGGAGTTCTTGCATGTATTTTTAAAATTTTAGGGCCTATCAATGTGTCTGCATGATTTCTTCCAAGTCTGAGTCACACTGTGAAGAAACCTTCGCAGCTGTGACCACTATCTTTGTTAACACTGGCAAGCTCAGTTGTAACAGTGGCTTAGCTGATTGGCGATTTTGTCAGAATGCGGAGCCAGCAAAGGGAGGTAATAAAAGTTTCAGGCCGAGTTGTAGATGCTTCCAAGGTATAATGGAGACTTATCAGAATGTGTACCCTGGAGATATCGATGATGGCTTTTCAGGTGAGATCCATGTAATTTCACATGGAACACAACAGGCAGATAACTTGTGTCCAATAAGATCAATTCACATATCACATCCATGTGTCTTCACATCACATAGGTCACACCTATCTGTGTTCACCAGCAATACATCACATCCATGTGTGTCCACCAGCAACATGTCACACCCATGTGTGTTCACTAGCAAAACATCACACAGGTCACACCCATTTGTGTTCACCAGCAACACACCTGCCACGTCACATCCATGTGTGTTCACCAGTAACACATCACACAGGTCACACCTATCTGTGTTCACAACAACTCACACTGGTCACACCCATTTGTGTCCACAACACATCACACATGTCACACTCATGCGTGTTCACCAGCAACACATCAGTCAACCTTGACTATGCTGGTCTTTTTCATGATGCATTTTAGAATTTTCAGAAAGGAAGTGTGTGGAATAAGGGGACTTCAATGAGGGAACATACCTGACATGGCATTCATCTTGTTCACATTACTGAGAGTGAGCACTGCTATGCCTGACCCAGAGTCAAGGTCAAGGTCAACACTGCCTCCAGAGAACTTCATCAGCTGATCCCTGATGTCAGCCAGGTTTGGGGCATTGACAGTAGTGGACATTTGGACACACCTGGACACTCCTAAATTTAGAATCATGTCAAATGAAAGTCATATACATCTTTAAAATTACAAAATAAAGTCCATAAATGCCATATGTTTTATCATCCCAATTTAAACAGTGGTTACTCCTTGATCAGTTGTTAAGACTGTAGTATATAATTTGTCAAGATCCTATACCTATAACAACCAAAGAGAATTAGTAACAGTACTTTATATCATTACTCTCAGTTTAAAAGTGCCTAAATCTGCATCTCAAACTTTTAAATGTTACTCAAAGGAGATACATCAATAAGCATCGCCAACATGACATTTTCAAATTATGAAGTGATTTTTTCATAAAGTTACCATGCCCTTTCTCAACTTCCGACACAGGTTTCAGTGTTTTGAATTTAATCAAGTGAAATCTACCATATCTAGCTGTTGAAAGTCCTATGATCCTGGCCAGCATCGCTGTTGGTGATCCCTCTCTCTCAGCTCTTCCTGTAACACACAAAGTTAGTTGTGTTAGATTTCCACAGTTTGTGTGTTGCTTATGACACATTCAGTTTGTGTGTTGTTTATAACACACTTGGCAATATTCCACTGTTGTATGAGGCTGGTCTCCAAAAAATCATGTTTCTGTTAGATATGCGATCATTGACCTACAAAATCGGAGTATAATGGCATGCATGATTTTGTTAGTCAAATCTAAGGAAAGGCAGGTCTTTGTGTTTGGATGTGTTTGCAGATTTGTAGTATGTGCAAAGTTATACTTTCAATAAGGTGATTTGGTGACAATGGTACAAGAATTTGCATTGAAATAAAGGAAGATGGTATCCATAATGTTTGACAATACTGAGGCTTGGAGTACTTCCCTACTTCCGAAATGCCACTCAAAGAACACTGAGAGATATATACTCTCCAAAAAAAGAAACTTGCCATGCTCTTTTGGAGTCAACTTACTGAGTGTGTATAACTTTTTCAAACCTAGCTCAATTACAGTAAAACCACCGTTCTACAAATTTCCAAAACATGATTATTGAGAAAGTATTCGATAAAACCACAGAGGGCTACTAAAGCCTTTTGGTCAGTAAAATGTCAGTATTTGGTGTGACCACCACAAGCATTGATAACAACTTGGTAGCGGTGACCCACAGAAAATAAAAAGTGCTGAATGCTGTCTTGATGAATGTTTTGATACTTTTTCTGTGCACATTTCTTGTAGTGTCTGAGGTGGTCGATCATGCTGTAGATCAAGAGCATCCTATGATGTTTAATGGGAGACAAATTGTGTGATTGTGAAGGCCAAGGTTACAGTGAGTGAGTGAGTGAGTTTAGTATTACACCGCACTCAGCAATATTCCAGTTATATGGCGGCAGTCTGTAAATAATTGAGTCTGGACCAGACCAGTGATCAACAACATGAGCATCGATTTGTGCGATTGGGAACCGATGACATGTGTTAACCAAGTCAGCGAGCCTGATCACCCAATCCCATTAGTCGGCTCTTATGACAAGCATAGTCGCCTTTTATGGCAAGCAGTTGCTGAAGGCCTGTTCTACCCTGGTACCTTCACGGGTGGCCAAGGTAATGGCTGAACATCGCTTTGCTAGAGAATGTCCTGTCAAACTTGTGAGGTCTAGCACTGTCAAGCTACGGAGATCAACCACTGATGTTGACAATGTGAACGATGTGACATTGAGCTGGCCTTCTGGCAAAAAAGGTCTGACTTCCCATAGCCAATTGTCTGGTTGGAGATTTGGCGCAGTCTAGGGATTTGGATTGTTGTGGATGATGTGTCCGTGGTGTTTGAATGAAGACGTCTCAACTGGATGTGGTGATCCTTCGCGGTGGTGTTAAAGCCAAGCTGACCAAGGTGGTGTTCTAGCCAAGGGTCTATAATTTACACACTCCCTGCAATGTTGTATTGGGTCCATAGGTTTGAGATGGTCTGTGTGGACACACTGAAGTGCATTGCCATTTCATGCTGTGATGCACATTCTGATAAACAGACAATGATGTGGAGTTGTTGAGCGTCTATCAGTCTTTGTATTCTTTTGTTGTCTATATAGTAGGTTAAGCAATGCATGTGGAGTACCAGTGATGTCTGGCTTTTTAAAGCCTAATGTCATAGACTTCAGCTCAAGTTGAAACACAATGATTTGATGTGTGTGAAGTGTAATATGTGATTTAGGAGATAAACATCATGTGTTGGCCAATTTCCGGGTGTTATTGAGTATTTGAAGCACGGGAATGCATTTGGAACCGACAGCGTCAGCCGGAGGTTTCAAATGAAATATTCCCGTGCTTCAAATACTCAATAACACCCGGAAATTGGCCAACACATGATGTTTATCGACATTGTAAACACAAAAGTAAACCAAAGGGGTTTTAGTGTCTGCACTCGTTTACATCGAATATGGACACAGCAGTGAAGTGTCATCAGCTGGCCGTTTCAGCTGGTTCTCATGGTAGCATCTGGAGTTGCTCATTTGTGACGTCATTCTAACTTTACGTCACAATATGATTTGAATGACGTCACCACTGTTGATGACACAACAAAACAATTGTTTATGTGTCAATACACGGTGAATAGTCTTTCAGTTTCCGGGAATCTAATACCATTTAATCATGTTTTTCAACCAATCAGATTACAGAACACTCTGACTTTTGGTTTGCAATTGGCGACTAACACTGCAAATTTGAATGTAACGTTACGTTTTTGTTCAACATTTTTTTCCAGTCTTTTTGTTATCGGCAACCATTCCCCCATCTTGGGATTCAAATATTTTCTTAAAATTCAAATTTGCCCTAAGTCAACTTTCTTTCTTATGAAGAGTATATAGATCTATATCTGTCTGATGATCGTTCATACATGAGCCTGAGGCTGAAGTAAAAACTGAGAAAGAAGTGGGCCACTGAAAAAAAGTGAGTAAATAACGACTGATAAATGAATGGACATTGGACACTGAAGTGGGCCTCCAACTGCAGACGGTATTTTCAGATGGAGAGTGTATGTATCCTGTGATCACACAAATCTGATCCTTGACACTGACAGAACAGATTACCGGCTGATTGCTGATAACACGGCCCCACAAACAGTTAGGCTCGTGAAAGAAATTATAACCTCTTCTATTCATCGTTACTTACCAATCACGTGTCTCAGACCAACGACTGTCTGTACGACAAATGTTACAATGTAGTCTCAAAGTAAAAATACCCATGCAAATTTAAATTGTTCACGACGTCTTCTTGTTTGATGTTACGGCTACCAGTGCAAGGGAAGTAACTCTCGTTTATTATTCCGTATTTTGAAGGACGGCATTCTTCCCTTGAGATATTTCATGGCATGTTCGAATCTCATGCTATTTAAATGTTTCTTTTAGTAAACTACAGTGATATGATAACTTGATAAGATCCATGCGTAATTATAAATCGATTCCAATTTATTATTTACGCTTAAGGTAATGGCTTTATATAGCCCGTTTTCTTCACACTTAAGTTCGTCGGCTTTTGACGAGATTGGGGGCTGAGGTTGGGTGTGTGTCGAAACGCCCAACCACCCCGCCACCCCATTGAAAGTTCCTGGATCCACTAATGAGGACATGCACAAATACCCGCTCGCACATGCGACTTACGTGTATTGTTTAAGTGCAATTTTCTTCATAAACGCGATGTTAACACTTATTTTCCTTATTTCTTCTCGTAGTTTTGATTAGCCAAGATGTATCAAAATGCTTGAACAAAAATATAATACTAAATAATATACAAATATATGAATTTAATTTCCATCCCTCAATACACTTCTCTCAAGTTTAATCTGAGCCCGTAGTCTTCCGAAAGCTCCACTTAGCCGTCCGAGCAGTGATCTGGGTGTCAGTGACTTCTTTGTCTTCCGGTTAGACGAAACAACAGCAGGGGTATCCTCGGCAATGAGCCTGACTTCACTCCCCACACTGTTGCTAGTCGGAGAATGGAACCGCTCAGAGACATCTTCATTGGCCGACTCACTTACATCCACGACACTATCGCAAGGAGACAGGTCTGTCCAACTGTCCAGCTGGTCAAACCTCTCGTCCTGTAGGATCTCCACGCTCTCAACAAGACCACCGAGTTTAACACCTTCCCCTTCTCCTCTCTGAAGACGTAGTTCCTCGACTGCCAACACCTCCAGGTAATTCACTAAGCGGTTCACCTGGTTGCTGAGGGACTTGTTCTCCTCTGTGACTTGTCTGAAGCTTGTCTTCAGGTCACTGTTCATCTGTTCCAAACTCTCAGCATACTCTGTCAAGTCTCGGAGTTTATTAGCGAGAACCACCCTGTCCCGACTGAGCTCATGCTCTCGTTCATACATCTGAGCCCTGTAACAAACAGCACACTCCTGCAGGGACGAGGTGATTCGCCACAAAAGGATGGAAAAAAGAGTTAAGCTAAATCTGTAGAACCTATGATATGATCATTAGGAGTTCCTCAACAATATCCAGTCTGAAATCCAAGTCAGATGGGTCGACGTAGTTCTCACATGTTATGACATGCGTCAAATGCTGTTCAAACCACGTTTATCCAACAAACTCACTTATGGCGATACACAAATCAAAACTGTGTCATCTTAGTGTGTAGAGGTAATTTATCAAACAGCTAGAAGTAATAAACCGTAGCTCTTAAAAATATAAAATCATAATGTTATGGCTTTATGAGTTTATGTAACAGTACAAAATTTTGATAATCTTGCAATAAATGTATGTCTACTGAAAATATGTCTGAAAATGACCTCAGTGCCCTGACTGCGGGTCGACATGTGCCCTGACTGCAGGTCGACATGCACCAATCTTAGTCTTTTTGTAAGTGCTAATGAGAATAGATCACTATCACCTTCCACTCGGGATCAGGTATGTTTTCAGAGTCTTACGTCTAAATGGGAAGGAAAGGTTCCAATCTGACCTTTGAAGCAGCTGAAAATTCAGTCGTCTCTCTGTGATGTTCATGGATCTGATCAGCTTCTCAACATCCGGGCCAGCAGACTGCAGTTCACTGGCATCTGATAAATGTAACAACTAAATGTGAGAACGACGTTTCGGATTCCAGATGTGGAACCACTAACTATAAAATACTTTTACACCAATCAGTTGTCTTGGTGCTATTGTGAAATATACTGACCATGCCCGCTATGTCCAGTAATGGGACGGAAGGCCGGGGCAAGGTTCGATGTCGCTACAACTGGCCTGTAAGATCCCCCATAGTTCCATGGAATCCGAGGCGCTACACGGACAGGGGTTGGTTTCAGCGAACCTGTCGGAGGAGTACTGTGGAACTCTGAAATGTGGATTAAGTACATATACCTGCTACTTTTACAGTTTCAAAATCCCGTAATAAATGTTTCACCCGTCAATGCAAGTGACTTCATTAACCTAAAATAAAACGAAATAAGAGTACATTTTACAGTGTGATCCTAGACATAAGCTCACACTCGTTCCTTGATCCATACTTCTGACGAAAACACGTCCAGGATTTTCTAACAGTTAAACGTGTGTAATGTCCATATGTGGGAAAGGTCTGTGACTCTCAAGCCCATTAGAAACCTTAATTCAAGATATTTTTTAAAGGGGGCTCATTTTATGTGCTTTCCCACAGCTATCAAAGGGGATAGAGACTTTGGGTTGCAGCTATAAAAAGTACTGGGCCTAAATTTTTCAAACCCTCTTAGCGCTAAGATAGACGTAAGTTAATACTAATGTATGGTACTTACGACTACTTTAGCGCTAGGAGGTCATTCACAACAACATTCACAACGTTTATGATAAAAACACTGAGAGCAAGTTTAGATGTGTTTGGCGAGAACATACCAAGACTATACTCTTTCTAACGCATACATATTTTTATGGAAGGTTGTCATGTTCATTCATGTGGACCGATAAATGAAAAGGAAAAATCCATGTTTAATTACTTGCCAATCGAAATACCTATGTAAATCTATATAATGTTCATCTACAACCGACTTGATACGGTTGATAAAAATAACATTCATGGAAGGAACAATGCGCTGTTACCTTTCGGTTCGCCTTGGGCTAAAATACACCACACTTCATCGTCTAATTCATCAACTTTCGATGCGTCCCGCGTTCCCAAGTTTAACTGGAATAAAAACAGCAACTTGAGTTATCAAGTGTTTAACATCACTGGCTTTAACTCTGTAACTGTCATCTACTAGAAACATATTCCTTATGACGAAAACAGACATTACACTTACACTCATAGTTTGTATAATTACCTACCTCCATATGAAAGGAAGGCTGTATGTTATGTTTGACGTGCCATTCTTGAGGAACGGGAGTTGAATCGTGTTGCTGCCACAGTAGCGATTGACAGTGACGAACAATAGCATGACGTCACAAAACAAATACGTCATCGTAACTGCATTTTCCATGTGGTTTAACTCGAAATTAAACGGAAATTGCCGAATGAACCCGAGTGCATGCCAACGAGTATTTATGCAGCCAAGTTACTTGAGGTCAATTATCTGTGTTAAATAGTCTTTTGATATTTCTGCCAAAGCCATGTTAACAAGAATATACCGAAAACCGAGAAAAACGAGTGGAATTCTTCAAGTGCATTGTGAATGAGAATGAATTTACACAAAGTAGCATTAAATGAACTTCTCGTGCACTCTGCTGGCTGAACATTATTTCAAGCGAATCCCAATGAGTTTTTTAACTAATATCCTCGACTAGGAGTGTGACTGGAACCACTTCGGCAAACATCGACAACACCGCGTGCGACAGTTTTCGATGTACGGAGCAATTGCTTGCATTCCATAAATGACAAGTGTTATCTGTTTGGAAGCTGCTCACCTCGAAGTTTCAATTATCGATTTAAGGCAGGTCGTAAGGGATAATAAGTCTTTTAATGCGTCAACAGGAAACTATAGTGAGTGTACATACCCCCAATGTATGAAATGTAGGTAAAACTGTTGTCGAAACTTTGTGACATTATGCCTTTAACATAGACGTACGACCATCGGATTTGCTGTTACCACTCACTGAGAGTACATTTTGCTCTTCACTCTGTTGGCCATTGGTTTCTTGGACCAGGCTTTAATACACGTCTATTCTAGAAGTTGGAGACTTAAAATGAAACATACAACCTCATGGATGACAACTTCTTATTTATTGCATAAAGCGACGTTCCGATGTAGGTTCTTACATCGTTTTCAAGCTAAGAGTGAATACAACCGCATGATGATAGGTTTATACATAGTATGTTTTGACGAAAGGCAGATTAACATTAACAGCAACATATGATTCAGTAACAACTGGTACACAATTGGGAGGACAACAAATGAGACTGGTGATGAAGCCAGTCCACAAGGGGATTAAACGTCGCTTCTAAGAAGTTGTCATCCATAAAGTTGTATGTTTCATTTTTGTGAACTGGAACATTGGGATAGTCTTGTAGTCATGCCTTTGGCTTGTCATTCCATTATCGGCCACCCCTTTCAAGATATTGCTAAAATGGTTTACAGCATATATAGCCACGCACTGTGGATTCGCCATTCCAACTGTTTTATTTGGGAAGATGTGGTTTGTTTGTTGGTTGTTGTTGTTGTTTTTTTAAATTCTGGTGAGCAATGACAACCTTGTGTACCCAAAACTTTCATACGTTCTGGCTTTGATTTGAAAACCAGTTATGTGGTGCAAGTTGTGTGACATAAACATGAACAGGACAAATGAATTCCACATAAAAGGTTTATCAGTTCGATATTATAATTATTGAATTTTGCTAATTTAGGAACAATTTCATAATTCGCCTAAACACAGGTGGAGATTTGAGTGTTTGGTGTTTGTCGATAACTAGTTCTATGGGGTCATTTCTAGTTGAGGTAAAGAAATTCTACAGACATCACTTTGGACGAAGTCAGATTCCTGACAAAATGTCCTCTTCTGGAAACCTGAATTTGTTTCCCATCTCCCTTTTGACTACGTTGTACCTTCAAAATGTCCACCCGTCCGCCAAGAGATTCAGCTGTTCATTGAAGGAGACCTTCTGGTCTGAAAGTTGTCGGACTTGTATTTGAAGATACAGGCTCTTCAGCTCTAGAACCTCAGGAGAACGGACCCCATCCTCTTAGAGGTCAAGAGTGAGACAGTCCATCTGGAACAGGACAGCCACCATCTGCACGGAGCTTGTGCTCCTTAGAATGTTGTTTGGGCCAATGGCTAAGAGCAGATGGGAGTTTGGGGACCGGATCATGGTATTCTGAAAAACGAACAAAACAGAAGGTGTCATTGGCATCTGAAAAGGGTCAATACATTTATCATTCTTTGATATCACTCTGTTTTACACGTGTTTTTTTAATGTAACAATTAACTAATAAGTCATGGAGGTGTTTACCGTTAATGATGTGCTTGCAGGAGTATTGTTTTGGTAAACACTGAAGGGATGTCACGAAAGGGAAACTGAATTGTCAGTTATGTTTGAAAACTGTTGATTGTACAATCGGCTGTGCTGGTGCCAGTCACTTCGGAATCGAACCCTTCTCACCCCGAGTAAGACAGATGTCAGACAAGCATCTTGAACTCAGACTAATGCTGAAAAAATAATCGTAAGTTTCTAATTGTCCTAATTTTTTTACTTACATGGTTATTTCTTTACAACCCATTGTTCTGGATCCCAAACAAATAGATTCTAGCAGCACGGCTGTACTCTGAGAGGCGCAGAGCAACGATCGCGTTGAGAAACAGGACACAGCGTACAATATAGCTAAGGAACCCATAGCTTCGAGACTGAAGTTCATAACATTATTTAAAACATGAAAAATAGTGTAGCATCTAAATAGCATCAATTACTTTTGACTGAATGACAGATGAATCTTTTCGAAACAGAATACATTTCGAGAGAAGTCATCCACGATCAGACACTGGCGTGACGTCATAATACACCCTATACTGACGTCACTGCCACTGAAACATCAGGCGCTTTACCTCGGAAATCTGAACTCACGCGTTTGTCGCGTCGATAACAATACCTAATTACATATTTGATGAAACAACGTCCTTCTTCCATATCAAGTGACACATATGCGTGTTAACGCGTAATATGGCTTTCAATAAACCGACCAGTGTCACTTGGTATATAAGAAACAGCATATTCACAAACAGATAAAATAATTTTCAATTTAGAATTTCTAAAGCGCCCATAAAATGTCACGTATAACTCGCCTACGACTGGTTCCTTTTGCATAAGGATTAAATAATAAGGCTCATTTCTCATATTTCGGATGAAATAACAACACAGATTGTCATGTTGGTTTTGAACCTTGTTATCCGTGTTACATAGTTAAACAAAGAAGGACATTAATGGCACGACGCTTAAAGCGGAGGATGAAAACCAGAATAACATGCTCCCTCGCCACTCCATTTATTAAGAAAAGATTGTGACATGGTTAACTTAAACCGTTGACCTTACGGCTATTGTGCTACGTGCATATAGAATAGTCTTGTAGTCCGGTTCCATGGCCACGCCCCTGCATGTGCACCCTACCCCATCTCCCAATCTCCTAGGACCAGCCAATGCTTGTCATCGAGCCCTCGTCAAATATTATCATTCATCAAAACGGAAATGGGTTTAAGACATGCAGCATGTGAATATTGACACGCGGCATAACAATAATATTTTCATGACATCTTGGCAGAACTTGTTACTTTTCCGAGTTCAAATAACATCTGTGCATAATTAAAGTGACTGTAAATTTAATAAAAACCATTTCGCGTGAGTTTACTTTCCGAGAAAACACAGAAAGGTGTTAAGGCTTTGTTGGCTCGTGTGAAGAAGCTGTGCCCAAACATCGCGTCCCGTCTCCGTACACACGGCGAGGAGGAACAACGCCATACTGTCACAGAGGTTAACGCTATTAACACAAGATGTCCTCACATCAAAGTTGACCCCGTCTTTCTGATACTTCTCTCGGTTATGAAAAAATAGTTCCATAACACTGACTTCACTACGCTGTCATGCACTGTATACTTTCGCTACAAAAAGTAGGACATGCTCCTTAGCGGTCACTCAGTGCCATTTTCCTATCGTAAACAGACCATTAACCACTTTGAACGTACTGCATATATATGACGTTTCGAGGGGTATAACGGATTTTAGCATGAGGAGAATTTTGGAATAGTGAGGGGTATATTTTGATACTCCAGTTTGTGAGTTGGGTTTGCAAACCGTGTTGTAAACTATACATTGGTTCCACGAGACCTTGATGTCGTACTGCACCTAAAGCGATGGACGTCGTAGACATTTACAACTTTGCTATCATGCTTTGGGGTTTAAACCTGTAATAGGGTTCGGTCACGACTAAGGGGAGCAACTCTGCACAGCGAGCTGTAGCAGTTTAGCTTTGGCACTTAAGTTTGTATGTTACATTAGTCTGAGATGCGCGTTCACTTCGTTGAACCTACATCTGAACGAAGTTTTCAAGTCCCACTTTCACAAAGCGATTGTAGAGTTACGATGATCGTAGGCCTCAAAATCTAACTGTAAACGCCTGTAAACCTGGGCCTCCGTACAGGGATCTCAATGTCGACATAACGTGACACACAGCCACGATCTGAAAGCTACATGTTCTCTTTCCCGCAAAGCGTAACCGTTTGGAAATAGATAGACAGATATTATCTCGTCTCCGTGGATAGTCGGTCATTGTGACCACATAATCCCCTTGTCGGTCGCCTTATATGACCATCAGAACTTCAGCTTTGTGTGTTTGTGTAATGGAAGAAAACGATGAGTAATGTTCAAAGCACCGCGCAGTACTTTACAGTTAGACGTCTACTAAGCTATGTATTTGGCCACACGTACGTTCTGCAGTGTGACATTGCCAAGAATTCTGCGACCAAGCATTTTCAGCGGTGCACTCCTAAACAAACTCCGCTGCTTCCTTTGTATTTAGTTTTTTAGCTGTCGTCATGTTTTTGGTACAGTGATATGTGCTTCAAGACATGATGGACCGAGTCGACACGGAGTCGCAATTGTGATTTAAAACGACGAAGTGACTTCAGTGCTAATTTCTTGCATCTGTGATGTATTCATAAACATAAACAGATGAGGTGATTTGTCGGTTAGATAAAAAGGAAAAAGGAAAAAAGCTTCTCCTTGTTTTCAGAAAGCAAGCTCATGTAAGTCAACACAAGGTTTAGGAGTTTCAGCTGTAATGTTCTTCAGTGGATAGGTATAAGCGCCAGGATACCCAAGCCTTAAAGCCTTAAGAAAATCCTATAAAACGTTGGTCTTTTCATGTTTATTTCAGATCTTTGTAAACTTAAGTAGATAAATTACTCGTCGTTGGCTGTGACCATCACATATCTACTTTAAATTCAGGACGCTAAGCAGTAACGCCACGTCTATAACAAGCTTACTGTAAATTTGGAAACTGAAGAGTAGAGCTGCATCTATCGTAAGTGTACGTTAAGTTTGGTAACCTAAACAGTAACGCCACATCTATCTCAAGTCTGCGTTTTACGTGTCCTGAATACAGAAATGATGTCTCTATACATGATTTCATGCACAACTACAATATACTGCATTATGAGAATTGCTGATATCGTATCGTTACCGTAAAACGTCAAATAGTTAACGGCAATGTCTGACAAAAATCTATCTTGGTAGCATTACACTTCTGTTTGGTAAGCCGCGGTGCCTTTGTTCTCGTCTCGAACCATCTGAGAATGCAGTTTTTATGTTATTGACAGTATGGATAGATTAGTGACCTGTAAATGATAAATAATTCGCGATCTTCAGATTTTCAACAACTCTGAAAAACCCAAGCGGAAAATGTTCACAGCACGTTCAAGACGAATAGTGTACATAGATACATCGCCATCTTTATATAGATTTCAAACGCCGACGAAACATGATCACTTATCAGTGAGAATCTTAAATCATATTCAAATTATACCCAGAAATATACACCCTCTACCTATCACTAGAAGCGGATACCCGTGAATATCTGGGTCAGAATTGATCTTCAACAATCCCTGCTTGTGGTAAGAGGCGAATAACGGCATCGGGTGATCAGGCTCGCTGACATTGTTGGCATATGTCATCGTATCTCATTTGCGTACATCGTTCCTCATGCTATTGATCACTGCACTGTCTAGTCCTAGATTATCTACAGACCGCCGTATAGATAGAATTGTGCGAAGTGCGGCGTAAAACTAAACTTGCTCACTCATCAGTGGCGGCTCATGGGATCAGGCTAGGTGTATTGGTTGGTCGTGATATCCCAGACAGGTAGATCGATAGTCATGATGTCTGCCACTGATCAAGACTCGAATATTTACAGACCACCGTCATACAACGGCCATGTTGCGTTAACTACAATTTAGCCAAAGGCAACAAACCATCACCTAGTATAAAGCACGAACACACGTCTTGGGGTACAAGTACATATGTGTTTGATGTTTACCGGTGTATTGTTTGTTTGCATCTTTGTTTTTTAAAACCGCACTCAGCAATATTTCAACTTAACTATTATAGCAGTGGTCTGTGAACAATTGAGTATGGACCAGACAATCCAGTGATCAAAATAATGATCATCGCTTTGCGCGATTGGGATGCGATGTCGTGTGTCAAGGCAGTCAATAAGCCTGACCACCCGATTCCGGTAGTCGAATCGAAAAGTATTGAGACTAAGTTTACTTTGACTGCTTTTACCACAAACATGTTGCTGAAGACAAATTCTAGCCCTCCTTCAGCCAGAAGAGTCCAGGTTACCAATAATCGAGTCTGGACCAAACGATTCAGTGGCAGATATCATGAACATGTTACACTGACAGGTATAAACCACGCCCTCGCGGCCGACCGTGTAAAAATATGTATACTTGGTAAATATCGGTATTTGTAATAGTTTTGCACTCCAAGACTCGCATGACTCTTTCTGTCCACACAAACCATGGTGTAGAGTTCCACACTTAGGCAGCATGTTATGTATTGCTGGTACACACCCAGCTTAAACAGGGCAAATGTTGATTTAATGTTAGAGTAATGGCTACAGTAATTGTTTGCAATGCCAACTCCTGGTTACTATTAAGAATTAACCTCTATGGGGTATAAACTGCCTCAGGCTAAAATATAAAGCAAGTTTGAATATGTAAATGGGTTTTTGACACAGAGTAATACATATGTTCGCTTCTGTATTAATTCACAGTGAATGAGATAGCATCATGGAGCCCTGAGACTTTCTTCTTGAAGCTAAGGAAATCTAGACTTGCCACATTTTCTAGACTTGGATATATATACTTCAGGGTCTGTGCGACAGACTACATTTTCCCGTCAGAACTAAATTCACAAATTCAAATTAAACACATGTGCTATGCGATGAGCAACACTAAAGCTACATGGCACCGTATTGTTCATGGACAGTCTTGGCGCATAGATATGACCGGCCGATTTTCCTTTCCATTCTCTTCCTACGGCAACTTCACCTGAATTACCACATCTACCTCTACCTTCACACGTGATCTGCAAATACTACAACGCAAACCTGACTCGTGATCTGCAAATACTACAAAGCAAACCTGACTCGTGATCTGCAAATACTACAACGCAAACCTGACTCGTGATCTGCAAATACTACAACGCAAACCTCTACTATTTTTACTTTTGATTCGACCAGTAATATTAGCGATGTTCCTATTCAAGTATTAGTACAGTTTTAACTTTTACTTTCATTACTTCTACTCCATGTCTACTACTATTACAACTAAGTGGAAGAGTGTTACAACCATAAGGTACTACTCCCTCTACAACACGACTACTGCTACTGCTACTGCTACTGCTACTGCTACTGCTACTGCTACATAACAATGAATTATCAAGACCAGTCTGAATAGTATGGTGACACACGGTACGGTGCGGTAGGGTAGGGAAGGGTAGGGTACGGTATGGTTTGGTGCGATACCCTTTTCAGAGTGGAGTGGTGTGGAGTGGAGTGGAGTGAAGTGGAGTGGAGTGGAGTGGAGTGGAGTAGAGTAGAGTAGAGAAGAGTAGAATAGACTCGAGTAGAGTAGACTCGAGTGGAGTAAAGCAGAATAAACAGACAACCAGCTACCACACCGCCTCCGAGAAGGCCTCCATTCACCCAACAGCTGAGGTGCAATTTGAAGGCATCGTCAACACCCTGGAATGTTTTATTTCCACGAACTATGTGTTTACCATGTGGATTTCATATAGTAACACATGGCCACAGAAAATTTAGGACATTTCCAAAGCACCGCAAGAATGATTCAATAAATATGTAAACTTGTGGTTGACCCCTGCTGTGTAACGGACACAAAGGGCATGCCTCGCTAGGCTAGGACGACATGTTTTGGACGCTATAGTCTCATATCCAGAGGTTCGAATCCTGACGCTAAGCTGCCACTGGAGACTCCAGGGAAAAAAACACCGGCTGGTATGTTTTGCGCGTAATCTGGGTAACATTCCTTCTGAATCCGGAAATGTAGTTTTTTGTTTTCCTTTTGTCCCGTGCATGTTATTTTTCAGAAGTCTTGGTGGAACATTCCGTGTGAGATATTCCCATGGCACCGGTAGACGCCTAGGTTTGTTTGTTCTTTCTAGAAAGACGATTTCGAAAAGAAAACTTGATAAAGAACACCACCTTGTCATTCACAATGGATTCGCTGTACGGGTGTGTCTTTCTGACCTGAATGCGTGATATCGGACAAGAATATTTTTTGACTAGGACGGCATGTTTTTGTAATCCGTTTTGTGTTTGAACTCTGTATATCATACATGATCGGTTTTTGTTATAACGTTTTCTTGTGATTTGGTATTCAACTCTTCACATTCAGACGGGATATGTTCATTGACGAATTCGTGTAGGAATGTGTGTATGTGCGTTCGCGTGTATGAGTGCGCACGTGTGCCCGTAAACATATTTGAGATGCTTTAGGGAAGGGAGTTCTAATCGATGAAAGGATGGAATAATTTCTATACATTTTTATGTGGCAACATTACATGTACAAAAATAATGACAAACAGGACGTGAACGTAAAACAAACAGATCCCCATTCTTATCGTCCGAACATCTCAGCTCGCGGGTTACAAAGTACATTCTCCACATGCGCACTGCAAGAGCTGAAATGTACACGCACGACCAAAGTAGGGCCAATTACCCTCTTCTTATTGTATCAAGAACAACCATATAACCCATATGTGACACGTCTTGTCAGGTTTCTATGCATTCACCCTGTCACACTCACTGTCATTTACCATCACACTATGTGCCGACACTTTGCATCTTGACGTATAGCTGAAACCACGTGACAGTGTAAATACCCGGATGATGAGCCTGCATGTCAGACCGACGCATGAGAGTATCTCGTGCATGCATCAGAATGTGCACATGCGCAACATACAGCAGTGATCAGAAGCGCCGTGATATATACGTGCACTAAACAAATGGGTGCCATGCATTGTCATGCGTTGCCATGCATACCGATACCCAATGATGACCTAGGATGGATGCAATAGACAGCATACATGATGATATGGCATCCTTCTACCAGGAACTGGTATTTTCTTGGGAGTAGGGGAAAGGCTATATAACGTTTGTAGTCATCTGATGATAACCTGGGCACGTTATACTTACTCTTACAGCTCGACTGTCTCAATGGAACTGAGTGCATGTTTCTATTATCGAGGTGTTGACGTCGGCGCTGTGAATGATATAACATTGGTTCTTGGTTCCACAGAGGACCCGTGAAGGTCCCGGGGTAGAATAGGCCTTCAGCAACCCATGCTTGCCATAAAAGGCGACTCAGCTTGTCGTAAGAGGCGACTAACGGGATCGGGTGGTCAGGCTCGCTGTCTTGGTTGACGCATGTCATCGGTTCCCAATTGCGCAGATCGATACTCATGTTGTTGATCACCGGATTGTCTGGTCCAGACCGCTGCCATATAGCTATAATATTGCTGAGTGCGGCGTAAAACTAAACTCACTCACTCACTCACTGGTTCCACAGAGATCATAGGTAGTTTCAGAAATTTTCAGAAAAATGGGGGGAATTTTCAAAAGATGAGGAGGGTGTAAGTGTGTTTACGCACCCTGTAACTTCCCTAGTCTCCCCCAATGCAAAAACGTACCTTCAACGTGGTGTTTAATCATTCCCGATCCTATGGGCGGGTGCATACAATGTAATAATTATAAACGATATTAATAATAATGATAATAATGGACTTATATCCACGCACTTGCGCATGATCAAAGTCATTATTTACCCGCTTAACCCAGCTGTCTGTAAGGCGTTAGAAGGCTAACAGTCATGACATCCCACCGGGTACCCATTCAGTGCTAAGTGAACAGGGGCATGTTGGAACAAAATGACTTTCTAAAAATGAGAATACGTGTGTCACGCATAGCTCTCAGGGATTTGTTTTTGGTACGCCCTCACGCTTCTTACAATGGAAAATCCAATCTGAGTCAAACGTAGCGTGAATGGTGACAATGTATTAGTTCCATAGTACACCTTCCTCCTCTAGCTCCAGCATCAATGCACGCACTGCTGCTACCATTTTTCTACCTCTAAATAATCTTTTATCTTTGGAAGCTTGACAATATATTTGCACGTGTTTTTGCGATGCATTTCGAATGACTGCACGGCAAAGTATAACTTGCAAAGGTTTCTTTCGTTATCCGTACCTGTATCGACTAATTGAGATATTGGTTTTGTCTGCCCTTGTTCGTCAAACTTGCTCTACCTTAGTAAACATCGTTTCTTGAACAGACACTTTTACAGATATAAATGTGCCTTCTAATCGTGGAAGCTGCAACGTTTGTGAAAAACACCCCGCAAGGTTACAATGTACTTGAAATGGTGAAATTCAACCAAGCAGGCACACATTATATAGCCTGCGACCTCGTTGTATCGCGGTACTTAGCATATCCGTAATCGTCAATAGAATTTGGAACTTATGTGGCCTTTTTCATCATGAAATCCGATTACCATGACATTTAATCAGCATATTTGTGTAGAAAATATTATTTTAACTTTGATAGTGTTTCAGCGAGAGCCATTAGTCGAACGAAGCCGGTTAAATTTACCAAAGGAGCTGACGCCATCGTATCGCGGTAAACACTAAAACTCGGATTGCAAAGTGAAATAGGGAAAGAAAATGAAATTTCTTTACTCACCTCAATGTGAAAAAGGTTGAGACATTTTTTAGCTATCCAAATTGAACAAAACTGTGTCCATAATGAAACATTATCGGGGGAAATCACCAGACTTCCAAAAATAGAATGCGCAAATGTTCAATCAAATAAGTTGCACAGTCATTTAGAGAATTTGTTCACAATGTGGACAGAGAAATTCACTGTGGCGCCTCACACAAGTGATGTCAGTGCAAAATGACAGATGGGTCCAGTGCTGACACTTGTCACACTGAGCCCACTTCACTATGACAAGATAGGGGTGGCAGCAAATGCTTGTTGCAAGCTAACAGGATCATACTGTCGTCTTGCCTTAGCAGAAAAATTGAGTTGTCTGTTAGCTTTGCGACAATCCTGAATAAATATGATTTTTTAAATTGAAATTATTATTTCAAAAATGATTTCTTTTTAAGAATATTTGAATAAAAAAGAGAAAAGAATATTTCAGAAAATGTAATGTCTTAAAATATTTCATTTTCATTGTACTGTTCTATATTATTTCATATATTGTTTGATTTTATACTTTAGGCATGATTTCAACCATATTTCAATGCAAAATATGATGTTAAATCATGAGAGAATATGAAAAATTAATTACGTGTACAGGAGTACAATAAAATTCTTTCTCAATTTCTATTTTGTTTGAGTGTACAAATTCGCTTTCATTGATCAGGGATCATATTCCATTTTCTTTCCTTATTTGTATTACAACTTTTGCCATCCACCGGTAGATTAATATAGCTCCTAACGTCACTTCCATTACCTTATATGGCATCAATAAGATGCAGGCGACCTAGTTCAGATCAAGTGGGAAGGGTCATAAACGACACGTAAATATTATTGCAAGTATTTCATGGATGGGGTTGAAACAGATTCCAAAAGATTCCAGAATGTAATGTTAACATTTCTCCTGGATAATACTTACGAAGATTTGATACATCGTGCTTGTTTTCCAAAATGTAAACAAGCGACTGACGTCTGACTGCCGATTTACATATGCAAATAACCGCTAGGAGGCGTGTCTCGAGCGGAAAACCGGAAATACCGTTTGCCGCGATACCATGAATGCCGCGATACAACGAGGTCCGAGTATACATTACATATTCTCATCTGTACTTAGGAATTGTACAGATGTAGGGTGTAGTTTGACCATGTGGTGCTTTTAGTAAATATATTACTACACATTTTAATATATTTGACTAGGTTGTTAGCTTGATTGACAGTATTCATTATCATAACCCAATGCTACAGTAATACATGGATATTAGTTGTCTGATCAATTGCTAATAAGCACATTCCAGTCTTTGGCCAATCCCATCACTAAACTAATCACCGTTGTGTTAAGTATTTTCTTCTGGTTATTCACATAAATCAAACGAAAAGCATTTTAAAACAGAAACTGATGTTTCCTTAATATATTTTACCTATTCATGTTATCACGGCCAACGACACAGAAAGTTTGTTGTCTTAATAAGCAGCTATATGTGGGCAATTTGTCATTAATCGTGTCTGGACCAGGCAATTCAGTGATCAACACAATGCAGTTGGGTTAGAATGACATATATCCACTGAGTCAGCAAGCCCGAGTACCCGATGCCGTAAGCTGCTTTTTACGACAGGCATGGGTTAATGAAGACCAGTTCTAACCCGGATCTTCATGGATTCTGTTAAAATGAACTATTAAGTAGAATAACCCATAACGCAACGAAAGCTTTGTGGATCATGGTCACCTTTCTAATGTCAATGTCATGAGTTAGCCAACATAAACGTCTGTGCAAAAGGTCCTCAACTGAATCTGAGTTGAGTTCTAACACGGATCTTCACGGGTTTGATACAACAAAGCAATCACAGAAACGTGGTTGTGTGTTGATTTGAGACGGAGTTACGTTCAAAACGCTCTTCTAGAAAAATAGAAAAACAAATATCATTTTTTTTATCATTTACAATGTTCTGACCATTTAAGTTGATACGGGCAAAGACAGCACGTTTTTACAGTAAATACACGCGCTGTGAATGTGGCTAATATCAAGACTGACGTTAACTACCGTGCCCGTCAAAGAAGATGCTGCCTGCACTCACGGCAGATGCAACACGATGTCAGGTCGACCCATGCACGAATACACCTTAATGCCACGGAGGAAGAGCATGGTCTTGATCATGTCTAACATGCCGAACTACATGTATTGAGATACAGGAAGTCGTGGCGGCTCAACAAAACTCTCCTTAAACGCTCTGTTGTCTGCAGATATGTTAAGTGATGGATGTTTGTGAGTAAACGGGTGAATGGTTAGTTTAGGAAGCAGTGTGCGGCGTAGACTGACACGTAGTTTCTGAAATAAAGTAACACAATATTACAAGAAAGCAGTTTAAAAATTATATAAGAAAATATAACAAAAACAGAGCAGGTAATCTAGACTTGCATCTGTATCAATAAAGACTCTTCCCTCACTCTGGATGAAGATGTAATATACAATCAGAATTGTATTCCGTCGGATACAGAATGACGGTCAAGGATTTTGCAGCGTTAAAGGGAACATTTGTCGAACTATCCCATTCGTTACACTAACTATCCATACCCAAGAATCTGAAAATATATAATTATATCATAAATGAAGAACTACGGTTCAGAACTTGAACTTGATGAAAATCTTGCCTTGCTTCATTTTGGGTTTTTGGGACCGACTCATGTGGTTATATATATTTGTACATAATTTTAGTTAGGAACATAATATGAAGTATCAACTTGGGTGGCATTGTTTCCACTTATCTACTTGCTCTGTTAAACACTAAGGACCCCTCAAAGAATCTTAGTCATGTTTTGTACTTTATTTTACAGTTACTCCATAGCTCTGCATAGTAAGGCTTGTAACAGTCTGTCTTTGCTCTCAGTCATTTCTTTTGTTTCGCTCATAGGCCACACTGACCACAACTTAACTACAATGTTCAGATTTTAAATTCAGATGCCGGCCTGTACTGTTCAAGACAAGGTATAACAAGGTACTATTCCCATAGTAATAGGAATTTTATGATGATTTAAGATCTGATATCATTCAAAAAGATATCCTGGGTATCAGGTTGGGTACGACCATCCTGGCTCGAAATACACAGAGTGGTGATAAACGCGTCAGCCTCACATCCCACAGTCGTTTGTATTCTTATAAGTCGGACGCAAACATTGCGCTGTTATATTTTATATCAGATGAGGAGGAAATTAGAATTGTTCAGGACTAGGTGGCAGAGTACTACATGTAAATACATCCAGGGTCACCTTGTCTTACTTCGAGTGTCACAGGTTTCTTACTGCACTCATTGTGTTATCTCACCATCCACCACTAGTCAATCTCCATCACGATCAGGAAGCTGTATGACTGGTTACTCACAACATTCTTCTTTTCCATTGTCCTTACAAAAAATAACCTACACGCTCATAGACATTTTAAAACCGCATGCACACAAGCGTAGACAAGCCCGTGTTCTGAACTGACATCTCGACTTTGCGAATATGATGACAGCTGTTGGTGCAGTGTGTGTTTAGCTTGAGGTATATGTGCCCGGATTTCCTGGTGAAAGTTAGACGGATTTTCTAACCGACCGTATAAACAAGCTGCACACTGGGCATGTGTATATTTACCCCTATTTCAAGTTGTTAGTTTATTCTAATAATTACAGATATTAATCAATTAATCAATCAAATGCACCACCCAGTGAGTCTGGCTCTGGGATGAATCCAGATGAGCCAAATCTTGATTGTCTCTCGCTGTACCAACCGAAGGTATCACAATGCTTTCCTTGCATACCCGCTCATGTATCATACGATACATCGTTTAGCTCAGTGCTACTGTAGTCAGTATAACGGCTGTATATCCTCCTGACATACAACGTCATATGAATGACATATGGCTTCTGTTGTTACTATACTCTTCGAAACTAAAAATACAGTTATACCAAATGTCAGAGAAAAGATAAGTGTTAACAACAAGCTCCAATGCAAGCGCAAAATTGTACACCAAAGCACATTCCAGGGAATGCACGTGCCTCATGTAATGGCACCACACACACGGGTTCTGTGGATACTGATATATTTTACTTGATTTCAACAACTATTTATACATGACCAAACTATTTGGCGTCCACATCGTACGGACTGTGGAGTGGGCGTTTGACTTAATGGTCCCCGTCATTCTGTTATATGATGGCGCATGTCCACCAAGTCAGCGAGCCCGATCACCAGATCCCGTTAGTCGCCTCGTACGACAAGCACACTTCCCGGTTTAGAGCCTTCAGTAGCCTTTTCATAGGTAACGGTTATCGACAAGTACAGGATCTGAAACCAGACGAAATGGAGCTCAAACTGAAAATCTAAGTGCTTCATTATTGTATCCGCCTACTGGAGAATGAGTAATGGTTGAGACGATTTCAACTCATCTGCATGCAGGTCATCTCCCTCCTTTGCGGCCATATTGTGCGCGTCATATCCGCTTCTCAAGTTATATTTGCACCTGTGTTGTCGGCTGGTGACAGACGTCTCAAATTGGCTGTAAGTCGTAATTTCAGTGTTTAAAAGCATCAGCCAAAAACTGGAGGGAAATACCACCACGAACATTTCTTTTATACATCTGTCACTAAAATATCGATAAATTATCGTAGCAGTGATGGCACGCTAATTACCCTTCATAATGTGCATGGCGCCACCACGCCTGGAGTCAAGTTCTTTCTGTGCTCATCACAAGCACACAGGCGTCAAATTCCTCCTATTATCAGCCCCAGATCCGAAACTGAAAACTGCTTTTTTCACGTCTCTCGCATATCAAAGTGATAGAAAAACAGGTGCGCATGTCCCTTATGTAACACAATTGTATTATCCTCGAGGCTGTCAATGACAAAAGGTCGACACGGTTATGGCCCTTTGCTGAGTAAACTTACTGCGCTCTGAACATGAGTACCATATTTTCTCCGGTACTAATGTTTTGCCAGTTGATGGCAGTTGTTCTTGATTTGCACCATAAAAATACAGTGCTAAGAAAGTTGTGAGTTTGTGTGTGGCAGTGTCAGTCTCACAGATGACGGGCGCATCGTTATATCTCCCGGCAACCTAGTTACCCTAGAAAAATACAATTTTCAGTCAAACGACTGTCGAGACGCATTGTCCGCACTATTTTCGCGATCTATTCATAAAGTTTAAAGCATATGAAGCTGATCTCGACGCTTGTGCTCTAAAACGTCTCTTACAAGATATCCGACTTTGAAAATCCGCAACGGGGATCATGTTGAATTCTATATGACCGTTTTTTACTGTTTTGTGATGAGTTATTGATACATAATTGATATGCAGAGGGTGTGTTGTAATCCACGGTAAGTACACCCCTTACTTAGGTTAACCTTAACTCCCATTCTTTAACACTGCACTAAGGTTACCTTAGTGACTTACGATCACCTTAGTGCTTTGTGAAAGGAGACAGTGGTCGTCAGTGTTCGATAGTGATGCATAAACTGATACGCGCGATGTAATTGGAATCGTTCAGTTGTCTTTTCTTTGGATAAAGAATTCTTATGATAAAGGGATTACTTTGGATGTTTTACCTGCTATTACATTTGGCTTTAATGTACGGCACATTGTGGCAAGAATGGTCAGCTATCAGATGTGGTTTTCACTAGAACGCCTGAGGAGGTCGAACATAAAACTTAAAAAGCAAGCTATTGGTTGCCTATCCTTCAAAGCTGATTTTCAAGAATACGGTTCTCATGAAAACCAAACATGTATGCTCTCCACTTTAGTGGTAAAAACATGTTTTTTTCATTAGGTTAGTACCAACATGGTTATCTCAAATTGTTATCTCACTATAAGACTGAAGCTGAAGATGCAGGTTATAACTTATCTTCAGTAACCCGTGCTTGTCGTATGAGGCGAGAAACCTCATAGTCCTTGTCAGACTTGCCGACTTGGTTGATTGACACATGTCATTCTGTCCAAGTTGCGTATATCGATGTTCATGCTGTTGATTACTGGATTGTCTGGGCCAGACTCGACTATTTACAAACCGCCGCCATATAGCTGGAATGTTAATGAGTGTGGCGTAAAACACAATTCGCTCACTCTCCCACTGAAACTGTATGTTCTAATGTTTCTAATGTAGGTGAGCTACAGAGAGCGTGGTTCTATTTAGCGGTAACTGGACAGAATGGAAACATATGTTTGAACTACTATTGTGAACGGCGAATGCTCAATAGATGGAATACTGTCAAATGTCAAATGGAATCCAATGCAGTTATAGAATTTTAACATCAACAATTACCATTAGTGCTGCAAATTCTTGGAATCTCCTCGCGACTATGAACGGGAAGTGATGATGGTGTGAAGTATGAATGATTATTGAATTATTTATTATGAATTCTCGAACGAACTTTGTGTTGCCTCTTCTGCGTGAGAACCATAAACATATGGAGACGGCTTGCGATGAAATAGGCATTTTACTTGGGGTGACAGTTCAAACAGCATGCTTGTTAGTTGTCATTTATTGGACGGAGGATATGAGTAGTACATGTACTCCCATGCCATGCGTCGATGCGCCCGTGCGTGTGTGCGTGCGCGGTTACCTTCTTCGTGTACATAATCGAGACAGTCCAGTGCCATGTCATGACACATATGCCAGAAAGTTCGTGACCAGCTACATGCGTTACAACTACCACGCCGTCAGGACATCATTCGCAATGTGAGTGAAATAGGCGGGATGACTTCATTTATTCTGGAATCGTGTTTATTGCAAATATGTTGATACAGATGGTCGCTGATACTGCCGAAATAAATATGTACGATCCTCCGTGGAAAAACAATACACGCTCATTTAAGTGCTTATGCATAGTTTTTCATACAAAATGGCATCTCTTTTGCAGTTAGTGGGGGCAATGTGCCTCGGCTGTGGGAAATATGACTGGCTCATATTACTTGGTTTGTTATTTGTCTAACAACAAAATTCCCAAATTAGAAAATAGAGTCAAGGCTAGCAAATTAGAAATCCAGTGATTGATATCACGGAAATGACCAAGGTCCTCTAGCACAGAACAGGAGGTGACCAGTAACATAACCAAAGTCCTCTTGTACAGAAAGAAGTGACCAGTATTATGACCAAGGTCTACTAATAACATGACCAACGTCCTCTAGCACAGAACAGGTGATTAATAACATGACCAAGACCCTCTTGAACAGAACAGGTGACCAGAAACATGGCCACGGTCCTCTAGAACAGAACAGGTGATTAATAACATGACCAAGACCCTCTAGCACAGAACAGGTGATTAATAACATGACCAAGACCCTCTTGAACAGAACAGGTGACCAGTAACATGGCCACGGTCCTCTAGTACAGAACAGGTGACCAATCAAGAACATGACCAAGGTTTTCTTGCACAAAGCAAGTGACCAATAACATAACCAGTGACCTCGAGTACATAACAGGTGACCAGTAACATGACCACAGTCCTCTAGTACAAAACATGACCAGTGACCAGAGCGTGACCAGTAACATGGCCTTGGTACAAAGGAAGAACCAGAAGGTAAGGATAGTTACAATGTCTGATTTACTCATTCAGTGCCATCATATCCAGGCTGGTTACATTCTTGCTCACCATATTCATGTCTCAGTATGTTCTCATAGAGTTACCGCTATTATACAATCTGTCATGAGTCGTGTGACAGCTGTAATATCGCCGCCGACTGCTATCATTCACTCACTCGACCGTCTTCATCACACATCACACATGTACAGTACCGTGCTAAAAGTTATAATCACCGTACAGTTAACTGTGCTAGTCTTAACTGGAATCAGGTGGCAAGGTTAGCTGATTTGGTTGTAACACGCCACCGTATCCTAATTTCGTAGATCGATGCTCATGATGACTGTCACTAGATTTACTGGTCCGACTCGATTATTACAGACCTCCATTATACAGTTGTAATATTTCTGAATGAAGTGTTAAACAATAAACAAGGGGGCTAGGATTGCTCTAAACATGGACTTAAGAGTCAAGAGTAGTAAGTATACTGATAGCAAAAGAAATGCTGCGCTGTTTTATGTCATTGTTTAAAATAGAAGACATAATAATGAAAGTTTTTTTGTATGAGATTTCATTTTTTTCGAACTTTTGCTTAATCAGAAACCGCTGTGATTAACCTACACCAGTTCCAACAAGACTCGTTACGTCCTATCAAATGAATCCTCCACTTCACCCTGAACCTGTCAACCGGAATAACCCGGGGAACAGGAATAGAACTCCACCTTTCCCTGGAGGAGACTGACATAGAGTTAGCGTCGTCCCACCTGTTGTTCCAGTCAAGACAAAGGTCGGCAACATGACCCACGGCACGTTCTGTATGGGTAGGGTCTGTGTGCTACAAACTTCTGGCATCGTCTACCACAGCATGAAATGTCAGCTTCGTGAAATGGGCCTGCCATTCAGATGCCTGGTACCGTTTTTAAATTTTCTCGGAGGAATGAGTAACCTGATGGAGGGACAGAAACTGTGGAATAAAGAGCAAATGGGCGCGGATTAATGATGTTAACAAGGAACTGTTTCCTCGTACAAGATGGAAGTTAGCACTTTTAGTGTTGTTTTTGCAAGGATTTGCCTTTGTCATTTATTACACCCCTGAGCCTCTATTTTTAGTGTGTTTACGGATTTATGTTGAATTCTATATGACCGTTTTTTACTGTTTTGTGATGAGTTATTGATACATAATTGATATGCAGAGGGTGTGTTGTAATCCACGGTAAGTACACCCCTTACTTAGGTTAACCTTAACTCCCATTCTTTAACACTGCACTAAGGTTACCTTAGTGACTTACGATCACCTTAGTGCTTTGTGAAAGGAGACAGTGGTCGTCAGTGTTCGATAGTGATGCATAAACTGATACGCGCGATGTAATTGGAATCGTTCAGTTGTCTTTTCTTTGGATAAAGAATTCTTATGATAAAGGGATTACTTTGGATGTTTTACCTGCTATTATATTTGGCTTTAATGTACGGCACATTGTGGCAAGAATGGTCAGCTATCAGATGTGGTTTTCACTAGAACGCCTGAGGAGGTCGAACATAAAACTTAAAAATCAAGCTATTGGTTGCCTATCCTTCAAAGCTGATTTTCAAGAATACGGTTCTCATGAAAACCAAACATGTATGCTCTCCACTTTAGTGGTAAAAACATGGGTTTTTTTCATTAGTTTAGTACCAACATGGTTATCTCAAATTGTTATCTCACTATAAGACTGAAGCTGAAGATGCAGGTTATAACTGATCTTCAGTAACCCGTGCTTGTCGTATGAGGCGAGAAACCTCATAGTCCTTGTCAGACTTGCTGACTTGGTTGATTGACACATGTCATTCTGTCCAAGTTGCGTATATCGATGTTCATGCTGTTGATTACTGGATTGTCTGGGCCAGACTCGACTATTTACAAACCGCCGCCATATAGCTGGAATGTTAATGAGTGTGGCGTTCTAATGTTCTAATGTTTCTAATGTAGGTGAGCTACAGAGAGCGTGGTTCTATTTAGCGGTAACTGGACAGAATGGAAACATATGTTTGAACTACTATTGTGAACGGCGAATGCTCAATAGATGGAATACTGTCAAATGTCAAATGGAATCCAATGCAGTTATAGAATTTTAACATCAACAATTACCATTAGTGCTGCAAATTCTTGGAATCTCCTCGCGACTATGAACGGGAAGTGATGATGGTGTGAAGTATGAATGATTATTGAATTATTTATTATGAATTCTCGAACGAACTTTGTGTTGCCTCTTCTGCGTGAGAACCATAAACATATGGAGACGGCTTGCGATGAAATAGGCATTTTACTTGGGGTGACAGTTCAAACAGCATGCTTGTTAGTTGTCATTTATTGGACGGAGGATATGAGTAGTACATGTACTCCCATGCCATGCGTCGATGCGCCCGTGCGTGTGTGCGTGCGCGGTTACCTTCTTCGTGTACATAATCGAGACAGTCCAGTGCCATGTCATGACACATATGCCAGAAAGTTCGTGACCAGCTACATGCGTTACAACTACCACGCCGTCAGGACATCATTCGCAATGTGAGTGAAATAGGCGGGATGACTTCATTTATTCTGGAATCGTGTTTATTGCAAATATGTTGATACAGATGGTCGCTGATACTGCCGAAATAATTATGTACGATCCTCCGTGGAAAAACAATACACGCTCATTTAAGTGCTTATGCATAGTTTTTCATACAAAATGGCATCTCTTTTGCAGTTAGTGGGGGCAATGTGCCTCGGCTGTGGGAAATATGACTGGCTCATATTACTTGGTTTGTTATTTGTCTAACAACAAAATTCCCAAATTAGAAAATAGAGTCAAGGCTAGCAAATTAGAAATCCAGTGATTGATATCACGGAAATGACAAGGTCCTGTAGCACAGAACAGGAGGTGACCAGTAACATAACCAAAGTCCTCTTGTACAGAAAGAAGTGACCAGTATTATGACCAAGGTCTACTAATAACATGACCAACGTCCTCTAGCACAGAACAGGTGATTAATAACATGACCAAGACCCTCTTGAACAGAACAGGTGACCAGAAACATGGCCACGGTCCTCTAGAACAGAACAGGTGATTAATAACATGACCAAGACCCTCTAGCACAGAACAGGTGATTAATAACATGACCAAGACCCTCTTGAACAGAACAGGTGACCAGAAACATGGCCACGGTCCTCTAGTACAGAACAGGTGACCAATCAAGAACATGACCAAGGTTTTCTTGCACAAAGCAAGTGACCAATAACATAACCAGTGACCTCGAGTACATAACAGGTGACCAGTAACATGACCACAGTCCTCTAGTACAAAACATGACCAGTGACCAGAGCGTGACCAGTAACATGGCCATGGTACAAAGGAAGAACTAGAAGGTAAGGATAGTTACAATGTCTGATTTACTCATTCAGTGCCATCATATCCAGGCTGGTTACATTCTTGCTCACCATATTCATGTCTCAGTATGTTCTCATAGAGTTACCGCTATTATACAATCTGTCATGAGTCGTGTGACAGCTGTAATATCGCCGCCGACTGCTATCATTCACTCACTCGACCGTCTTCATCACACATCACACATGTACAGTACCGTGCTAAAAGTTATAATCACCGTACAGTTAACTGTGCTAGTCTTAACTGGAATCAGGTGGCAAGGTTAGCTGATTTGGTTGTAACACGCCACCGTATCCTAATTTCGTAGATAGATGCTCATGATGACTATCACTAGATTTACTGGTCCGACTCGATTATTACAGACCTCCATTATACAGTTGTAATATTTCTGAATGAAGTGTTAAACAATAAACAAGGGGGCTAGGATTGCTCTAAACATGGACTTAAGAGTCAAGAGTAGTAAGTATACTGATAGCAAAAGAAATGCTGCGCTGTTTTATGTCATTGTTTAAAATAGAAGACATAATTGTCAAGATCACAGATGATTTCGTTTATATAATTAGTTTATGGTACTGTAAATAGATGTAGTATGGTATTGTTAGAGTGTGTTATATATTGTTGGGAGTTGTTGTTAGATTATGTTCGGTAATACTATGGGAACAGGGTTATGTTCAGGGAAGCGTGACCAGGTATGGCCAGAGAGCTGGGGTGTTAATTTGTAAACAATAGAGAGGTGTTGAGTAGCTTGGGTATGGGAGGTCAATATAAATAGTGAGGAAGGGTAGTAATCTGCACAGTCAGCCAGAATCACCACTGTGTTCACCTGTATGGGTTCAACTTTTGTATGGGATTGCATCTCACGCTGGCTGGCGTAAGTTTTTATTATCATTATTACTTTTGTATTTATTGATTGAGTAGATGTAGCAAGAAATTGTTTTACTGATGTAGTATTTCTAGATATATGTGCATATTGTAACACTATATAGCCACAAAGCCATTCAAAATTTGAATGTTATCGTTCCACAAAAACTGTTCCACTTTCAAATATGTAAATCGGAGTAAAGTACATGCATAAAGTATAAGACATTGACACATGTCTTACTGAGTAACTGTAGTTACTTATATTGTATTGTAGTGTCCCGGAACTGGCCGGTTATCCTTAAAGTAAGGAGAGGGGTATTATCTCCGCCTGTAAGGAGACAGACAAGAGTCTTCCCTGTTGTACAAGGAGCATGTATCTCCTAGTAATGTGAGATGTGGATGGCACAGCCATCAACCATTACACAGGCCCCTTAAACTCCGTGAGGGAAACCATCGCCTGGGTGTGAGGGATACCACACAAATACCATGACGTCACCAAGTGGAACCAAAGTGCACTGACATTCTGATTACATTGTAAAGAGAAAGTGTTCTCTCTGAGTGGCAAATTCCTTTATTGTTATTTAGTTCAATTGTTTAGTTTCTGATTGGGATTATATGTAATCATTATCTATATTAGTGAGGGTATTAGGATTTTAGTGTATTTAGTAGTAGTAGTAGTATTATTAGAACTTTAGCAATATAAGTGGTAGACAGAACTGTATATGTAGCTAGGTTAGGTAATTAGATTAGTTAGTTGTATTTGCACCTGTAGAATTAGTTTAGTATAGGTATTGGGGTTACTTATATCTTAAGGGGAGGAATAAAGTTTTGCAAAACAAACTATTCTTCTGTTGTGGTTACTTTGGTATGTGACATTTTGGTGGCAGCGGTGGGATAATTAGATTATTTGTCACTATCAAAGGGAACCCTAGTTGTGTTCTGTAGCGCATTTGATGTAGCGTTGTTGATTGTATATCGCTGCAGAATCTTTGTGTCCATAAAGAAGGGTTAGAACATACGGCACCACTTCTGCGTCCTTGAGTGTATGATTTGGAATTCAAGGGTGGAGGGTGTATTGTGGTTATTGGTCAGTTAAGGCCATTGGTTCGTCGTGAACATTTTGAACATTGGGATATATGGGAAATCACCTCCGGTTTTATTCTTGGTAGGATCCCTATTTATTCCAGACAGTTTGACTTTTTGTGTACCCTGCTTTGCCCTCATACAGACAATTATGGACATTGACAAACTTATCAAACTGGGTCAGAGTTTAGGGTATGAGAAAGATGATTTGAGAGTGTTTGTGAAAGAGCAAATGGAGTTGGAGAATGAGAAAGAAAAGGACAGGCTCGAACGGGAGGAAAGAGCTAGGGAGCGGGAGATTAAAAAGTTAGAACTGGAGGAAAGAAAGGAGAAAGAAAGGTTAGAATGGGAACGAGAGAGAGAACGATTAGAATTGGAGAAAGAAAAGTGTAAAATACAGTCAAATGAAAGAATAGAACTAGCCAAGTTAGAAAAGAGTGCGGCAGGAAACCAAGAAGGGCAGGTAGGAGAGAATAGATCGGCAGCCATTCCCAAGATGCCTAAAATGCCTCCATTTGACGACCACAATGACAATGTTTGAACGTGTAGCTACAGCGCAAGGCTGGGACCCGTCCCATTGGGCAGCTTACCTGTGTACTCTGCTGAAAGGTAAGGCTTTAGAAGTATACTCCCGGTTAAATGCCTTTGAGGCTGAAAATTACAATGCAGTTAAAACTGCATTACTTAAACGCTATGAAATGACTGAGGATGGATTCCATCAGAAATTTAGGACTGCTAAAACTGAAACAGGTGAGATTTTCACACAATTTGTAGTTAGAATTGAGAACTATTTCAACAGATGGATTGAACTAAG
The DNA here is from genome assembly GCF_037392515.1 of Haliotis asinina. NCBI lineage: Eukaryota > Metazoa > Mollusca > Gastropoda > Lepetellida > Haliotidae > Haliotis > Haliotis asinina. The sequence goes on from NC_090286.1 coordinate 41,233,322, forward strand.
TGGTACACAAAAGACGTTCGAAGGTGTGAGAGATTTGCTGCTGCGTGAACAGATTTTGAATGTGACTGGAAGGGATCTGGGTATATTCTTGAGAGAGAGAAAGCCAAAAGACGCGATGGAAATGGCTAGACTAGCAGAGCAATTTATAGAAGCTAGAGGTACGAGTCATGGAAGATACAATAGACCAGTTATTCCAGGTCAAACTGACAAGCAGGTTTCCAAAGGGAAAATAGTCGAGGGTAGCGCATCAGGTAAACATGGTACTTGTTCCAAACAATTTGTTCCTATTAAGGAAAGGACATGTTACAACTGCAATCAAACTGGGCATTTGGCAGCACAGTGCAAGAAACCCAAGTTTAAAGTGGCAAGTATCCAGGTGAGTGAAGACAACACAAACATGTCTCTAATACATCCAGATAACACAAAAGTAGAGCCCTGCATACATGAAGTTCTAGATGGTGATGCAGCAACTTCAGAGGAGGTTACTAACGCAGATGTAGCCTCAGGGAGTGTGCTTACCAAAGATCACCGCATGCCATTTTATCAGGGAAAGGTAAACGACACTCCAGTAGATGTGCTTAGAGACACGGGATGTAACGGTGTAATAGTGAGGAGGTCAATGGTAAAAGATGCATGTTTGACTTCAGAAACACAATCTTGTAAATTAGCAGATAGCAGGATCTTGACACTTCCGGTAGCATGGATTACTGTAAATACGCCCTTTTACACGGGTATGGTGAGAGCAGCATGTATGGACACACCAATCTGTGACTTAATATTGGGCAATATTCCCGGAGTTAGAGAGCCAGGAGATCCAGACTTGATGTGGGATAAGCAGGACATTAAAACAGTAGGTGCTGTAGAGACAAGGAGCCAGAGAAGAGTACGCCAAGTAGGCATGGAACCCTTGAAGACATTGGAACCTGTTGGGTTGACACTGAGTCGAGGTGAGTTCGTATCCCTACAACATCAGGATTCAAGTCTGAACAAAATAAGAAAATTAGTGGAAGAAGGTAAGATTAGGGAGACCCGACATAGTACTTCCTCTTACTTTGTGGAGAATGATATGCTGTATAGGAAGCATACTTCCAATAAAATGGACAATGGTAAACAAGTTGTACAGGCAGTAGTACCGGTTGGATTGCGCACACAGGTAATGAAGGTATGTCATGAAGCACTGATGGGTGGACATCTTGGAATCAAGAAGACTCTAGATAGGGTAATCTCACAGTTTTATTGGCCAGGAGTAATTGGTGATGTCAGAAGACATGTTCAGTCTTGTGATATTTGTCAACGTACCATGCCGAAGGGAAAGGTAAGGAAAATACCACTGGGACAAATGCCATTAATTGAAGTGCCATTTGAGAGGGTAGCTGTTGATTTGATTGGTCCATTGTATCCTGTCACAGACAAGGGTAATAGGTATATACTGACGGTGGTTGATTATGCAACACGATACCCAGAAGCAGTAGCTTTACCCAGAGTAGAGACGGAATATGTTGCCGAAGCTCTGTTCGAGATATTCAGTAGGGTTGGTATCCCCAAGGAGATATTAACAGACATGGGAGCCCAGTTCACGTCAGGCGTGATGAAGGAGGTAAGTAGACTATTGTCCATACATCAGCTTACTACTTCCCCTTATCATCCAATGTGCAATGGCCTAGTGGAGAAGTTCAATGGAACCTTGAAGACGATGCTGAAACGGATGTGTGCAGAACGACCAAATGACTGGGACAGGTATGTACCTGCTTTGTTATTTGCTTACCGAGAGGTACCTCAAGAGAGTTTGGGTTTTGCCCCATTTGAACTCTTATATGGACGCACTGTGAGAGGACCAGTACAGATTCTGAGGGAAATCTGGACAAGAGATATACCAAATCCAGAGGTAAGAACCACATATGAGTATGTGCTAGATCTTCAAAACCGTCTTGAGGAGACTATTCACGTAGCACAGCAAGAACTTCAAAAGAAAGCATGTAAATACAAAAAGTTCTTTGATGTGAAGTCCAAGCCAAGAAAAATGAAGGTTGGTGATAAAGTATTAATTCTGTTGCCCACTGATTCAAACAAACTGTTGCTGCAGTGGAAAGGGCCATATGAAATACTGGATACCTTTGGCATTGGCAATTACAGAATACAGGTTGGTAACAAGATTAAAACCTATCATGCCAATCTACTGAAAAGGTACATTGAGAGAGAGGAGGTCAAGGACACAGCTGTATGTGACGTCAGCATAGCTCAACTTGTGCATGTCAGTGCTGGTCTGGTGGATGTCAAGGCTGAAGAGGTGAGTATGTTAGACATAGCTTCACCTTCTTTAGTTTCTAAGGAAACGTATCAGGATGTAGACATTTCTGAAGATTTGACAGAGGAGCAACAAAATGAGGTGAAAGAGCTCATAAGTGAATTCAAAGATGTACTGAGTGATTTACCAGGGAAGGTAGATTGTATGGAATATAAGATCAAGCTGACATGTAATGAGCCTATACGATCCAAGCCCTATCCACTTCCTCATCATATGAGAGATGTTGTAGCTAAGGAGATACAGCTAATGTTAGACATGGGGGTGATAGAACCTTCTCAGTCACCATATGCATCCCCCATTGTACTTGTGAAGAAGCCTGACTCGACTTACAGATTTTGTACCGATTTTCGCAAACTGAATCAGGTGACCGTATTTGATGCCGAACCAATTCCATTAGCTGATTCCATCTTTGCACGGTTACGGAACTGTAAATATCTTACCAAAATTGATGTAAGCAAAGCATATTGGCAGATTCCAATGGAAGAGAGTAGCAAAGAACTGACAGCATTTATAACTCCTGATGGATTATACCAATGGAAGGTGATGCCATTTGGAGTAGTTAATGCACCTGCAGTATTTTCCCGACTGATGAGACAAGTATTGCACAACATACCAAATACAGACAACTTCATAGACGACATCATAGAAGGAACTGAGAACTGGTCACACCACATGGTAAGTCTGAGAGCAATATTTACGAGGTTAAGACAATTCCATCTTACAGCTCGACCTTCAAAGGTAAAAGTGGGATATAAACATCTGGACTTTTTAGGGCACAAGGTGGGTAGTGGTCTAATTCGACCAGAAGGTAAGAATGTAGAAAAGATCCTAAATGTGGAGCGACCTCAAACCAAGAAACAAGTGAGAGCGTTGTTGGGACTGACCGGGTACTACTGGAAATTTATCCCAAACTATGCAGCCATAGCAGTTCCGCTAACTGATCTCACAAAGAAAGGAAAGCCAAACAAGGTAATATGGACAGAAAGCCAGGAATTAGCTTTCACTACGTTAAGAACCCATATGTCAAGTTTTCCTATCTTGAAACTACCCGACTTGAAGAAACCATTCTTGGTAAGAACAGACGCTTCTGACGTTGGAATCGGAGCTGTACTGCTACAAGAACAGGAAGGTGAGCGATTTCCAATATTGTTTGTGAGTCGGAAGTTAGTAGATCGTGAGAGAGCGTATTCTACAATAGAAAAAGAGTGTTTGGCTATTGTGTGGGCAATACAGAAGTTAGAAAGATATCTGTATGGGAGAGAATTTATTTTGGAGACTGACCATCAGCCCTTAATATGGATGACCAAGGCAAAAATGACCAATGGACGAGTGATGAGGTGGGCCCTGACTTTGCAACCCTACAGATTTCTAATTCGTGCAATCAAAGGAAGTGAGAATGTTGGGGCTGATCTCTTGAGCCGGTGTTCACCCTAGTCATACTATGTGTATGGCAGTGTGTAAATAATGTACTCTCTGCATATCCAGATTATTTGTCAGCAGTTATTTCTTATGTATTACTGTGCTATTGTACATTTAGACAATTGTGTTTTATGATATTTATGCATTAAAACAAACTTAAATGTGATCTTGAGTGTAATATATAATTGTACTTGTGTACAATTACTTGAAGTGGGGAGTGATGTCAAGATCACAGATGATTTCGTTTATATAATTAGTTTATGGTACTGTAAATAGATGTAGTATGGTATTGTTAGAGTGTGTTATATATTGTTGGGAGTTGTTGTTAGATTATGTTCGGTAATACTATGGGAACAGGGTTATGTTCAGGGAAGCGTGACCAGGTATGGCCAGAGAGCTGGGGTGTTAATTTGTAAACAATAGAGAGGTGTTGAGTAGCTTGGGTATGGGAGGTCAATATAAATAGTGAGGAAGGGTAGTAATCTGCACAGTCAGCCAGAATCACCACTGTGTTCACCTGTATGGGTTCAACTTTTGTATGGGATTGCATCTCACGCTGGCTGGCGTAAGTTTTTATTATCATTATTACTTTTGTATTTATTGATTGAGTAGATGTAGCAAGAAATTGTTTTACTGATGTAGTATTTCTAGATATATGTGCATATTGTAACACTATATAGCCACAAAGCCATTCAAAATTTGAATGTTATCGTTCCACAAAAACTGTTCCACTTTCAAATATGTAAATCGGAGTAAAGTACATGCATAAAGTATAAGACATTGACACATGTCTTACTGAGTAACTGTAGTTACTTATATTGTATTGTAGTGTCCCGGAACTGGCCGGTTATCCTTAAAGTAAGGAGAGGGGTATTATCTCCGCCTGTAAGGAGACAGACAAGAGTCTTCCCTGTTGTACAAGGAGCATGTATCTCCTAGTAATGTGAGATGTGGATGGCACAGCCATCAACCATTACACAGGCCCCTTAAACTCCGTGAGGGAAACCATCGCCTGGGTGTGAGGGATACCACACAAATACCATGACGTCACCAAGTGGAACCAAAGTGCACTGACATTCTGATTACATTGTAAAGAGAAAGTGTTCTCTCTGAGTGGCAAATTCCTTTATTGTTATTTAGTTCAATTGTTTAGTTTCTGATTGGGATTATATGTAATCATTATCTATATTAGTGAGGGTATTAGGATTTTAGTGTAGTTAGTAGTAGTAGTAGTATTATTAGAACTTTAGCAATATAAGTGGTAGACAGAACTGTATATGTAGCTAGGTTAGGTAATTAGATTAGTTAGTTGTATTTGCACCTGTAGAATTAGTTTAGTATAGGTATTGGGGTTACTTATATCTTAAGGGGAGGAATAAAGTTTTGCAAAACAAACTATTCTTCTGTTGTGGTTACTTTGGTATGTGACAATAATAATGAAAGTTTTTTTGTATGAGATTTCATTTTTTTCGAACTGGTGGTTCTTTTGCTTAATCAGAAACCGCTGTGATTAACCTACACCAGTTCCAACAAGACTCGTTACGTCCTATCAAATGAATCCTCCACTTCACCCTGAACCTGTCAACCGGAATAACCCGGGGAACAGGAATAGAACTCCACCTTTCCCTGGAGGAGACTGACATAGAGTTAGCGTCGTCCCACCTGTTGTTCCAGTCAAGACAAAGGTCGGCAACATGACCCACGGCACGTTCTGTATGGGTAGGGTCTGTGTGCTACAAACTTCTGGCATCGTCTTCCACAGCATGAAATGTCAGCTTCGTGAAATGGGCCTGCCATTCAGATGCCTGGTACCGTTTTTAAATTTTCTCGGAGGAATGAGTAACCTGATGGAGGGACAGAAACTGTGGAATAAAGAGCAAATGGGCGCGGATTAATGATGTTAACAAGGAACTGTTTCCTCGTACAAGATGGAGGTTAGCACTTTTAGTGTTGTTTTTGCAAGGATTTGCCTTTGTCATTTATTACACCCCTGAGCCTCTATTTTTAGTGTGTTTACGGATTTACGGCCCAAATTATCTGTTCTTGGGACGTTTCCAACAAAACAAAATCAGTTTGACACGATATAAACCTATACATGTCCATCACCCCAGTTGATTTCTACTAAATACCAAATATTAAATGACAATATTCGAGGTATGAACTACGTATCTTATACCAACAGTATAGGTCGAGAACAATGGGATTGCATACTTAGCCATATTTCCCATGCTCCATATAGGGCAGGGGTGATAGTGGTTAACGTTTTACTCCAAGACCCGGTTCGATTCCCTGAATGGATAAACTATATGAAGACGGTTTCTGTTGTTCGTGGTATTGCTGGAGTATTGTTAACACTTCGCAAAACCACACTCACTCATTCTTATCTAGGGGACCGAGTTACTATCAACTAAATCGGATGTATTTGCAGTGGGTGTAATCGGTAGGGATGAGGTGTAACAAGATAAACTCCCATTTATCACTGCATGGTATATCAACATCGCAGCGATGTAGACGATGTGCATTAGAACTGATAGGGATCTGGGCAACCCAGTGGCTTGTCACGACAGAGACATAGGAGCAGTCAAGTAGACGGGTTTGTTTCCCAACATGGTATGTGTCGTTCATCGTTTTGTAACAGAGTTACTGTTTAAATAGTGGTATGCCCAAATCGCCATTGCTCGCTAGTTCTCACCAGTACCACAGCGAATACTCAGCTAACCGGGACAATGTATACTCAACAGTAAAATTAATGTAACATCGAATGTTTTAGATGGTTTACTCCCACTGTGCCAATATTTTTGGAAAATGGCAGAGTTAAAACGATAGAGGGATTACAATGTCAAAAAACAGGGTGGTTAAGGTATAGTCTTATCAGGCAGTGGGCAGTGGTATATATTATCGTCTACTTAACTCTTAAGTCATGAACTACGTACTTAATTAATAAGCTACTATCTAAGTGGCATTAACTCAACAAGACATAAGTGTAATGAGTTTGAAATAATAATTCATAAACGGATGTACTGAAGGGCAATTTGAGCATTAGCCATGATGATGAATCTCTCTCTCTCTCTCTCTCTCTCGCTCTCTCTCTCTCTCACACACACACACACACACACACACACACACACACACACATACACTACCCCAAACAAAATATACCGAAAACACAAACAAAATCTGAAAAAAAACAAAAAAAACAATAACAACAGCAAAACCAACAAAAACAAAATATTCCTCATCTATATCCACGACACCTCACTTTGATTGTTCAGTATAGCTTACTGAGCATTTGTTACAATGCATTGTTTCAGTGGACCTCGTGTTGGCGTCATTGCAGGTGTATTTTCCTTGTTCACCTTAACAAAATGTCAAGATAACTTAGCTCTAGGATTACCACGAAGAGAACTGTGATGAATCTGAAGTTCGTGTATGATATTGGAAACATCCAGTTAAGGGGCACCTGTGTAAGCGTTCTCGCTGGTTTCAGCATGCGAGAAGACGCACGTAGGTAATATTTGACAGCATGATGTTTTGTGCACTGGTTCCACACGAGAGCGTTATTCAGACAATGAGGAGCTCGCTGTAAAACACAGCAGGTATGTCACTCTTTGTTTCCGTAAGACTCAAGATAGAACGAGTGTTACAACCGCTGTACAATTGAATGGTGCTTTTTGAAACTATGAGCCGGTGAGTTTGGTGGCACCATTAGATTAGATACGGTTCAAGCTATCAATCACCGGTTTGTTTAGCACAGATTTGATATTAGTCGAGATAGTTTAGTTGATATTGTTATATGCTGCGAAAACAAAGTTAACGCTCCACGTGGTCAGATAAGGGACCCTTCACAATTTATGGGTAGAGAGGTGATAATGATTTTTAAGGAGAAGTATGTACAGTGTTAATGAAACCACCTTCTGTCCCCGTCTCCTAAAATATATGTACGCACATTTAGTGACATACCTCCTTCTTTTCATGAACAAAATTATTGACGAGCGTAGTGCATGTGTACAAAACTGACGACCCCGCTCTCTCCCCAGTACAAATAGGATGGACACCCACCTCGCCCATCTACACATACCATCATCATCTCCTCTAGCCACAGGTTATGAACTTTCCCCTGTGCCACTGGTTTGTTGAGTTCAGGCTTCACGGGGAATTAGTTCGATTACCAACGTACATACATTACGTATGTCCACTGACTGCTACATTGAACTCGCTCACTCATATCGACCATTGGTCAAAAGGGTAAAGGCGTGTGTTAGTCTGGTGAATACCCGTGCGCGCACCAACTACCCATATCATTTGCTGGCAGGTCAATGCCGAATCCTCGAATAATAATGTTTGTGATTATACAAACACAATGCCCGTTTTCGTATTCCAGAGTGGCGGAGGTGTACCCTAGAGGTTACAGCGTTGGTTCGTAATGTCGAAGACCAAGGTACGATTCCCGATATGGGTACAGTATGTGAAGCCCAGTGCTGGTGTTCCCCGCCGTGATGTTGCTGGAATATTGCTAAAAACGATGACAAACAATACTCACTCGCTCACTCTATATATAGGCATTGTTAGTATGACTTACTTGCTCCACCAGCTGAGCTGACATTATCGACGTATGTTGATGTTTTTTGTTTTGAGATATAAAGATGAGAAAAAACATAGAATGTGATGAGGAGAGAATGGGGTTTCCTGCATGGTATTGGGTTTCACTGGGAGACAACTTTCATAACCAAGTACTTCTTACTCCATACAATACCATGCATTTACCTCAATTTAGTAATATTACAGTAATATCACCCAGACTCCGTGTCACTCCGTTTACAAGCAATGGGAATCAAACTGGCGTCGAACACTTTACCCACAAAGCTTGCCTGACCATTCGACAGTGGAGACGTTGCACAGAGTGTGTCCTGTTTTACATGGCATAATGTTTCGACTTAGCCATTGTTGTTATGAACGTCATTGTGTAATTATTAATCTATTGTATGAATCTAATGCTGCAATTGACAATTGTTTTTATGTAATTATGATTGTTTACATATCAATCACTTCTCTTCCATGTCGTTCAATAAATCGTTCTTTTTCGCTATGGGACAATAGTTTGAAACAAATTCGACATTTATGGCTAGGCGGTGTGATGATGATTTTAAGGGTTCGGGGAGTCACCCATTTTGTTCTGGGGAGGTAGGGGGTCGTCAATTTTGTACACATGTTCTGGGGGTGGGTCATTGATTTTGTACATGACAAGTAGAGGGAAGGTCACTTACTTTGTACACTAATTTTAGGGGGAGTCTTTCTCATTGTACTTGCAATTCCATAAAAATCATCAACCTCCTCCCACCTTCCTTAATGTCACAGCGGGGAACACCACAACTGGGCTTCATACCTTGTACATATGTGGAGAATCGAACCCGGGCATTAGGCGTGGCAAGCGAACGCTTTAAACGACTGCCTTACCGCTCCTCATCATGCTAAGACGTGAGGTGTGGTAAAATGAGAATACTTCACTCATTTGACGACGTGCTTGCGTGTGTGTGTGTGTGGCTGCTTGTACTAGCCCAGACTTCAGCTGGTTTTATAGTGTTGGCTAGCTCACTGGGATGCCATGCCACAGTTAAGCATGAAAACCCAAATCAGACACATTATACTGACTCCGAGCCGACCAGTCCTTGTTGTCCCCGTTAATGCCGAGCGTCAAGTAGGGACCAACAACTATCATATTCTAACATCTTTTGGTATGACGGGGCCGAGGATCAAACCCGCTCTCTGAGCGGAAGCTGTAACCACCGTATCATCATTACATAAATAACGGTGAAACATGTGTTGCACCCTCGATAACCGAGGCTAATATCCAGGCTGCAGTGGTCAGACCGCCCGTGCTGCGAACGTCTCAGCTCCCACCATATTGACTGTTCATGCTGAAGAAACGTTCGCCGCCTCTGGTTGATGCATTTTCACACGTACGTATTAGCTGACATGGAACAGCCCCGACACACATGTCATTGTCTTGGAGTGACAAGTTTATTGTTTCAACTGTATCCAACATTCGCCACGTGGACGGATCAGTCGGTGCGCCGGGCTGTCATTGTTACAAGGCTGGCTCGGGATGTCACAGTATGTGATTGGCAGGATGCGAAGACTTGGTGCGTCGGACTCCCCTTGTTTCACCATGGGGTAGGGGATGGGCACGTCAATTGGTGCCCCAGGTTAGCATTGTTACGCGATGTTAGTGGGGATGTCGTAACTTGTGATGGAGAGGAAGGATGGGGAAACGTCAGTCAGTGACACGGGCTAACGATATACTGATGGTAGGAGTGGGAGGGTCGGTCTGATGTCACCAACTGTGACAGGGAAGAAAGAGGGACGTTTTTCAGGAGTTTCGGATGGGTTTTGAGTTCGTTATTCAACGCCGCATTCTGCAGTATTCCAGCTGGGTCAACCAAGTTGCCGAGCCCGACAATCCCATCCCACCTCATACGAAAAGCATGGACTGCGGAAGATCAGTTCCAATCCAGATCTGACTGGATCTGAACTTGGGTCCGGTCGTTGAATAGCAACATAAATGTCATTTTACATATAAAGTATATTATAACTGACGATGCCAGTGATTGAATACGATAGGCAGACTATACTTAAGCTGTATTTGACTTTCGACGTCAAAACGTTACTACCGTGAACAGAGACGCTGAAAGACTTTACACTTGAGGCCCTAAACATTACGGGTGGTGAGGTGGTCTAGTAGTCAAAGCGTACGCTAGTCACGGCGAACACCCCACATGGGTACACTGTGTGAAGCCCATGTCTGGTGTTCTCCGCCGTGGCATTGCTGGAATAATGCTAAAAGGGGCGTAAAACTAAATTCACTCCTTAACACGAGTGTGATATCCGTATCATATACACCACCGAAAAAAACACTTCTGTTAAATTGTATCCATCATGATTATATGCATCTTCTCGCGCCGACAATGTATTATTGATAATGTATACATTTCCTTTCTCTGACTCGTGAAGGTCCGAGGTAGAATAGGCCTTCAGCAACCCATGCTTGCCATAAAAAGACGACTATACTTGTCGCAAGAGGAGACTAACGGAATCGGGTGGTCAGGCTCGCTGACTTGGTTGACACATGCCGTCGGTTCCCAATTGCGCAAATCGATGCCCATACTGTTGCTCACTGGATTGTCTCCAGTCCAGACTCGATTATTTACAGACCGCCGCCATATAGCTGGAATATTGGTGAGTGCGGCGTAAAACTAAACTCACTCACTCCTTTCTCTTTCTTCCTTGTACGAGTATTCATTATCGTGGCTGTACATAGTAGCATGAGCCAATTGCCATGTGCGGTATGAAGTCCATGAATATGGTAACGTGTGTGATACGAGTACATAAACCTTGCATTTATTATATAAAATATCGTGATCCCGAAGAACATATGCATTAGGAGTATTTGTTTTTATGCATTAAATGTGAGGCAATGATATTAGAGTTTAGATAATCATCCAGTCTACAGCATTATTCCTTCCAGTTTTGAAGAACATAAGTAGACTACGATATTTGAATCGTGTGAATGTTAAACAGTAGGAAAAATGTTCATATTCCTAGTCTAAAATGATCTGATATATTTGTAGAAAATCCGCTTTGGCTGGACCGATGACAATGAGCAGAGCTTCTTGGAAAAACGTCCACCAAGTGACAATTTTGGACATTAGCATGTGATAACTATATTCTTTCATATCACCATCCAGCACGGCAAATATCGGCTCTCACAACAAATGCGGTGCACGGGTTGAACAACGAGGATATTTGTGTGGATATACAACTTCTTTATATATCATATGAGCGACTTTTCGGTGTAGACACTAACACGGTTATAAGGCAAAGGTAAAGGTTGTGGAGTTTGTTACTGACCGAGATTGTCGCGTCTTCGGGAAGACGGGGGATAGCTTCTTCCACACAGTGGAAGCTGTCTGAACCGGCACTCATTGCGACTGAAGAATTAATCCGGTTTAGACAATGTGCTGGATTGTAGAGCTGATGATAAATGTACAAGCCACGGATGGAACTGAGATTTTATGTCAATACTGACAACTTGCCGGATTGAACAGATGCCGGTTTTGACAACTTCCATGGTCTAAATGCCACTTGGTGTGCGGGTTACTAGGTAGCATAAAAGCAGTTTGTCATGTGTTTGAATCCAAATGTTAAGATTAGGAGCCTGCACGGGACAGCACCAGGCTTGCCCTAGGGGTTTCACAATGTGGTAGACAGGAACTATATGTTCACTTTGAACTTTCCACCCAGAATAAGTCCACTCCCTATGGTAAAACTGAATAGCCTTGTGACTGTTCTGTTTCTTTTCACAATGAGTATAACGACGAGTTCGACAATCCCATGTCAGATAAACATGCAAACTTTTACTCATATGTCTTTGACAGCGGGGACAATACCACGGCCTCATCGTAAAAATATCACCACACTAAGAAATATCTAACACTTCCGTATCGTCTTCTGTGACGATTAGTTTTCATTAGAACATATGAGGTCATCTAGTATTTCAGTCTAGACTGGAGCTAAGGTCTTAATGCCATTTTCGTAGGGAGTATCTAAATGTGGCTGTCATTACTTCAGAACGGTATTAATTCAAAACGGATGCCCAAAGCTATCATGTTTCAACCAGAATACGGTCGACACGAACGGTCTCTGTGTTCTGTCTAGGGACAATCACACACGTAACGCTGAGTTGGCTGTGCTGTAAGAATCCAGTCATTGTCAAGGACGTGCAACGTAACAAAACCTGTTAACAACAACCCGAACATCACTGGCATACACGACGTCACGTGCGTTTTGAAAATATTTGTTTGTTGCTCTGCACACAGTACAGTTGGAATAGTAAGCGTGTCACAAACACATACAGCAGACTCTCCACATCGATCGATTGCACAAAAAGTAGTTCTGCCCTATAAAAACGCTCTCGCTCGACAGCGAAAAGTAGAAGTCGTAAAACCAACCTGAGAAGATGCAACTGAGATGCTTGGTCGGCCTTTTAGAAGATGCTATTTTATGAACATAGAGAAATTTCTGGGTTTCATCCCCTTTTATTCTTTAATTCCTTTTTATTCCAAAAGAGAATAAAAAGATGAAACCCAGAAAATTCTCTATGGTCATCAAGATACAGCTTGTATTTGTAATGGCTCTGAGGCTGGTAGGCCTGAAGGCGTGTCTTAATCTCGATATTCTCCGATCCATATTTACATGGCAAATTGTATATAAGCCAGGTATGTGTCTACCAACGTCATCAAAGGGAAACTATTTCCCCGCCTCAACGAAGAGGCTTAGATCTGAATCTGTCGAGCTGCCTTGTGATATATGAATGTAATTAAGGGCACACATAGTGATCTAGTATGTACAATAGGGGACGTGATACAGATATGATGTGTCTGTGGTGGATTATATCAACCACGTGATCTAGATGTGGTACAGAAGTGAGAATCTGACATCCCTCCATGACATTCATAAGCTTGACATAGGACCTGCATTTCTACAGTCTGTGTCACGTGCGTGTTTGTTTAAGTGGCTTATGTATGTCTTGATGATATTCTTTTGGTAAAACACAATCAAACCTTTTTCTATCATGGTCATAGAAACTCTAATAGTGTTGATGTATATAAGGTCTCAGGGATTTAACTGCGGTTTCAGGTATTGATCAACAAAATGTTCGAAACACTATGCTATTCGAAAGCCTTTGATGAAGTATGTGTTTGTTTTGAGTGTTTGTTATTTAATGCCGAAATCGGACATATTTCAGCTATTTGGCGACAGCCTGTAAATAATCGAGTCTAGTCCAGTAATCCAGTGATCAACAGCATGAAAACAAATGTACGCAATTTGTAATACGATGATATGTGTGAACCAAGTGAGCGAGTTTGACCACCCTATTACGTTAGTCGCTTCTTCTTACAAGCATGGGCTACTGAAGACCCGTTCTGACCCGGATCTTCAAGGGTTCTATGATGAACTATTGAGTTACGATGGCTCGGGGCCATGTTTTCAATGTCATGGAGGAGATGACCAACATGTACGTCGACGTGCAAAAGGTCTGAGACGGGATTGAGAGTTTTATGATCACAATAATGCAGGATCTTTCTAAGCCTTCTGTTTCCTCCTTTCTGGATAGATACAATACGTTGTCAAAGAGCTATGTAGACTACTAGATGCCCAACATATTGGCCAGGTCAGCTGAGGTTTATGTCAAATTCTTTCATTTAAAACTGTAACTTACCCCCTCTAGTCATTAAGTCATTGTTTCCAAGGCCTTTAAAACATCATATACCGCCCATATCATAGCAATGGTTAGTCACTGGTGAAGAACGAGTTGAAATGCGTACCGGTGGTTAAGTGTTGACCATGAGTATGTGCGAACATTGAACAACGGCCGTGTCATAGTGCACTGTCTGCACAGAAGCAACACAGGCCCGGGACTTATAATCCTTGAACCACATTATATATCTCCCCTTAATCCCAGGCCTTTCAGCAATGCTGAAGCCCTAAATGAAGCACGTCTGGATTCCTCATCTCAATGTTTACTTATGCACTCATTTATTTAAATGAAATCACTTGCACGCATGAAAATTACATGTAAACAGGTTGTAAGCGTTAATCTACAAAGTGGCATTCTGTTGCTTTAAAGTTAAATTGCAGTAAAATCCATACCATATCTGAGCCACCATAACCACGGGAGGACTTTTATCAGCTAGGTCCACCGCGGATCGGGACTTTAAATTCTGCCTATGAGTCTGACACAAGCATATCTACTACCATGTACTCCTTCATAACGGAAACGTACGGGCTCTTTAACATAAACATCTCGTACACTGGTCACTGACCTCTGAAAAAAATAGTTCCTTTGGTTTGAAAAGGATTTAGTACATTTGTGTATTAGTGCATAGATTGTGTTACAGTGTGTCCTCACTGTCGACAACATGTACAGGCCGGAGGCGTGCATATGTAATGAACTTGACGACCTGGTCTTGGGAAACTGTGTTACCCATTATTCGACATCGGGAACTTCTATCCATAAAATGTCTCTACTTCTCGCAAAACTGCCTCAAGGACCAAGAAACTATTCTAACCGCACACTGGGTCGAGAAATCAGGAAACATTCTGTCCCCAGTTTGCCCTGTCGCTCTAGGAAACTATGTACTCTCATCAAACTGTCACGAGGCACAAGGGAGCTATACTATCCCAAATCTGCAACGAAGCACAATGGAACTATTCTATGTCCAAACTGCTACGAGGCACTAGGGAACTATTCTATCCCCAAACTGCCATGTGGCACTACGGAACTATTCTATCCCCAAATTGCCATGTGGGACTAGGGAACTATTCTATCCCCAAACTGGCATGTGGGACTAGGGAACTATTCTATATCCAAACTGCCTTGGGGCACCAGGGGACTACTAGTATTCTATCCCCAAATTGAAATGTGGCACTAGGGAACTATTCTATTCCCAAATTGAAATGTGGCACTGGGGAACTGTTCTATTCCCAAATTGAAATGTGGCACTGGGGAACTGTTCTATTCTCAAATTGAAATGTGGCACTAGGGAACTGTTCTATTCCCAAATTGAAATGTGGCACTGGGGAACTGTTCTATTCTCAAATTGAAATGTACGTGGCACTAGGGACCTGTTCCTGTTCCTTTGCAATAAACTTCCGAAAAATAGCAAATAAATAATTAGTTTGGGGGTTTCGATACCATACAGAACAGCAGTTACACTAAGTGAATGGGGGCACAGTCACATTAGACTTCAGTGTTTATCCCCATCTTCTCATTATTGTCACGGAGTAGACCACCGTCTACACAGATAACCGACCTTTCATATGCTGCACTCTGTTTTCATGTTATTAAGACTTTGCCAGCAAACTTCCCATTTAAGGCAGACCCACTTAAAACATGTACACTTGTCGTGAAAGGCTACACCTGTCGGTTTACCTGTAATTAGCTGGCCGGGTGCTTGCCACAAACTGGCCCCTGTGTATTGTAAGCTTATCAGCTCTTAAGCTTGGCCTACAAATGACAGATGGATACGGCCACGTGCGAGAAGCCAAGCCATACCGATCACAGAAACTAGTTCAAATGGATATTTATGTGTACTACCGCTACATAAATTACTGTCACTCGTCGGCAGGAATCGCTGGTTGTCTGTGTGTCGCACATAGTCGATCAGTCGAGCCCCGCCCCAACAATAACGGGAATGAAGGTACAAGTGATGGGACGCAAACACGGCGTGTTCGGTTCTGACCAGTCATGGAGTTGACTGCCGTTGAAGCTACTGTCATCCATTGAGAAGTTGGTTCGACATATTATGCCACTGCATGAGGCGGAAAGTTATAGTGAAAGTAGCACGATTTGACTCTTGCGGGAAATTATAGATAAGTCTATATATGCGGTTGAACTGTGGTCAGAAAACCATGCATGTACGTTCGACATGAAATCAGATGTGAAGAAAATTACATGTGAGTGACTATGGTTTTCCACCGCTTTTAGCGATATTCCAGCACGGGGGCGGGGCACACCAGAAATGGGCTTCACACATTGTTCCCATGTGGGGAACTGAAACCGAGTCTTCGGCGTGATGAGCGAACGTTTTCACCACTAGGCTACCCCACTGCCCAAAACTACATGTACGTAAGGTGGCTTAACTATTACGTAAGGTGGCTTAACTTGTTCCCATGTGGGGAACTGAAACCGAGTCTTCGGCGTGATGAGCGAACGTTTTCACCACTAGGCTACCCCACTGCCCAAAACTACATGTACGTAAGGTGGCTTAACTATATTCAAAAGTATAGAGACATTTTTGCTTGCACTAGAGACGGCTGAACATTGAGGTCATTGAACTGCGAGGACAGCTCTGCATGCACAATAGGCAGTTGGGGGTCAGTCACAGACTTCGTTATGGATATCAGACTGAAGCACGTGGGCTGTACAAGGACCACGAAGTGAATGCTTTGGACATGATTCAGAAGTATAATGATGAACTTCGCAAAGCTGACGAATGGGGAGTGGGGGCTTTGATTCCCCATATCGGTACAATGAGTGGGACTCATCTCATTTCTGGTGTCCCAACAGTGTCAGTTGCTGGAAAACTGCTAAAGGCGGCGTAAAGCCCATCCACGATATCTCAAGGGTATGCATTTCGACAAATCTCCACTACACTCTGAATATGTTATCTCTTTTGACTGGCTTTTTATCCAGTCAGGTGTCTACGCTGAGAAGTTGAGTGTACCAATCACAAGTCACGTTCGCTTTTCAAATTATCTAACCGATTAAACTTGGCAACACAACTCATGCAGTGGTACTCTGTTAGCGGCAGAGATAGTTCAAGCATATTTTTTAAAAAGTTTCGGACGTGTCAATTCGTCAGTATGATTTCCCCAAATCTCAGTCACACTGCAAACAAACCATCGCAGTTTCAACCGCTATCTTTGTTGACACTGGCAAAATCGGTCGTATAACGGCGGCTTAGCTGATCGGCTACTGTGAGAGTGCGGAGCCAGCAAAGGGAGGTAATAAAATTATCGGACTGAGCCGTGGTTGCATTCAGGGTACAGTGGAGATTTTTCGGAGCGTACACCCTGGAGATAGCGAGGATACGTAAAACCCAATTCTGCTATCGAACGTTAACCATATTATATGACCTTCAAACGTTTTTATTTCATAACCTTTATCTCCTGTTATAATCTCAGTAATCCGGACCACTCTCTAAACCGAACTCCTCGTATGACCGCAGTGAAACCACCTTAGATAGACCCCGCTGTGTAAAGAGAGTGGGTGAGCATGTTTTTACGACGTGTTTAGCAATATTACAGCAATGTCACAGCAGGGGACACAAGAAAAATGGGCATCATACATTGTATCCATATGGGGAATCGAACCCGGAACTTTGACATGAGGAACGAACGCTTTAACCCCCACTGTGTAAAACAAACCAGATAACAAAGAGCCTTTCCATGGCCCAAGTTACAACTTTACAAAAACCAATCACAACATACTTTACTGGCGTGTTTACTGGTTCTATTTCTGATATTAACACTCCTTGTGTCTACTGAGCCAAGACGCTTATCACTGGGTTTATC
Source organism: Haliotis asinina (assembly GCF_037392515.1). Classification (NCBI taxonomy): domain Eukaryota; kingdom Metazoa; phylum Mollusca; class Gastropoda; order Lepetellida; family Haliotidae; genus Haliotis; species Haliotis asinina. The sequence goes on from NC_090286.1 coordinate 41,251,179, forward strand.
GACTTAAAGTTAAATACTTTCTAACACGCAGGACAGGACATAGCCTCTCGTAGCGCCTTTAAGACATATGGCAAGCAGCTTCTCTTAGTTTGATTTTCAAAAGATCTAGGCCATCTTAATGAAACGTGTTTGAATGATTACGGCGTTGCTTTTTCCATGTTTCATTTAAGCTCTATTAATGTTGTAAACACGGCTTATGAACACCAGATCCTATGGTATTCATATAGAACCACACCCGTGCTATATATAGGTACATGATAATATCGGTTTCTTTCTGTTTCACAGCTGGTTTAATTTTCTTGCATGCGTTATGTTAGAAATTAACATTTGCTTTTCATACAAGTCAAAGCATGCTCTACTAAATGTTGATGTTTTACTGAGAGAAACAAACGGAAAGGCCGAACGTCGGGGCAGAAATCAAGGATCCAAAAGTTTCGATTCGTGTTTCGTTTTAAATATGTTTTTATTTTAAACTCCGAATCGGTATTTAACTATCTAGCCTAGTGGTTAGAGTGTTCGCTCGTCACTCCCAAGTCCCGGGTTCAATTCACAAAATATGAGCGAAACCTACTAACAGGTAGGCAAGCTATGCCCATATTACATGGATACAAAAATCTTAATCCATTGCCCTGGATCTGAGCGTTTATTGTTTGCCACACTCTTTTTGTGTATTTTTTGAAGCCGTGATCTTTGATCTTGCCATCGCCATTGTAGAATCTCAAGTATAACTGCCAAAACAGCATCGATCTTGGTGCATTTTCACGCGGGAGACCTTTGATGTTTACAGAAGAGGAAATACGGTAAATTATGGACACTGGCTTGTGGAAAGAGACTCTTCAGAAGAGCAAATGTGATTAGACAGGCTCGAAAGAGCATGTTTGATCAGAAAATGTAGCGCGACGAAATGTAGTTGGTTCTTTTATTCAGTAAACCTTTGGTCACTTCAATCAAAACATGGTTTCTTCTTTTATGAGCTCGAGGAGGGTTGAGAAAAATCAGTCTAGATATGTCATTTAAGTTATTATGGGTTTGTTGTGACAGTAAAATCAGGAATGCCATTTAGGAAACTGTCTCTTTTTCTTTTTCATAATTTCCGTGTTGTCCTGCTTGTACGATGTCTACTGATGCTAACATTATCGGCCACTGTTTCGGAACATCGTCACATAAACCGCGTCCACCAAATCTGTGTCAAAGTGTGGTTTTGTGTCTGGCTATATATACCTGTCGATGATTTAATTGTGATAATATGTGTAGATCAGTAACCTTGGGTAAAGTTTAATAAATGACCTGTTTGCAGTTATGAAGTATGCAAGTTCCACGCCATTACCTGGGAAAAGTATCGCATGTTTAAATAAAGTGACACATTATAGTTATTGAATACAAAGACTGCAGCTGAGTATAGCTTTCCCACGATGACTCAAGAGGGACGCTTTTGTAATTCTCCATATTGTGGTCTATGACTTATAAAGTGATATATATGTTCTCCATACACTCCAGCTGGTGTATAATTAGATTCGGCGTGAACGCTGTTTTTGTATTTTAGATGTGATCTCTTAGTTCAAACGGGCCCACGTGCACAAAGCGATCATAGCGTTACGACTGTCTTAAGTATCTTTAGCCTTCGGAGATAAAAATGCCGTACTTGTTGTTGTTGTTGTTGTAGGGTTGCGCTTTTCAGTATTCAAACTAACAAATGAATCTAGAGCAAACAATTTAGTGACTGATATTATTAACAAAGAAAGATGAAGTTTAGTTAGCCTAACATACTATGGACTATGGAGCAGTTCGAGTAGTGTGCCTTGCTGCCTGGTCCTGGGGATATGTGTGGTACCCTAGTGGTTACAGCGTTCGTTAAGATTCTCAATAATTGTTGACTGATTCCTCAAGAGTTTTGTAACGTCTTCTCGGAAATTGAAACTCTCCCAAAGTTACTGTTTACTATATATTTCTGAATGCCATGAGCAGCTGAAAGGGCAGATCTTTCGCAACGCTTGCTCAGAAACGAGTACGCCTGCACGCGGGCTGCCAATGGATGGTGGTGGACTGCGTCACACAACTTGACTCGGCGAGTGTCGGTGGTAAACCGCGAGCGATCGCTCCCTCCCTACCCAGATCCAACCCAATTAATACACATTGCATTGAACCTGCGAGCCGAGCCAGTGACCGAGTACCGCCGAGTCAGCGCATACGGTTATACTAGACCGAGAGTAGGATGTGAACCCGTGAAGCCAAGGAAAAACTTTTATGGCGGAAAGTGCAAACGAAATGTGAACTTATTTCATTTCTACGAAAAATTGGATTTATTGTATTCTGTGATTCTGTTGTAAGAAAAGATATTTCGTATTTTTCGTAATGTGAAACGCGAGTATGATATGCCATGGAGTAAAACCTTATCAGGATATCAGTTAATATCTACACAAAAGGAGGTAGGTAGAGGGTAATTTCAAGGATTTCGACGCTCTTCGAGGAGATTTTCATACTTCACTGGGATTAAATGCAGTACAAGTCACTCGGGTATATTGGTGAAGTGCGCGGCGGCCGCGACTTTGTGCTGTGAGTGTGACACAAGGAAGATACATGCTTGACGTGCTGCGACAGGCGGGCATAATTGACAGGATTTCTTAAGCGTCTTCCACAGATAATCTGGGCAGGTTAACGGATTAAAATGTCTGGTGTAGGGATTCTACTGGTGCTATCATTGGGATGCTTCATCGGGACATGGGGACAGATGTGGGAATGGGGCCCGGACTTGGAAGGACCCTGGTGTGCCAAGCGTCGGGGGGAACAATGCTGTGACGACCGTGACGACTACTGCTCCGTTCCCATCCTCGGCACCGAGTGTTACTGCGACGTCTTCTGTAACTCCACGGCCTACGACTGCTGCCCCGACTACTGGGAGCACTGTCATGGAGTAGTGAGGGAGAGAACCACGCCGCTCCCCTTCATCTATACCACACCCCGGATACCCGTAACAACAAGTAAGAGTTTAACCTCTCATTTTCATCCCTACCTACTTATATTGCCCTTTCAAACAGTACGCATTTAAGTCCGTTCTAATGCAATATTCCGATATGTGCACAGGCAACCACAGTCCTTCATGATTCCCTCGTAAATCATCACGAAGTCTAACGTTTATATGTTAGTTACACATGTGCCTTAATCAATAGGGAACGAACCCTTTTCTTGAAAGCGGGTGGTCGAGTTTGTAAAACAATGTGTAGAATGAATAGAATATATATAACAATGCCTACAGTATTGGTGACGCGTGGTTCGCCAATGGAACGCGTGTAGCTCCCAACTTGGATGTATTTTTTTCTAGAGCTATCATTACATCTGCGATTAAGTTGCATATATGCAGAGTGTGGGATACAGGAGTGTATGGCGCAAGGCGGCATGCTGAGCCCTTCATCATTACTGTAACTATCCAATTCCGAATGTTGCGAAACAGGAATACTTTTATCGCAAGTAACCATGCTGAGAGCATCATTGCGATTAGTTGCTACACAACCTTAATTCTTAACAGTAAACCAATAATGTCAGATGTGAATGACCTCAGAAACACCGTTCGCTGCCATTTCTTCCGTGTATCGTTCAGACACTATCTTCGATGACAGCAATTCGCAGCACCGGTTCCGGTACTTCATGGAGCAGGCACCTGTCCTTCTAGCCCTTATCCAAATTCAAATCCCCAACGTTGAAAGCCCCATTTCCTTTCTGCTTCCCGTACACAATGCATATACGCTGCACATTCACCTTCGGAGACACTTTGAGATTGCAACATGCAGTCGGGTCGTTTACAGACGCACAGGAACACGTCTTTCGCAGATAGATTCTGCATACAAGGTTGAATGAAAACGCTATCTGAACAAAATATATCGTTATTAGTATTATTCTACAGTTTAACTTAGGTGATGAGCAGGGTACATGTACCAACCAAGGGTACAACAGAAGGCAGCTCTTGTATACCTTATAAATCTGACTCCAGACCCCTGGAGAAATACTTGAGAGGGAATCAAACTCAAGTGCAGTATGACTGACAGGCACGCACTGTCTCAACCGTCTCTTGGAAATAGCTATTGTTCAAGGATCCGGTTTCATCACATGATTTTGTAGATAATTTTCAAATACAATTACTATATTTCAAGGACTATATATCTGTCTAAGACTATGTCGGTGTAGAGGGCAACGTGTCATAAAAGCACAGTATGCTTGATAAAAAGTAGTGGATATCTACTAGTATTTGATCGCCATACGTGATTGAAGCACGGGATTCATTACGTCCACGGAAAGGGGTACAATCAGAAGCTATTATCAACCTAAATACACAAAGGAACGTGTCTATGACCAACAAACAGTTTCTTCTTGTAACCGGTAAAGTAATTCGTCAATCTGAAAACACCAAGACGACATGATGATAAACATTGTGTGGGATTCTTGATCATGTCTGCACTGCTGACTGTTATCAGTGACCTGTGTCGTAATGTTTGCTGAAACCCTTACATCGTTTCAGGTCAGGAGAGTCGTAAATATAGGTATGGTAATACTAAATATAAATACATTAAACGACAGATTGACGTAATGTAAAATTAGTATAAAATGGTGAGGTTATGGGCTGTTCAAGTGTCCTCAGTGATGTAATACAACACTTTTAACATTTCATGTTCTTCATTGTCTGTTGTAATGTCTATTGTAGTGTGGCTGACAAAAGGTAAGATGGATGAAAAGGAATTTTCGATGAGAGAAAATGTATCAGTCATACCTCGCTCCATCACAGTCATGGACGAACAAGACACCAACCTGGGATCGACAAGCATATTTTCTTCATTGTTTGACGTCACAATATCCCAGCACTCTGAATACCGTCCCCTTAAGTGATCTAGTCCGAATTAGATAATCCAGTGATCGACATCATGAGCTTGGATATGCACACTCGGGATTTGTCATGCATCAGCCTAGTCAGAGATTGTGACCACCGAATCCTGTTAATCGTCTGTTACGTCAAGCATAGTTTGTAGAAGACCAACTACACATATCACAGCGATATTTAACAAGGTCTCGGAGACTCTTATTGGTTGTTGTTATTTTGATACTTTGATTTCTTGTTTAAAGTCACTTGAAGGGAGAGGATACACACGTTCATGTTGCTTTTCGTATTCATTTTCTTTTTAAGCGACGAACTGAATGTTTGAATCCAATTAAGGTGACCATCCAATTATGAATCCAGATGACAACACAAATAGGTCCTTTACGAATAATTCAGTTTTCAGCAACACACAATCCTTTGTATTTACATGTTTAGCTGCGTTTGACAGTTTGTTACATTGTATATAAAAATTATATATATAAATACAAATTACATAATAGCTGATTACCGTTCCTATCGGGTTCTGGTTTTCGCCAATTCTGGCAATATTCCATAGGGAGCATTAGGGCGTTATCCATTACCCCCTATAGTAACCCTTACCCCCTACCTCTTCTACATGTATACACATCAACCAAGCCAAGCAAAACACAACCGACAATTATGAAACGATTTTGTAAACATGTCACAGGTTATTTTCCGCTGCAATGCAGTCATGCAGTGTTAACGATACCACGTCCTTCATGATATTATCAAGATGCTATCTGACTCAAGTTAGATTATATATATTAAGTGATTACTGTCTACGCGGAGTTAGGGCAAGTCGTTAGGCATCTAGGATACCTGCACCTGACTTTCATCATGACACACAATACTTATTATTAATACTTTCGTCAAACTTTCATTAGTGCGATACTATATAAGCTGCATCAAATACACATGGCTCCCTTCGACACACACTACTCGATACAACTACATGGTCTGTCGACTTGAGCTGGCATGCATGGGTTTAATTATGGAATCCTAGAAGGGCCATTGACGCGTTGTCGAATTGTCGCCCTCACAAAAGCAACCCAAAACTGAAAAATTAACAAAACCGCAACCGCAACACTCTCCGATTTCATATCTGAGCGTCGTCTTCGTGTCTGGTGATGTTCAGATAATCGTGGTTATTTGGCAGTTGTTTTTATAAGGGCGCAGAGACTGACTCATGGTGGTTGTAATTTGAAAACAATAGGAATAGGAACTCTTAATGAACACGGACGGACGAAGAGGCATTACAAATATACAGGTTTGGGGACCAACTCTTTTCAGTCAGAACCACTTCACAAAGATCTTCGTCAGTCACACGAAAGAGATGTTTTAACAATTTATGATTCTATACATAAAATATTTGAAAACTGTCTTGCCTTGTTTTAAAACTATATATCACGTTAAGCAAGCTAAATTTATATACGAAAGCCGTCATTTTAGAAATAACATTACACAGAAGGACCACGCCCCTGAGACACGAGGATGGTTGCCCTATGGTGCCGGGCGCTCAACACGGAAGTAATGAGAATGTTGCCAAGTTGAACAGATTAGTCTGGTTCCTGCTCACGCTAGCGCCGCCGACATGAACCATAATGGCGATGCGCTAAAACTGCAAAGATCAACAGCGTGCATGCATTGTTGCCATTCTCCGGCAAACAGTCAGGAAGTGTGTTGGACCCACAAAAACAGCAGATGGGGAGAGAACCTCATCCGCGATCCAATGCAGAACATATGTAACCATAGTCTAAACATCCGACACGCGAGACAAAAATTATATGCCCAAACAATTATCAAGGTTGTCCTATAAATACAGTCAGCACAATTACGTCAAGGATATCACTGTTGCTTACTCAGGGTATATTTCTCTTCCAAGAACGCTGGACCAATACTAAGGAAATTAAGGAACGGAATTTATTCCGGTGAGATTTACGAGGACGCCATTTTCTTGTGATAATTACACATACAAGCAGACAGGACTACCGATTTGTAGAATACATGAAATCAAGACTGTTAGTTGTCTCTTCTGAACGTACGGTGGGCTAGTCAGGTGGTGAAACCGTCAGCTCGTCACGCTGAAGACCTGGGTTCGCTGCCCCACAGGGATACAATCCCATTTCTGATGTCCTTCGGCATAATATTGCGGGATCGTTGCCAAACGGGGCGTTCAACCAAACTCACTCACTCTACTGGACTGAACGATGTGAAATATACGCCAGTGATGTGACAGATAAAGAATATTTTTTGGGTGATTCTGTTGGAACCCAGCCGCCAAAGTCTATTTGAGCTGCTAATCTTTCACCTTCCCTCAGAGAAGAAGAAAAGTCACATTTGAAATATTTCTTAAAAGTTGTTATTTTAGTTATCCGAATGTAACGTCTCTACCTATTAGCATCGGCCTTATTATACTGGCGATTACATCAGGGCTCAAGACAAGTGTTTGAGCCATTGACTGTTCCCCTTTAATGCATTAAATCGGAGCGAGTGAGGTTGTCCGATTTCTGGTGTCCTCCGGGCGTCTGCTGTGATATTGATGAACTATTTGTAAAAGCGGCATAAAACCATACTCACACACACAGTCAAGCAATCATTCACATTATGTTTATAGTTATCTTTTGTTAGTGTTTTCTTTTGTCAGTGTGTACATGTTTAATCTCTGCCATTGTAAATACATAAGCTGTTGTTGTTGTTTTTTTAAATCTGCTCGTGTGCATATATAACTTCTGATAAGTAGTGTGCTGTCTAATAATAGTAATTAATAAGCGAGATGAGGCACATGTGTGGATGTGCAGTGGAGCAGAGTCCATGTATCTGTGATGCATGTATTGAGTCAGTGTGACTTAGTAACAATTTAGTCTGTTAAAGCCATACCTGTATGCAAGGTGAAAAATAGCTTTAGTTGAGCACGTACAGTGTTGTTCGAATAATTGATTATTGAAAATGTCCTGCGTATTTGTGCGCAATCAACAATGCTTTCGAAATGGTGAATAGTGTATTTACGTATTTTACGCTTGCACGTATCTTTTCAGGTGCTTTAAGAGATTCATCAGTGAGTAGCTTCTTTACACCCTTGAACTTTGAGATGTTAATCGCCCCATCTTCGTCATGCAGTCTGCTGTAGGTGCTCAGGTATGACACCTGATCTGTTATACCTAATACCGTGGTTAGAACCTGCATCCACAACCTTCACCCACCTGTATTTATCGCTCATACTTCAGATCCGTGAACAGAATGCAAACTGAGCCAATACCCCAAATACCCCAAAATACCCCAAATACCCCAAACGCAGATAAATGAAAGTCTTTATGTGTTCCGCCATGTTATTAAAGAGCAGCCATCTAGCAGCATCTCAATGGAAGGACATAGTCAGAGCCAAACTCTTCATCTCCCTGCTCCATCACGCCACCCTGATGCTAACATGGCAAAGCATGTTTTAGAACAATTTCTTGACACATTTCGTGAGTATACATTTTACAGGAAAAAATAAATCGTACCGTGGCACCCACTTCTTGTGGACATTTTTAAGATTATGGATGGAGTTAATTATATGTATTTTTGTGTATTTGACAAATGTTTTGCTGGTCTTGAACATTATGGGTGTAGTGGCTTAGCCTAATTGGTAAAGCGTTCGCTCGTCACGCCGAAGACCCTGGTTTCTGTTCCCCACATGGGTACAATGTGTGAAGCCCATTCTGGTGTTTCCCGCCGTGATATTGCTGGATGATTGCTCAAAGCGACGTAAAACCAAAACTCACCTAAACATTTTGTTATATTATTAAGATCGTTGGACCTCGTTGTCCGTTGTTTGTTCGTTGGTGACTCGCATGTCCCGCTTCCTACAGAAACTGAAAAACGATTTTGGATGATCATCTTGGCAACAGCAGCACGAATGAATGTTCAGTTAAACAAATTTGGGTTTGTATTCAAATAGAAAGACATTGATAGTGAAATTTGAAATTGTTTATGGATAATATTGCGGATATGTGGGAGTTTTAGTTGTTAATTTACATATTGATTCGGAGTCAATTTCAGTTTGAAATGTTGCTGAGAGATTGCTTCACAAAGGTTCCTAACTTTTCCTGTAGAAAATAAATATTTCCTATTTCAGATGATCCTTGCTAATTTTTGTTCTAATTATCTTAATCGCAAGGATGCCATGACTGCAATATTGAAAACTTGCATTGTCATGTGTGTGGCAGGTGTCATCATACATAGGTAGGTTAGCTTCTAAAATGTTTCAACCTTTTCGATATTTAAGACCTTGTGTGGATCGGAATATAACTGGATAAACCAGGGCCCTTATTCTCGAAACGTTCGTAGCCAAAAATTCTAAACTTTGATCGTGGCCAATGTGTTAAGAATGGGCTTCAGAGTCCACAGGGCTACGAACGTTTCGAGAATAACTGGCCAGTATCTTAATTTCATAATGAAAATATCTAAAATTTAAAATATTGCTAGGTGAGCTCCAGTGCCTTCTGTGTGTTTGTGTAAACGTAATGTAATAACCGGGTTTCTATAGATACCAATTATAATATAATTTACTGGCTGGCATGCCAAACGTCATGGAACTAATGTCCATCGCCAATGTGATAGTTTGAATGAGAGCCTGTGAAAAACACACTCCTAGAGTTGCTGGATTGCTAGAATTTTTAAGTCTCTTCCCTTTGAAGACCCTATTTTTAAATAGCTGCGGTTTAAATGTCCATAACGAGTAAGATATATGTTGTATAATATTCATGGATAGTCTTTGTCAGGATAACTTTGAGCTTATGTCACTTGGTTGTTGACATGGGGGTCTGTCGAGTGGGTTAAGATTTTCGTTTGACTTGAAGCGAAACGAGTCTTAAACAATAATAAACATCGCCAGGTTTAAGATATAAATACTGATGCGCAGTCAAGCCTTGCGAAGTCACTCAACGCCATACACCAGGGCGACATGTGTATATGTGTGATCATGGTCGCTATACTTGTATGTCTGAAATAGACGTGATGCGATGTAAATTTTGACTCTCACATACTCTCTCACAAGGGCCGGTTCCACAAAGCGATCTTAACTACACGACAACGGGGAAGGGAGCCCGCTTGTGTATATCGACATCGTTTGTCACGAAGAACAGATAAAGCGTCGGTTTAAAGGGTTCCCTCGACTTCTCGATATCGAGCTTTCACTTTACATTGATTTTATAACAAGACGTTTCTTCGTTTACATGGTTTGTTTTTCTTGAAAACCTGGTATCATCACTACAATACTGATCTACAGTGATGCGTGTGACAAGCTGCAATCGTGATGTGGACTCCGCTAGTACCAGGCATTTCTTGTACTTGTGGAGCTTTGTCGCTTTCTTATATGATGAGTATAGAAAGTGTGCTGTGGCTTTCGATATTTTGATGGATACGTTATCCGTTAAACAAATGCAAAACACGTACTTCCGAAAACAAACAAGACACAAACAGACAAAACACATGCTGGGATAGGAAGGGAAGGAGAGAAACGTGTTTTCGACTCTCCCGCGTTGACGGATTACAGGTATATTTACCAATGTTGTACAGACCTAGGTGTTAATCCGTAGTTAATTACGTGTTGTGGATATCCTGCTTCAATAGCTTTACGTCGAATACAGTTAGCGTGCACATAGGACGTGAGGGAAACATTTCATTTCTGAAACCATTCTGTGGAGCACGTTGGGACAAAAGACTTACCCACGATTCCAAGTCCATTTTACTTGCAGCCTGAACACTGATAAATGAAAGATGCAGGAACTGTTTCTGGATATAATCAACTTAAAAACTGATAAAAAATCCGGACAAATGGAGATATAACCAAATGTCCTGAAAACTTAGATATCCGAAACAAGTCTTGTATATGTGGCAAGCCTCGATTTCCACAGAACGTGAAGAAAATCTCCGTGCTCCTTTTCATTATATTCTATAATCATTTCTTACGAACATTATTTTTCTGTAAATTTTGTTTATTTCAGAGACTAGATGTTAGTCGAGATATCAATCATCTGATTCACGCAATCTTTGAAATCCGTCATAAAACATGTTTTGCAACATTTTATGGAGTACAAAATTATATTAAAATATCAGAGCCATTGTGAGCCGCAAGTCTCCCTTTAATATGCTGTATTCTGAATTCCCTATACGTATTTTAAGAAACGATGTCCACGTTTTGCCATTGCATTACGTTTATAGTATCCACCCTGGCCCCGTCGGAAACCCAATCCTGGAAAATCGGTTTGAAATTAAAGACTTTGAGTCATATTGTCCATTTGTAAGACAGCTGAATATCCATATCTGTGTAAAGTAAATTACACAAGTCACCGATTGAAAGTCGTAACCATATACCCATCAGCCAATATTATCCTGAGACTCTGAGAGAGTCTTGCCTGCCCAAGTTGCGCTCCTGTGCTTCTGAACCTTTCCGGCAAGAAAACTGAAAGTGTTTCCCTGTGAGTTAACACGTGAGTAAAGAAGTATGTATTCCGCCAAGAACTATTACAAAAACCATTACTATAATCCAGTTAGGATGCGAGTATCGTCAACATACATATCAAAGAATGTATTTAGTAACATTAAATACACCAGCATCGATGGAATTCATACTGTAACTAGTACTCTTTGAGTGACACATGGTAGATACAACTTGTTACAGCTCCAAGCTCTTGCACAACGGCACCGGTTTAGCGACAAAAGCTCCGCTCCGACGTCACAGACTAAACTAGTGGCGACGACAACGTTTCTAGATTGGTATGCGTCGTCAACATATCACCCGCCGCGAGGACAAGGACAAAACCTCATTGTGTTGAGGAACTGACAGGACAGAAGCAGGGATAGTTGTTCTTCATACATGATGTGTATGAATAGCTTGCAAGCGTTATATGTGAGTGTGTGTGCAGCTTGCACCAGTGTATGTAGACAGCTGCTCGTCGTGTTTGTTCAACCACTGACTTCGGAAATGGGAAGCAGCTTTAAGGATATGCTGGTGAGGGAGTCGTGATTGCTGCTTGGCCTGCCAACCCATGTGATACACACACGCTTACAACCTGCTGATTGATTGTTCCCTCTTACATCTCCAAGTAAACTTACCCATTTCGGAAATTGACAAAGAGGACTGGAGAAACGATGCAATAAGAGTGCAGGATGTCTGAACCTGACTGGCGAGAGCGCACACTGCATCGTTTGTGCCAGATGCATTGGTTAGTTGTGTGAAATACACAGGTGAGAGTGCATACCACGTTATGACCTCAGGGTGTCACTGTCTTAAACAGACTGACCAGAGCGCATATGGCTTTGAGGAACAAGATGTAATGTTTCGACTTCTGAAACAGACAAACCAGAACGGATACGGTGTTATGAGTGCAAGATGCGATGTTTAGATGTCTGAACGGACAGACCAGAGGGTATATGGCATTAAAGTGCAAGATGCAAAGTTTAGATGTCCGAAACAGACAGACCAGATCGCACACGGTATTATGAGTGCAAGATACAATGTTAGATGTTTGAAACGGACAGACCAGAGCGCATACGGTATTATGGGTGCAAGATTCAAATTGAATGTTTATTTCTGAAACAGGCATGACCAGAACGCATACGGTATTTTGAGTGCAAGATGCAATACGTAGATGTTTGAAACGGACAGCTCAGATAGCATAACGGTATTATGAGTACAAGATGCAATGTTTAGATGTCTAAAACAGACAGAACTGAGCGCAACGTTTAGACGTTTAGACCTTGTTAAATGCTAGAATGCCTATCAACTCAAACCAGTATAATCTAGACATTCGTTCCTTGAAGCTAGACTGATACCCGCTACAACAGATACTTTACGACACCGAGTGCACTTGAACATCCATTTCATTCAACAGGTACCTTTAGAGTTTTTATGCGAAAGTTTAATCACCTTCTACCTCTCGTTTTGATCAGTTCGTTTCATGACGGTAGAGTGCCTGCTTGACCCGGATTACCGAACCACGTCAAGATCCTAGTATTGACACAGGTAAACCATCTGGGTCGAGCACTTGAATAGACTGGGGCGTCGCGGAGAAAGGTGTTCTCTGCAATCCCTTTCACTGGAGATAAGCAACAAAAAGTCTTTAAAACCACATTTCTATGCTGTACATGGACTCGAAACCTCTGGTGGTGCTGTGTGCTGTGTATTGCCACAATCTCCTGATTAATTACGTTCTAGAGGGCCAACATGTAGGCGCTGCTCAAATTTATGGATGTGACAAAAACCGTAAGGATGCTTAAATCTCTTTGAAATCCTTTACGCGAATCCTTGTGATCAAGAGGATGGGTTTGGAATTTCGTGCGTGTTGGAAAAGTATACATTCGAACACCAATGTCTCGATATTACCTGACCAGGAAGAAATATCGACTTATCCGAATATAGACACATCCGAGTTAGGCATGTCATCACATTCCAACATGAAAGAAATAAAAGAAAACAAAAGAAAACATGTTGCATGTCTAATATGTATTTTTGTAGGTTGATTTGATGAACATATACGTCGAATCAAGTTTTCTACTAGTTCTTGTTTGCCGTGGTCCCTGATCCTTTGAACCAAATATCCGGCCTTTTTCTTTACTTTTACCTTGCTACTATCGAGCACAGTTCATCTTGAAGCTGAAGTAAACTGCATATTGATCACTAAAAAAGGAGTGTACAGGGCCAAGGTTTTTTTTCTCACAACTGTGTGTGTGTGTGTGTGCGCGAGCGTGCGTGTGCGCGAGCGTGCGTGCGTGCGTGCGTGCGTGCGTGCGTGCGTGTGTGTGTCCCGTGCTACGGCCGTCGAAAATCCCATCGTCTCACATAAATTGGGGACTGTGTTAGACGTGAGATTGCTGGAGGTGATGAAACAGGTGAACAGGTTTATGTCGTCGTACCTTAGCACCTCAACAATGCGGAACGTCCCCCGCCTGTCGACGAAGTCGTGATATGGCTGTATTTTTCTGTCTGTGGAGTTCAACTGTTGGAGATGTGTGTGTAGATTGGTCGTGGTGTGAAGGGTGCCGGAGTGGGTCGAATTGTCATGGCTGGGGCTTGGTTGGGATTGGCTTCGATGTGAGTGATTAAGAAATCTAGTTTTACGCCGCTTCCAGCAATATTTCGGCGGGGGACATCAGAAATGATCTTCACACATACCCATGTCGGAATCAACCCGTCGCGACGAGGGAACCCTCTATCCACTAGGCTACCGCCCCGGCCCTGGTTTGGGAGTGAGGGTGATGATAGAGTGCTGGCGTGTTTTTGAGGGTATAAGTCAGGTGTGTCAGGGACGGGAGTGTCAGATGGGACTGAAGTTCCATGGTGGCATTCTGAGGCGCCAGGGTAGTGATTGGGTGAAGGGTTGATCTGGGGTGTCAGGAGGTATTCCCCATTTTAGACGTGGGTGAGGAAGCTGATATATGAGTGACGGGCCATTCTGTCAAGGTGGTACTAGAGGCTTTTCAATCCCATCCCGAACAAAACATGCTCGATGCTGACAATGTTCAAATTCGTTCAAAAATAGATATACTCTACTGACATTAAATTTTAGAAATGAAATTTAATTTATTTCAGGAAAAGGCACAGTTTTGAAGAATAACCAACATCAACTCGGCCATCCATCTTTACCCAAATCCAATTCACTTTCTAAAATCTAGAGTTACTGATTCCAACAAGGCTTTCTCTCGTGCTGTTGTTCTGTGCCCTACACAACAGTCACGTTGTGGGGCTTAAATACGCAACCAATCGTGCTGATCAGTGCAAAATGAAATTCGTAATGGGAAAGTACATGTAATTTCGTTGTCAGTCCATGTACGTGGTTGGGGAATTCTGACTTTTGAAATGATTCACAGCCTATCATGTGACCTTCTGCCTAGCAATATCAATGACAATTAGCTAATGCAACGTCCTAAGGTCAGATGGTCGTGAGACAACAAAGACGGAATTCGTGTCCGTGTGGCGATTTCTTTGTTGCCTGAATCCTCTTTCAAAGCCAGTGAAATCCAGCTGGTCTTGACCCTATTATCCCGGAAGCACAGCCCGTTGGGCGAATGCGTGCATGCGTGCGTATACATTGTAACTGTACTGTCAGTGCCCTCATAATTCACATCTTTTTCCAAGACATTTTGGCACACAGCTTTGGCAATGTACCAAACCATACGGTTAAATATACCTTGTATTTGATTGCACTTGTTATGATTTACTTCCTACGGTTCTGTCATAGAATGTCCTTGAGCGTGTGCTCAAATAGTTACCTGTCGGGACTGAAACAGTGTCAAGTTAGTTGACTCAACAATCGTTGGCGTTCCTGATCGGGGTATTGTTCCGGAGACAAACATGAAGGACTTGATATATTGGGTTTCATGTTGGGGAAGTAGATGTGGCTGGTTTAACGTTTAATGAAGAACCAACAAATAGCATCAATGCTTTAATTTAAATAATAGGAACACCGTTAAACATTGCAGAGGAGATTGGAATCTGCTTGACCAAAAGCAGGGGCGTAGCAAGCCATTTTTTCTTTTTTCTTGAACGCCCAATAGGTTGCTAAGATTTTATTTAGATATTACTGAGGAGTTGCTTAATATTTTCAGCAACAACCATAGCCACGCCAGGTTTGTGGAATTATTGTTACATTGCCATTCGACTTCGACAGTTAGAGAACTGATGTAATAAAAGTATACAAGGAGAGAAAGACATACGGGTTGATCTTACCGCTTGCCAGAACGGTTGAAGCAGTGGGCCTATGGGTTAGCTCAGTGGCTAGAGTGTTCACTTGTCACGGCAAAGACCCAAGTTTGGTTTTTCGATATGAGAAGCTTTACGGAGGAATGTGTAGAGCTTGTTTCTGGCATTCCCCACCGTGGCATTGCTGGAATATAGTCAAAACCTGGCGTAAAACCTTACACCCTCACTACAAGTGTAGGTGAGTTATTTAAATATCTTGATCAACTGTAGTCCTCAACGTCTGTGTACTGAACGTTCTGTTGTACTTCCGTCGACCTTATACACACGACAACAATGTACATGGCATGATGAGCTAACTATGACAATGCACTCTCTACCTTAAGGGGGTGTTAAGTTTAATTGTGTCGCAAGGCGTGGGTCTGTACCATTATGTTGTTAGTTTAGTGCAAATGATGAGTCCACACGTTTTGAATGAACCGACAACTGGTTTGAACTTTTCAATTTATGCAATTATGTCACTTGTTACCTCCGTAATTACCTACCATATGGGTTTCAGGATTTGAAATGAATACACACAATTACATAATTGAGACATGAGGGTGTCTGTACATGATATGTAACTCTTCCTATGACAAGGGAAGTGTGACAAACAGGCCCCGTGACATGACCGACATGTTCATTCGGCCTTTTCCGTCACAAGCCGAATGTTTCAGCTGCTATACGGAAAGAGACGAGTGATCACGACCGTCAACGATCCGAAGTGTGTCTTCGACCTATTCTGACAGCATAAGAAGTTCATAGACACAAATTTTGATATAGACAATTGGATTAGAACAGTGAGGGCCTTATTTCATTATCATGACTGAAAAATGTGTTGCTGTCAAATCTGTATCACTGCGGTCTGTTTATAACAGAAAACCAGCGGTCGATATCCCGAACATAGTGGCATGACGTCAGACGGCATATGACATATTATGTACAGTTAGTATTCCTTGCTTCCTGTTCTTTTTTAAAACATCCACAAAGAAATATCTTTTTTTCACAGAAATGTATATGACTACACTTAATATGAATGTCATTGAACATATCACCAGTCATTAATTTTGTGATAATCTGTTGACAAGTGAAAGTAAGTACTGTCAAATAGAATAGTTGATTGTTAAATTCATTGTGCCACCTACGCAAAGACCTCAAATGTTCAGTGAAGTGACAACCAGGAATCAGGCCAATTAGAAAGTTGTCCTAAGCACAGTGAATTGACCGTCACCCCAGCCGCGTCATAGAGTAGCGCCGCGTCATTGCCCATTCGCAATCAGTTTGACCAGAGTACTCTTAAGCCATTGAGAGGATATTTTCAGTCATTTTACAACTTGTACATGAAAGATGAAGTAAGCTAGAATGATACAGGACTAAGATATTTACAACTTTGGCGAAGTCCCAAGTGTACGATGCTAAAAATCGGAATTAAGAGTGATCCTTGGATTGACCCATGACTCATGCTAAAGGGAGGCAACTCTGCGCTGTATATTGCTGACGTAACGTAAAAATACAGACCATAACATGTATGAGTATCAGAACCAAGACTAAGCCTTGGTGGCCTCGTGAATAGAGCAGAAGTCTTTACAGCGGTTTTTTCGGGGGTTGGTCTTCGGCGGCGCGTATCGACAGACGCACTTGTTGCTATTGACTATGTACGATGTTGTCTGACGATGTACCTTGAAGGTGACATTACACAAACTGCATAGTTTAGTTGCCAGTACACCGTGTTTGAATGTATCGTCTGGTAGCGGCATGGTATGTCCCAGGACTACCACAATAACACCGGCTCTTTCGCACACACGCACGCACGCACACATCGCTTTATTAATGCATAAATTTTGAACTTGAAATACCATTTTAAGATCTCCGTATTCCAACGTCCAGACCAGGGTATGGAATAACTGTTAACCGCTAAATACACCGGGCCGTGTTAACAGCTAAATACGCCTGGTCATGTTAACCGTTAAATACGCCGGATCATGTTCACTGCTAAATACGCCGGGCCATTATTAATCTCATATTACCTGCAACAACATGATATCCTGAAATAAAACTACACACGTAAGCCAAGCGTATGTCATACTGAACTTCGACGGCATTTTATGAGATTCCAGGCACCGACTGCAGCATTTAGCAAACGTGACAGTGTAAATCCACCCTTTATGACCTACTTGCGAGCGAAGTATCGACAAGTCACCGTAGCCACAGTTGGATTTTCCTCTTCCTCTTAAAATACTCGTTAGACGAAGTAACGTTTACGGATCGTAAAGTAGTGCGTCTAAGTTACCTATTAAGTGTAATCCGCCAATGATAAACCGAACTTGATAGACTCTTGTGGGACTGCATTTGATCTGAGCACATGTTGTGACTTTAACTGTTGGAATTCCGTTTCTTTTTCAGTGCATATTTTGACAGGTTACGTTCTGTTCATATTTGCGTTCCCGACATTACGCTTAACTACATCTGCGTTTGTTAATAATACGAGGGTTGAAACAGATCCTGGGAACACATTTCAATAATTATTGATTATTAGAATTAATTATACACGCGAAATATACGTAAATCTTTGTTAACCGTACATTAGCTCATGTTATTCCTTTACAAGACCTTCATATATGTCTTGTACCGACCCTTAAAAATAAATTTAAATATTATATATTGGGGTCCATGGGCCCCTGTGACATTCACTCACTCAGTCACTCAAATGTGGTAGTAATTGCAGAGCAGAATCAATGTCGTGCACACGTTTTGTCGACCATTACAATTGGAAGTGATGACACGTGACCTGGCTGACTGTCTGTGATCACATCGGACGGTCTTCTTCATACTGTTAACCACTAGACGCCCTGGCCATGATTTGGAGCATCCACTTTCCGGAAACCGTGTCTTTCAAATTCACATTATTCCTGAACTGTATAACGCAGCTTAAACTAGAGAAAGAAAGATAGTTTCACCAAGTTTGAGTGAGTGAGTGAGTTTAGTTTTACGCCGCACTCAGCAATATTCCAGCTATAACACGGCGGCCTGTAAATAATCGAGTCTGGACCAAACAATCCTGTGACCAACAACATGAGCATCTATCTGCGAAATTGGGAACCGATGACATGTGTCAACCAAGTCAGCGAGCCTGACCACACGATCCCGTTAGTCGCCAATTACGACAAGCATGGGATAGTGAAGGCCTATTCTACCCCGGAACCTTCACGGGTCTCACCAAGTTTGAACTGTTCACAATCGAATCATTTTTTCAAAAGTTATACGCCCCGATTCACCGAAAACTCCGCAATTCGACGCCAAAATCACGGATCACCCAAGACAGCGAAAACTTACCTTCTAAATTCGTTTATTAATTCCAGCCTCTTCAACAGCACCTATGTAGGACTAGATTCAATCTGCAGCACCATCAATCCACGGACCTGAAAACTTATTGCAGCATCTACATATCATTTACTCGGCAGTAAGCAGGCATTTTCTCTAAAATAATAGGCAATCATACTGACTTGTCGGCCATAGATGGCCTTGACATTCAAATGATCCGTGCAGATCTGCACAAACCTACTTGCACCATCCGACTGGTGGAAAATACATTATACTGTAACAGTTTTGCCTGTTTACTAATGGGTGCGAAACATGAACTTTGCAATATTCCTTCCATTTTGGATGATGTACGTATCAATAAGTTGGTAAGATTAATTTTAGAGGTTATGCAAATGCGTCTGATGTTCATTCATTTTGAGGAAATTATGTATATGAATATTTAACCTCTAAAATTAATCTTACCACCTGACAGCTCATTTACGTGAATGTCAAGGTCATCTATGGCCGACAAGTTAGTGTAATTGCCCATGATTTTGATCATTTCCAGGAAATGATAAGTAGACGTTGCAACAAGTTTGGAGACCATTGATAGCATTTTGTAAGGAAATCATCTAGCTTTCGATCCGTAGGCATCGGTGGGATCTTAAAATATTTTATCTGGCGAAATTGAACTTTGATGGAGGGGGATGGGGGTGGGGTAGGGGTTGGGTTGGTGTGTCGTCGTTACATCCCTTTCGTTTTATACAGTACTACGGTAGGGTCTATACACCTATATGTCTTTCTGACAACACGTGAATTTAACTTTACGCCCTTTTTATCAATTTGCCAGCAGTATCACAACGGGGGACACCAGAAATTGGCTTCACATACTGTACCCTTGAGAATGAATGAAACGTGGGCTTCAACCATTGCAGAACGTGACGACTGAGCGGTGTAACCACCAGGCCACTAGATCATACCGTCCGACGTATGAACGACTGAATACGAACGTGTATATGTTAGGTATATGGTAATGATCGACATGATAGTATTACAGTTGTAAAAGACACCTATATACACACCTGCATTTAGTTACAACAACTGATTTACGAACGACAATGTTCCCAACACAGCTCAGCCACACTTCTCCTCCACAACCTACAGTGCACATGTTAACAGGCTTCCCCGCGGGTCGGACATCAAACGCACTGTTTGTTTCGACGGAGAACAGAACGAAGCACAAATAACCAACTGACTGTGGCCTTTCTGCTTTAGCTTAGCCTCCGGTCACATTACGGGAAATCTTAGCGTTGTG
Organism: Haliotis asinina; assembly: GCF_037392515.1. Taxonomy (NCBI): domain Eukaryota; kingdom Metazoa; phylum Mollusca; class Gastropoda; order Lepetellida; family Haliotidae; genus Haliotis; species Haliotis asinina. The sequence goes on from NC_090286.1 coordinate 41,271,396, forward strand.
TATCAAGGAATACTGTTGCAAGGCCCAGGAGGCTATTCAAATGTCGGAGCATTACTTACACTCAACTGGATGAGACATCGTATTTCTGTGTCGCCCAACTTTTATGAATCATGCATTAAACTCTTACAATATTCTACAGCCCATAATTAATTATCCGGGTGCCACAAAGGACCAAATTAACCCCATTCAGAAAAAATGGAAAAGCACAAAATAGGAAATAAACCCAATGTGTTTTCAGTTAATTAGATTAATTCACGACAGTATTTCATTACAAATTTTAAGACATGTTTTCATTGTGTAACATGGTCCACTGCTTGGATGTTTCTCAGTGCACGCTCCGCCATAATCTGGATTTTGCATTACGCAGGCTTTTACCTCCAGTAGCCACAAACAAACAGAAAAGGAACAGAAAAAAAGACTGCAACGCTTTCGTAACATTGTTTTCATTGTCCCATTTTCCTGTAGTTTCAAGACCTCTTGTAACTGAAGTAATGATTAAATCTTAGCTAACCGTACTCTAGCCCATGCTGACGTTATTCCTTCACAGGATCATCATATGTCTTGTGAAGGACATAAGGCATGACTTATAGGGGTCCCTGGGCCCCACATTTGGTCTGTCAAGGTGGATGTTGAGTGAAGGTATTTCCATAAAATGATTTTGTTAGTCTCAGTTTCCGTAACGACAACACTGGTGGTCTTTATGTAGTGTTGTCACCTTGACGCTTTCATACTGTCAATCACTAGGCGCAATGACCGTGATGTAAGACATCCACTTTCCGACAACCCAATACACATTCCTGTATTTCGAAACAACCCCTTTAAGCTTTGAACGTAAAATGTCCACGTTTGCAGACTTGGTCACGTCTCTATATTGCTGAAATAATGACAATGCGACGTAAAACTCAACCGAACTCAACTCGTCAGAATTTCAAAGCCACGTTACTTTACATTGGCATTTAAATCACCTTACAATTCATTTCGTTAGAGGTGACTAACGGGATCAGGTGTTCAGGCTCTCTGACAGGGTGGACACATGTCATCCTAACCTAGTTGCGTAGATCGATATTTTTGCTGTTGATCCCTGGATTGTCTTGTCTAGATGCGAATGTTTACAGACCGCCACCATATTGCTTGAATATTGCTGAGCGCGGTGTAAAACGCAATTCACTCACTAGAACATATTGCCGTAACGATGTCCCTTCCTCCGTGTTTGCGCTGTGTTCCTGCTTACTGAACAACAAGTAACAGAATGTGTTGATTGGTACAAGGTAAAACCTACACCTCATAAATTGGACCCGCGTAAGTCATGCTGTAATAGGAATATCCTAATCACATCAAGGTGTTGCACCAGACAGTCTACTTCACCACCCCGGTCCCGAGGGGGCGGATAACAACAACCGGGGGAAGGTAATGAGGCACCTTTATAGTCGACGTGCAGTCACACCCCCTAAACACCATCGTGATAACCGGCTATGTGATCGCCAGAAAACACTTGTAAGTAACGGCTGGGGTTATTGTCGTTAGATAAAACCCAAATGTCATCCGCTGTGGGCTGGATATTTTGGGGTAGGTCTTGGAAAGGTTACGGGGGCTCTGGAACACTGGGGAAAGCTGCGAGCCATGCTAGGAAAACTTACAATGTTAACAAGAAGCCTCGTTTATCCACAACGTGTGTTTGTCTTGAGATGTTTTCAGGTTTTCCTAAAACTCGCAAATGTTTGACGAATGCGGCACTGGGCCACACTGAATGGCATCCAAACGTAAACCTGGGTTTGCGTCCGTGTAGGAAGTAGCGTTTTCTGTACGTCAGAGTCCGAATCTTTTTATACATTCTGTGTACAAACTTGGCTTTTTACTGCATTCACGGGATGTTAAATGCTGAATTGATTTACATGTTCGCAGTTGAATTTATGTTGAGAATGTGCTGATGTATACATTAGCTTCAAGATGTTTGACTGTTCGTGAATATCATTAAGATTACATCTTAGAAATGTGTATCATCAAGTTTTGATTTTGTATTTTTGTTAAAAGTTATGTACCTGGCCATGGTAAACCATCCCTAAACAGAAGAATACAACTCAAGTATACATAATACAATCTAAATACACGCGAATATAGTCCCAACTTTAACGCATTAATATAAACACGAGTGTTAATTCATATACGCACGAATAGAACGTCAAAACACACATGGATACAGTCCCAAATCAGTCATGAGTACTCAAACGATAACCTCTCTCAAAATACAGGTAAAGACTGGATGTCGCTGTCACGCTGTTTTGGAAATCATTGCAGACGTGTTACGTAGATTTGTGTGAATTATGTTCTTGTGTCTAACGCCTATTCCGGTGAGAGGTCAGGGGTCACCCATTACTGACACGAGGCTATGTGTACGGTGTCAGTTACATTTTCCTGTTGCGAAATACCGTTTCTTCTTCGTTCGTTCTTCCGTTTCCAGGATTCCCGTGGGTAGATATCTACTTGGTGCAGGTGCTCGAAGAAAAAATAAAAGAAAAATGTATTTCATATTTCACTAATAATTTTATTCCATATTTCAAACACTTTGTTGAAGTAGGTGATTATAAAGATAACACTGCGTCTGTTTTAAACGAATTAGGGCCTTTTAATGAACACGTACAAACATTTTTTAGCGTGAGCGTTTGCTTGTTTGTAGTGTGCATTGAAAGAGCATACTGAAGCGTTGTAGAGCAATGTTTGTTTATATACGTGTGCGTGCACAAGCGTGTGTATGTGTTTAAACCCCTACGTTCTAATTTTGAAGCATATTACATCAATGTATTTAATTTACTGTATGTTATTTCAAGTCTGCCCACTTTGGGCTTTATCTCGCATTACCTGTATGTGTCGTTCGTGGATGTGACTGAGTGAGTGAATGTGCGTGTCCGTGTGCGAATGCGAAAAGATGACTGCATTCTTAAGTCGCAAGATGGTTTGTACTCGTTGTTGTATTCACAAATGGTTTTGCGATCTTGGCTGACCTGCGGTGGGTGGCTTAGTCATGTTAATTATTCACTGTTTACGCCGAAGTTCCAGTTCGAATCCCACTTGGGTCCTATGTGTGCAAACCGCCTTGACAAGATATTGTCAATGTACATTGCTAAAAAGCAAACAAAAACCAATATTCACACGCTAAACGTGGACACTGCATCGACCCTTCTACTTTCATTTCCACCACATATCGCCTGAAAGCTTTCATTCGGTCACCCCTATAACTCGACACTATCCAGTTCGACTTATAATCGCATCAGGATTTATAAGTGTGTTAATTCCTGAAACAGGAGACTCATCGTCCACACAATTAGACAGTGTAGAGTGGTGAGTGAACAGACAGTGTCTACTGTTTCAGGTTTTAAGAGAATCCGACACATTGTCAACGCCCTGATGTCCGCGGAATGAAACAATATCGCTTACTAAGCATTCTAGCATTAACGATTATAGAGGAGTTCTTAGCGGGATTTGGTGGCATACTGACATGTAGAGGCAGAGGACTGTCTCCCTGTGCCGGCTACCACAGCAAGAAGGTTATTTATATAAAACAACATAGGAGCAGGAGAACTTCACACATTGTGTCTATGTTGGGAATTGAACCTAGGCTTTTGATGAACCATTGCTTTATCCACTAGGCTACCCTACCGTCCCTTCTTACCAAGGAAAAATCACATAACCCAACGAATTCACGGTTTGTTAGCCATATTAGAATACCACTTGTAAAATATTGTGATGGTAACATATTCCCATCAAAGATATCATACTCAAATTCCCGAGAAATACGCTCACTTTGGTGGTACAGTCATTCAGTATCATAAATATTTGAGCTGTAACGATCGAACTATCGATGGATTACAATTGGTAAGTCTCCTATAGCAGGTAAGTCTCCTATAGCAATTAATCGATGGTAGAAACAAAAGACAATCGATGCGTCGATAGTACATGCGACTATAGACAGTTTTAGTAATTGACTTCCATTGATAAATGCGCAGCGCAAAATACAGGAAGTACCAGCTTGGTTCACTTTCATTCAGATATATCCGCTCCTACATGCAAACGCGGCATACGACTCGGAGTTTGAATTGAATTTGTTAATAACAATACGTTTAAGGTTTTCGCTGTTTTATTGATCTGTTTTTCAAGTTTCTTGTCGGTTATTAAAAGGAAGAGAAACTACTTCAGCTTGGTTTTATTTCATTTAAACTAAATTCGGAAAATTACTTCAAATGAGACAACTCAAGAAGAGAAACTATTTCAATAGTATTGCAATGTTTCGTCACAACAGCCTATCGTTATAACAATAGTGTGCTTCTGCAGACTATCACTGTCGTAAATGTTGTTTCCCCATCAATAGTCACCCCTAATAATTATCTACTCAGACAAAAGTGTTACACCTCTAATAAACCCAGTAAGTGTTGCATTGTATCCGTGATACATGTGATTATTTAAGAAAACAGGTCGTGCATGTATATCGGTCAATATGCATTATGGCCAGCACGTCGGTGGTCAGTGTACATGGTGTCAGCTTACCATGGAATGCAGTCGCGTCACCTAGAAATACCTTTCATTCCTGGGCGTCTCCACATAGGGGGAGGGGAGTACCTGTCACTAAGTCAGCCAGCACAGGTCCTCATACACACAGGATGAGGCGATGGATGACACCAAGGATTACACGCATGTCCATAGTGATGTTGATAATCACAGCCGTAATATAGCCTGCTGGTGAAGATCCGGGATTCAGAAACCAACGTTTGTCGAAAAGGGCGACTAACGGGATCGGGTGGTCAGGCTCGCTGACTTGGTTGACACGTCTCAGCGTATCCCAGTTGTATAGATCGATGCTCATAATGATGATCACTGGATTATCTGGTCAAGACTCGATTATTTACAGACTGCTGCCATACAGCGGGAATAATGCTCAATGCGGCGTAAAACTAACCTCACTTACTCACGTAATCTGTCCCTAATCATAGCCGCATATGATAAGGTAAACATGAACAGCAATACTAATACTGATAGCGGCAGGTGAAATCTGAACAGTACCATTGATAATTACAATGGCGATCATGTTCCTTAATAACTGGGTACCCGGTAGGGTGAGATGGTGACATGATTCTATAAATCTCTCGCAAAGGATTAATGGTAATTAACAGATTGAATTGTAACGATATTTTTCGATAAGGGGGCCACGTGAATGACAGCGATAACAACGTTATTACTCATTCCAGGATTCTATTCTTAAAGCTGGCGCCTTCTCCCAACACCCAGTTCTCCCGCCCACCCCCACCACACGTATCCACCGTCACAACCATCAATGTATCAATGTGCGGAAAGGCTGAAAAATAAAGTGAACTACCAAGGAACGATGGGTCATACTGCATGATCCGAGACACTGACAATGTAGTTTGGATTATAGCCTCATCAGTTTAATCTACCCTTATCTGAATACATATATTTTTTTACCTCGAAACAATCAATTCAAGAGGCATATCTTGTTCTGAACCCTCTTAACGCCCTTTCAGCTTGACTAAAAAAAATTCATGAATTATGAAAGCTTTTTTAATTTCAACGTTGTTCAGAATACGACCGTAGTTTACCAGCTGTTCTATTACGCCCGTAAACACAAGGGCAGGACATAGGGTTTTGGGGGACTAAAGGACACTTTCTGATAAACATTTTGGGTATGTGTTGAGGATTAGCTACCCGATAGGTAAAATGGTCAGAAGGATTGAGCACAATCCCCAGGATTAAGTAGGCCCCCGGTATACTCGCCATTGAATACACAAATCATACAGACCTCTAGTGTGTAAACTGTGGCCCAGAGATTCGCATATTGCCGACGACTTTAGCTCTGTTGATTCTTCTCAGTGAGATAATACCTCCAAGTCTGATGTGTTTTTATTTTAGTGATAAAAAGAAACTTGAGCGGATTTTTTTCGGTGAACGCCTCTCCGGATGTGTCTCCTTCGGTGTGGTGTAAGATTGACGTGGAGAGCCGATGTGAAAAGTCTCACCCATCTCTGTCAATATCTCCACTGTTACGGCTAAAACGCATGGTTCTCAGTTTTCGTGACGTGACATAAACACAAGGATCAGAAATCCATTAAGTCTATTATCTTGTCAGTTAAGATTTACTAGTGTCGATCAGAAACAAGCGTTCATCAAGTCTGGTGGTATGAGATAAGTTTCATATTGTCAAAGAAATCTTTCTGAATGTACAAGGATTGTGGCTTCTCAAAAAGTATAAGAATAACAACGTACATGTTTTGGGTAACCATGTCATTTTACGACATGCCGTGAGTGTCGTGTTTCCGTCAGTTATACCACCACACATTCAGCACGTCAACACCACATTCTACACTCAAGAGGAAGAAAGACGCTGCTTTAACCAATTACTCCCACATGACACCTGGAGCCATGACCGCATATAATTCCATTCCGCCCCTGGAATCCAAGCCTACCTTTCGTGAAACACGCGAATTTCCATGGCCTTACATCGTTTTTGTCGATATTGACGTGTGATACTTTACAGACGTGTGTGACATTTACATTTCAAAATGGCCATACCTTGACGATTTCTCAGATGAAAAAGGCTTTCATGTTACTGATATATAAGTCTACACGGAGATAAATGGATCCATATCGGAGACATCCCAACCGTTCTAGCGGACATGTGTTAAAAAATGGATCGGAAATTTGGAATTAACATTAAGCAGTATGGTGAAGGCGGGCCACAAAGCAAAGCGTCAGAACAATATGCCAGGACCGCATGTTTATCATAGCCGACGGGGGCTCGCTGGTTGCCTAGTGGTTAAGGCGTTTGCATTAAGACTCGGGTTCGATTCCCACACGGGTACTGTGTGTAAACCCAATTTCTGGTGTCCCCCGTCGTGCTGGAACACTGACAAAAGCGGCGTAAAACTGAACTTATTCACTCACTGGCGACTAAAATGACGATGTAACAGTTATAGTAACTATAACTGACCACGACCCGATTCACGGACATCACAGAACCAATTTTATCTTTAGTTCTTAAAACTAACGTGTGTTTTGTAATTATCGTTTGATACCAAACAGTAATGAGCTGAGAAAATAAAGAAAATAAATTTCTTTTTTTAGCCTTTAAAAACTTTCGAAATTTAAGGGGTTTTTTTGTTTTGTTTTTTCTGTTTCGTGATCTTTGAGAGAAAAAGTCTGAACTGTAAGTTGCAGTAGTCGCGTTCCCGAGCTCTAATATTGCCCTTTCCGCTCGTTGCTGGCCGAGCCAGTAGGCTGAGGTGGGTCGCATCGTCAATCTTGGTGACGAGGGCACCGTTCTGCAAAGCGATCATAGTATGAAGATGATCACAAATCCCCTACTTGAACTTTGGTTTTCGATCTACGTAGTGCTAAAATCGCTTTGTGAAACGGGCCCTGATTGATTTCGTGTCTTGAGACCAAGTGGCGTAGATAGATGTTCGATTATTCAGTTTCTGGCATGTTGGCTCCAGGATAGAACCAGGTTGTCTCAATAGAGTTATAATGTTGTACCCGATAGCGTTGATCATCATAATGGTTAATATGATCGGAGTATACTGACAACTTACACTCACTCAAGCGAACACAGCTGCCCCACCCGTCTATGAGTTTCTGGTGGTAGTGTTATTGTGTCTACTTCAGGACAGCCATGCCCAAATATTCTACAAGCCAAAAACTACGTAGCCAGGCCATGTGATATTTAGTCATTTTTATTCCATCTGCAATCTTGATCTTTATCACTACAACAGCGTACAGTGTCTTGTCAGCTACCTTGCTCCTCTTTGTCACTTCCACTAATTACTGTATATGGCCTTTATCAAGTATGGCCTTTATTGGTCATCTCCCTTGGCTGTGTCTGTCATGTCATCAACTGCAGAAGGAAGTGCTATTGTTTCTCTATTTGTCCATCGTTGAATCTTTGCCTGTCCATTGTTGTTAAGAACTGCATATATATGTATACTCACATATATACTGAATGTGAGTGTGGAGTCCCTTATTCCGACTGTCTGTGTAGGGACGACCGCAAGCAGGATTATGCCGCTCACAGGAAACTCCCTTGGGTTGAGCTGGAAGTCCGCTCACCTCATTTGTGTGTACTTGTTTGTCATGTCTTGTGTAAAGAAGTTCAAACTAAATTATGCCTCCGTCTTCATCTACGTGTACATTCGTTTTCGTAACGTTCTTCATAATCATGAGCTAAAATTCCTCGTCAACCACATGTGAACGAGTTGAGAGTAGGTTACCTTCCTCAGGTGTGCCAGAACGTGTCTGCCCCATACTCGTGTTTCCGATATAACAGTTCAGTGCTCCTTTTAATCAAAATGCTCGCTCACTCACTCATCCTGTCTGTTGTACCGATACGGTCTATCATCTTTGGTTGACAAATGAGTGCGTGCGGGGTTTCAGATCATCTGTTTAATACTAAAGAGGTCAATATGTGAAATGTGAAACATCTTACAGAGGCCACACCCTTCTCTTCGTTCTGACCCACATAGCCAATGGGTACTGTGTTACACCCCCTACACGTTCCATACAGAGACATTTGTTGACATTGTCCGTGATCTCAGTATCTCGCCAGCTAGTCCATTTGTTTGTGTACTCGGCGATCACTGGATGGAAACTGTCCCCAAACCTGACCCTCGCCCATCCCCTCGAATTAACAGGTGCTTAACGTGTTGTGATTGGGTGTGCCTGCACACAGATTAGTTCCATGACGGACTCAGTATGAAAGTTTTCTAAAAACTCTAAAGTATTTAGTCTAACATGACAACTTCGGTTATGTCGATTTCTTTGTTGTGATGAATTCAGTAGCAACATCACGCAGTGATACGAGTATGTACCTCACGGAGCAGGTTATCTGGTATGTGATTGAGTATATTATTGCGTCTTTTCGCAATATTCTAGCAGTATCACGGTGGGTACACCAGAAATTGGCTTCTCTCATCTAACCCGAGTCTTCAGCATGATGCACGTGCGCTTTAATCGCTATTCTACCCGGCGTTATTGAGAAGACATATAGTAGATTATAAAGAACTGACAAATGCCTTGAAGTTTGTTATTCTGGATTATAACCCACCAGTGACGTCACTCTATTGTTCTCGCGAGGTAATATTTCTGGTCAAATGCCGATGCCCGTCGATGAGGGGGTATTACTTTGATATCGCCCCTCTGTCTCGGGATATTATTTCAGTATCGCCCCTCTGTCCCTCTTTCAATTATTACTTGTTTTGAAGATTGATATCCCTTTGCCTTGCCATGTCTGAATATGATCGTGAAATATGACGTAATTACTGACAATTTTCATGTGTAGTGCTGACTCCCAGTTTCGAACCACACCCATTTGCTTTTATACTCTTGTCTACGAAGGATCTCTGTGAAGCAACGAGATCGTTTCTCTGCATAAACCCTGTGTTCCTCGCAGGACAGGTATTGCGAGCAGGGCACGGGTAGCGCGTGCGGACCACTTGTATTGCGCGTGCAAGCCGAGGCTTCGGCTGCCAGTCTCATTCCAGTTGATTTTCATCTGTCAGTACCAAACTTTGAAGTTATATCCATGTATATAATCGACCGGTTTATAAGTTACTTTTTAGTAATGCCTACGGATCATGCTTTATCCTACACATCACCTGCATCGTCCTAGTTTCTATTCCTTGCAGTCGGTTACAACCAGAGCTCATACTCTCCATATATTTTTGCAGCTCGTCATACCGGAGTCCTTTACATCAGAAAAGTGACGGATGGTGACATAGAATGTTGTTCAATAGTCATATGTTTGATACTGGTATCATATTTGTAGTTTTGACTTTAAATGTGCATTATTTTGGTGACTATTTCTAACCCAGGATGTTTAAATAACGTTTGTACTTTTTAGGCCAATTTCACGTTTCAAATACATAGTTGTTTTAGTTTCTTTTCCCCGTCAGTTGCGCGGTTTCGGATTAGTTTCTCTCGTGTTCCCGGAGGTAGTTGTGTCGAATCCACTTCGTTGTATCCGTAGTGACTGCCTTCATCGGAGAGAGGCAGTTACACGCAGTACTGACTTGATGCATTCGATGCCTACATCGGAGAGAGGCAGTCACACGCAGTACTGACTGGACGCATGTGATGACAACATCGGAGAGAGGCAGTTACACCAAGTACTGACTGGACGCATGTGATGACTACATCGGAGAGAGGCAGTTACACAAAGTACTGACTGGATGCATGTGATGCCTACATCGGAGAGAGGCAGTTACCCCAAGTACTGACTCCCTTCCCACGGCGGTTATCTTCGGTTATCTCGAGGGTTCGTTTGTTCCCTTCCTGTTCGTGATAACGAAGGTTCAGCTATGTGTTAGCCCGTATCCCAACCAATGAACACCGTTCAACACGAAGCTTCCCTAATACGTGGCTGGAACGACAGTATGGAGGATACATTCTGGCCAGATTGGATATTCAAAGCAACTTTATGCCTGGCAAGATAGGGTCAACTGACCTCTGCATGCTGGTCAGGTGATAGATAGCATCCACTTCAATGACCTCATCAGCCTTTGCCTTATTCCTTGCAGGTGCCCTCGCTGGCAGAACAAGCACCGGCACAAGAATTTGGTTTGATATTATGTACATGCAACATCATCGGGGCCACTTTGTCAAAAATGGTAGTGAATTGGTCATCCGTAATGGTAATACGTGATAATTAATTAAATTTACAATGATGTCGGCGTTGTTCCATACATTATGTGATCAACAAATTATGTGTCTATTGTCTACTGATAGATATATATGTTCTAGATATTTTGGCTACCTGACGCACCTGCGGTTAGAATTGTCCTCACAGAAAATGTCCTCAGGCGTTATGAATTACTGATATCACATCTGGTCAGAGAAGAAAGATGGTGTTATTGGACAAAATTTAAATCAAGACCAAATGACAAACAAAACAATGTTACAGTATAATTTCAGACTTGCCAAGTAAATCTGCATTCGAGTTAGATGAATTCCTTTAAGTTATATTTTCTGTTAATATTGTGACAGATGTGATTTATGAAGCAAAAGCACATTCCGGATGCTGCAAATATTGGTCTACGCGTGATATACAAACCGGTAATATGCTTACATAAATATGGACAATGATACCAGAGAAATACATTCATTTGTGTTTTATTTATATGGACAGTCTAGTGTGATCAAAATCCATATAGCCAAGGTATTCTTTTAGGTGAACGTCTCTGTGATCACATAGATAATAAACATATCACAAAGCTGAAAGCTATATACTAGAATATCTACCGCCACACTACCACACCAGGGTGACGTGTGGATCTGAATTATAAAAATGTGGTTCAAAATATGATATTTATTGCAAATATAGAGATCACGCAGTTTCTCACAGACCACCTTTACACAAGAGCAATCATTACTTCAGTCTTCAGAAAAATAAGCCATCATGCAAGGTTCTACCCGTAAATAGTTCAGTTATACACGGGTCTCAATAGTGGGACTGGCATCTAGAACTTGAACAATTTGCCGATTTTGTATATTTTCTTTTAAAAAAAATACTCTTTTTGTCGACGATGGATAAGTTTGTTTATGTGTACATGTAATCAAAATTCTTTGTTGGTGAAATGACACCTTGTCATCTCCATCTACAATCTGGACACAATCACGTGGCTGCGCGTTAAGGGTTGACGTGCCAAATATGGGTACCACGTGGGATAATACACACTTGACGTTGATACACAAATTAAAGATAAAGTTCTCACATATGTCAGGCATATCATGCCGAGATTACAAACATATACGTTCTCAGAATTTATGAATTAATAACAACGAAAACGATGAATGCCACTCTGTTGTCGTTAGCTTTGATGCGTGCTTGTCGACCCCAGGCGTGTACGCTCACATGTTTAATATCAAAGGAGGCTGGCTAAAGCTGTCAGCATAAACCTGTCATTCCTGTCCAAATGGTCAGCCTGTTCAGCTTGGCACTTGTGTAGTAACAGTATGTTGTTGTGTGTGTGTGCTTATTTGCCACTGAATGGCGTTAATCGGTAGAGAACACTAGAGGTGAGAAGGTAGACACCGAACGATGATGAATTCATTTAAATTCTTTATTCTCATAAACCACCATGGTGGTACAAGAGAATATGTTGTAAACATACACATAAATACAAATTCAAATTCAAGATGGCAGACATATTAACATTTTTTTCCTGACAAGAGATGATAGATGAAGGATATATTTTGATAGATTTACTATGTCTCGAAATGTTTTAGCAGATGATATTTTCGTAAACTTTGAAGAAAGCGTCATGACATTTGCATATAGCTGTATATGTTTGTTATAATCCCATTTTCAGTATTATTTTCAGTGTGTGAGATTTTGTATTTATGATACAGTAATGAATATGTATGAAGACATTCTAGGCCGTTGTTTGATCGCGTTGACAACATTAAACGTTTGACTTGTATGATAGACATGTGTCGGGCATCTCCAGATCTGACACACTTGTGACAAAACTGATCTCCTATGCAATTCCCAACATCGACTTAAACCTAGACTACACTGGACTCTGTTTTAAACTTTTGTACATTTACTTGGTAGTATAAACCAAGGCATTTAGGATTGTGGAATGTTACATTTTTTCAGTGTGTGTGCGTGAGTGTGTGTGTGGACACACGTTTGATAAATTCTCTACCAAACTGATTATAATTACATTGCACAAGTCTATGGATAATGCACGGACCTTGTTGTTGTGTATAGGGTCGATGGCCCACACATTGTACTGAATAGTGGCAACTGAATAGACTAACGCATAGCATCAGTGTGAATGTATAATAATTTTGACAGTAACAAATAAACCCATTTAACTTGAAGAAGTGAACCAGTGAAATGGGAAATTCGGAATCTGAACCAAAGGCAATGTATACGTAGACTTGTTTCATTTGGGTTTTAGACGGCTGGGCAGTAGGGACAATAACTTGGTTCAGGAACTGTGAGACTGATCGAATGATACCATGAACAATTGGGGCGGTAGGGTAGCCTAGTGGTTAAAGCGTTCGCTCGTGATATTGCTGGAATATTGCTAAAAGCGACGTAAAACTAAACTCACTCGTTCACTCACTCATGAACAATTGCGTGTAGTAAAATGATTTCTAACGTATTTTGAAACAAGTAGCTTGTCTTCACGTTGTAGTATGTATTCCAAGGCATATTTGACCCGTGAAGATTCGGGGTAGAATAGCTCTTCAGCAACCCATGCTTGCCATAGAAGGCGACTATGCTTGTCGTAAGAGGCGGCTAACGGGATCGGGTGGTCAGGCTCACTGACTTGTTTGACCCATGTCACCGTATCCCAGTTGTGCAGATCGATGTTCATGCTGTTGAGCAATGGATTGTCTGGTCCAGACTCGATTTTGCAGATCTAGACCACCGCCATATAGCTTGAATATTGCCGAGTGCGGCGTAAAAGTAAATTCACTCAATCCAAGGCATATTTGAGACCTTACGTATTTCATACAGCAAGAAAAGAAGCGAACCCGTCTAAACAGTCTGTTAATATGACGCCGGATTCAGACAGGTATTTGTGCTCGTGAATGTTTTTCAACCTCAGAGAAATATATCGTTATCAACTCCTATTATACATAACATCTTATTTAAAACACGATAAAGGGATGGTGAAACGCCTTTGACCAAACTTGCTACGACTGCAACATGCTGCGTCCTCCATAATTATTACAGAATTTGTATCGAGCATCAACATTAACATGTAACATTAAAATTTAATGGGCTATGCCGTCTCGAATGCGACATTAAGAACATAGACTGTTTTCTCACAACATTGTTAACTGCGGTGAACACAGGAAAGTCGTCTACCCTACCACAATTCGAAACTCGTTTTCAACTTAGTTCAAGCCCTTAGAGTGACAGTTCCCACAAACCCGTCTTGGTATGTCGGCTTTCGTAGACACAGTTATGCAGAGTTGTCATGGCATGGAATGAGATAGAAGGTTCATTGAAGAAAGACATTTGAGCTGTCAAAGTACACCGTTTATGAAGGCCGCTTCCATGAAGCTAACTTACGATCATCTTAACATTTAGATCGCTTTGAGTAAAAGCCAAGAGACTGTCTCGGGTCCCAAAACGGGGTTTTAGTGATCACCGAAGTCTTCTTAGCGCTGACATAATCATAGGCGCCATCTTACGACTATCTTCGCGCTGAGAGAACTTTGAAAATAACCTAGGCCCAGGTTATCGCAAGTCAGTTGGATTCGTGGAGTTACGACCACGTTAAGGACAAGATCACTTTGTGATTGTCCTCGATCCACAAAGCGATATTAGGGCTAAGACGACCGGAACTTCCTTATTTTAACATAGACTTATGATAGCGACTTACTCATCGCTAAGATGAGAATGCTATTAACCTGGCTCCACAAATAGATCGTAACCGCCTTACTTTAACATAGATATACGACAATATGAAACAGATACCCTGTCTTCACAGAATTTGTCCAGTGATCTCGGGTGCCTGTTACTAAGCAACCTTTATCAAGGTTAACCATGACACCCACTCTTTAGCATTACACTAAGGTTACCTTAGTGACTTAGAACTTTGTGAAAGAGGTCCTGTTCATTTATTTTCTTCTCATAGTCGAATATTGTTATTCTCGGGTGTTCTGTGTGTGAGTGAGTGATTGAGTTAAGATTTACCCCTCGCGCAGCAATATTCCAGCTATATGGCGCCGGTCTGTAAACAATCGAGTCTGGACCAGACAATCCAGTGATCAACAGCATGAACATCTATCTGCACAACTGGGAACCGATGACATGTGTCAACCAAGTCAGCATCCCTGACCATCCGATCCCGTTAGTCGCCTCTTACGACAGCATAGTCGCCTTTTATGGCAAGCATGGGTTGCTATTCTACCCCGGACCTTCACGAGTCTCCCGGGTGTTTAGGTTCTGCTTAAAAATGAAGTGTCTCAGACGTGATGCTTATCTTTCAGATAACTGTGTAAGGAATGGGGCGTTGTTCCAGCCTGGTCAGTCATATCAGGAGAACTGCAACGAGTGGTGAGACTATTTATATATATAGTGAATGTGAATGTTTATGTGAATGTGGAACGCGGCGCAGAGGCACACTCACACACCATTGCCTGATAACATGACGTTCAAAGTTACAGACCACCGGTTGACAACAGACATACACAATTGCAGACCAATGGTTGACAACACAATGTTCACAGTTACATACCAGTGGTTGGCAACATGACTTACAGTTACAGACCACTGATTGACAACATGACGTACACAGTTACAGAAAACTGGTTGACAGTGTGACGTGCACAAGTACAGACTACTAGTTGACAACATGACGTACAGTTACAGACCACTGGTTCATAACATGACATACAGAGTTACAGGCCACTTGTTGACATTATGACGTACACAGACAGACCACTTGTTGACATTATGACGTACACAGTTACAGACTACTGTTTGACAACATGACGTACAGTTACAGACCCCTGGTTGACAATATAACGTACACAGTCACAGACCACTGGTTGACAACATGACGTACACAGTCACAGACCACTGGTTGACAATATGACGTACACAGTTACAGACCACTCGTTGACAACATATTCACAGTTACAGACCACTGGTTGACATGACGAATAAGTTACAGACCACTGGCTGGCTACGTGACGTACAGCTACAGGCCAGCAATATCACGGCGGGGGACACCAGAAACGGGCATCAGATCGAAGATCCGGGTTCGATTCCCCACATGGGTACAATGTGTGAAGCCCATTTCTGGTGTCCCCAGTCGTGATATTGTTGTAATATCGATAAAAGCGACGTAAAACCGAACTCACTCACTCACTCACTCACTCATATAACACAATGTATACATTCAGTGCCCTTACATCGTGTCTCAGACACGATACATACAATTAAACTCAGTTCCTTTAACCGTCAAACACATTTTATACACTCAGTTCCCGGAACAATTGCCATTATTATATCCAATCCTCGTTGAATGTCACTGTAAGTGGATCCCAGTCCTAAACATGTTACATTTCAACAAGGAAAGTTTATTGACTTATTCTTAATTGGTGCACTTTGCAGAACATGTTGAAACTATTGTGTCCTGTCAGCTTCATCCTTCGTTTTCATTCCAGCAAGTGCGAAGTGTTCTCCGGGCCACCCAGGAGGTTTGACTGGCGCTGCAGTCAGAGTGTGTGTTTGATCAGACCGCAACTCATCCGCGCAGTGAATGATGGGCGATACGGGTAAGTATACCCACGCTTCGACAGATTGCTCATGAAACAAATGTTTTAAATACTAATAGCAGCATGTTGATGTAAATTTTTCTGACTGAAAGGTAATATTATATAGGCAAACATTTTAACGACTCATTTTGGTATTTTGTTCTGCAACAAGCAAGAAAACAACAAACGGAAACGGAATATTTCATAGCCGAAGTATGAACAGCCCATTAACCGACGGTCGCTCGATTATGATCATTATCGCTCTAAGATGGAATATGTGTTAAGCTGCCTGTTTTCACTGCTTCGATCAGTATAGGGACTTTCATTTAGCTAAAGAGTTCTCTTTCTTTAACATCATTTCATAGATGGACAGCGAGTAACTATTCGGCGTTGTGGGGGATGACGTTACCTAATGGCATCAAATACCGTCTAGGAACGTTCCCGCTAGAGTCGAACGTTGTGCGCATGACGCCACTCAAAGTGAGGCTGGATGAAGTTCTTCCGGAATCATTCGACTCCCGCCAGAAATGGCCAGGAGTCATAAACCCGATACGAGACCAGGGAAACTGTGGTGCATCATGGGCCTTTTCAACAACAGGTATTCGCTACTGATGGAGATATCACGAAAATTAGTTGAACAATCCTATCAAGATGGAAGCCAGTATCTTAGATGGTCAGTTAATGTCATGTAATTAACTTTAGAGATGGGGTAGTCACTTTTCGGTGTGATGGGGGTCACTCACCCAAAGGGATGTGGGTGTGTGGGTGTGTGGGTGTGTGTTGGGGGGGGGGGAAGCAGTTGTCGGGTGGAATGGAGGGGGGGGGGGTATCCGGGGGACAGTTAACCTGATATTGATGACCACTGACCATTGCCCATGTCTCTGTTCCAGCCGTAGCGTCCGACCGTCTGGGTATCGAGTTTATGGGGGACTACAAGGAGCAGCTCTCCCCTCAACACATTCTATCTTGTAACAGCGACAGGCAGGAGGGTTGTGCCGGGGGGTTCCTCGACCGAGCCTGGTACTACCTTAGGCGGAGAGGGTACGTCCTTAGCTTCAACTCTTTCACAGCTGAAACTCGGGACATTCCATGACCGGAAATGTTTTATTCCGGACGACACATACGATGTGAAATACTACTTCTAAATGATTTGGACCATCAAGGAAATGCCAGGATGTGGATTTAGAGTTCAGGTTCTATGCCTAGATTTTCGAAGCTCTTGGAGCTGAGATAGTCGTAAGTTAATGTTAATGTGTGGTACTTACGACTATCATGCCGCTGAGAGAGCTTCGGAAATCTGGGCCCTGATGCACAGAGGGTTCGTAGAGTTACGACCTTACCACTTGTCGTAACTACATAGTTTAGCAAGGGCTTAACGCTGAGCGGTGTAATTGCAATGTTTATTATCCCGTCTCTACATAAGACGAAGTAGTTTATGGGTCGACTTCAAAGTTCAAAATGAAAATAATTATATATTTCACGATACACAGTCATTCTAGCTTGTAAGTTTTGTATAGAATATTTGTCCATCAGAATGTATTTTGATTCAACTTACAGTTTTCGCATCAAAACCCTGATGGATTGTCCAAGGAGATAACGGAAAACAGGGTAGCGAGATGACCTGTACTCATTGGCTGCATAGGAACTCACCAAAATATTGCTTAGTTGAGATTTGAACTGTTCGCTGTGAGGCTGCCAAACTTTCTGTTGTAGGCTGGTGACAGAGGAATGTTACCCCTACTCTAGCGGAAGGACCAGCACGATCGGCGAATGCCTGGTCGCACCCCGGAAGCGTCAGGGCAACTGCCCGAGCGGCATCGAGTTCCGCATGGAGAAGCGCTACAAGACCACGCCCCCCTACAGGATACGCCCCCTTGTAAGTGATGCAGGATGGGTGATTAACATTAACATTATTTACATTAATTTGAGCAAAAAGCTGTATGCTTACGATTTCTGAAACGACGGTATAACGTTTCATTTTCTTATATGTGTAAATCGGGTTAAAAAACCGGTCTCCAGCAACCCATGCTTGTCCTTCGTGTCGATTAAGGGGATCGGGTGGTAGATCGGTGACTTCCAATTGGTGGAGACCCGTGAAGGTTCCGGGGTAGAATAGGGCTTCAGCAACACATGCTTGCCATAAAAGGCGACTAACGGGATCGGGTGGTCAGGCTCGCTGACTTGGTTGACACAGGTCATCGGTTCCCAGTTGTGCAGATTGATGTTCATGTTGTTCACCACTGGACTGTCTGGTCCAGACTCGATTATTTACCGACAGCCGCCATATAGCTGGAATATTGCTGCGTGCGGCGTAAAACTAAGTCGCTCACTCACTCCAATTCGTAGATCGATGTTCATGCTGTTGATCCCTGGATTGTCAGGTCCAGGCTCTGTATTTACTGACTGAAACAATATAGCTGAAATATTGCGTGTGGCGTTAAATAACACACACACAAACAGCCCTGTGTACATATAGTGCAGTCACTTTTGGATATCATTTGTGATATTGTTCTGGAACGCCGGGAGATGCGTCATGTGTATTTCATTGGTTTGTGTTGTGTACCGAGTTAGATAGCATCAACAAGCCCACATGCGGCGGTACTAAAAGTAGAATGTTATGAAGAACAACGACATACAGACAAAGAGACAGTAAACAAAGTACGCCAGCACCCTTAATTTAGTTCATCCTCAGTGCTGAGGGTCTATTACAAGCTGACTGAAGTAGTTCTCCCAAAGCTGCCTGATCTTCATCAGTGAGAATGAAACAGCGAAACATCTGCTTGTGTAAACGGTTGTAAATATCATATTATGTCTTCATCCTGTATTTACAACAACGCTGCCTCTCATCCTGAATCAAAGTGTCTACCCATGGCGTTGGATCCTTCCACAAAGGAATTGTTTGAGTGAATAGTGTTTTACACCACTGACAACAATCAACAGTCATGGCGGCCATGGCAAATTATGGAGTACATCACACACAGATGTCCATTCGCAATCTTTGTGCAAAACCTTGTAACAGCAAAGGCAGTGATCATCTCAAAAATAAATTAGTACCCCCAAACAACGTTAGGCATTAAATCGTGTTTGTCAAGCCAGAACTCAAATTAGAATGCTGACTGGATTTCATTTCAATCATATGTATGTTTTTGTTTTCAGGATAAATTACTAAATATTTAAAACGTCAGTGAAAAGGAACAGTCATTCTTGCATGTCCTTAGAAATAGATTTCATTTGATGTAAAGGTGAACATAGTTGGGAATATTATACCGATGGACCACAGAAAATCAGTGATGACACCAGGTTTTCGTGGAAAGGTCACCCAGAATGGCCTGATAAAGAAGTAGTCGTCAGGGCCCCGTTCTTCAAAGCAACCGCAACCCTAAGATGATCGTAACTCCCATACTTTAACATGGACTTACGACAGTCGTAGAGCTACGATCGCTTTGAGGAACGGGCCCTGGTGTAAATCAAAGGATGTAATACATACAGGCTAAGTGGTCTCATGTCCACAAGAATACAAACAGCGAACCGGTTAGTTGTAGGCTTTCTGCTGCTCTTGACAATGGCGTTACATCGCAGTCTGCACCATCATGCGTGCAGTATCAGTATCTCCAACAACAAAAAAAGATCAGTGATTACATGGTACGCAAATATGCAGTTAACACGAGTGGTCTCCCTTCCCCTCCAGTATCTGTTGCGCGATACGTCACTGTTTCTATAAGAATCACGTACCTGCCCGCGCCTCTTGTAGTCTGTTTGTGGAACTAACGGGCTTTCTACCATCAATATCAGACTAGGCTATTCACCTGACAGATTGAACAGCTTTTCCTGTCCGCCTATCTGTCAAGGGAGACTATCCTCAGATTACAGACACAAGTATTTACTTTGATCTTTAATTGTTGACTCAGTTCTCTAGTTCGTATCCCTTTTGAAGAATGTACGTCGGGAAAGTTTGTTCTTGTATTTTTGAAAGGAAATTAATGCACTGAATTTGAAAATACATACATTTAGCGTGAAGTGATTGGATAATACTGGTGCCAATGTGACGTTTTACAACATTCGACAGTTTTCTCGCTTTCTCACATTCCATATGGCTTCCATAACAAATGAGTTAAGTAGCAAAAATTCTAGTATACAGCACAAGCCACGACCTTGCTTCAGCCTGTCGTCAACACCCAGATGTTTTCTCTTCCTTTTCTTTGTTTCAAGAGAAACCAGTCTGAGTCCAGTGGTCTCTTAATATAACAATTTCCAGGTGGGATAAATACCAACTACAGCTTCCCCCGTGTCACATGTCGGGATCTAGGTTCCAAACCTGCAAATTCCGGTCTGTCCTGGAGTGTTCCGACAGTACCCCGTATCGGTATTCAGTCTCTCTGTCGAATGCCTATCAGAACCGCTGGTTACTGGGATAAAACGACATGTCACCATAATCATCTTGCCATCCCGCATAGGTGGATGGTGGAGGATGCTGATTGGTCAAAATGTTGTAACTGATCTGAATGTGCATGCTGTTTAGGCCAATGCTCTATTATGACTGTACGGCTGACAGTTTTGAAACATGATATATTTTGTCGAGGCATATATATGTGTTACCGTTTATTGCTACATGAACCTTTTACTCACTTACAACGCCTGTCGTGGAGGTCTATTGTATTATCAGTTGCTAGGTAACAAATCTACACTACACGCGCCGGGTCACGAGAACTAAGGGCTGTATTAAGTACATTGTAATGTATCCTGATGTATACCTTGCCTCATGTCGTAGATTTGCAACGACTGGAAAAAATATTGTTGTATTTCGGGGAGGGCAAAAATATGTTTATATTAAAAAAAATCTGATTTTGTTTTTAACAAATCATTAGTGTGTTTCACAGACAAATTGCAACCAAGGAGGTGTGTAAATGATCGAGTGTGGGTTAACTTGCATGTGGTTAATATAATGAGCATCATTCCACGACCGTGTCATACAGTGTTACCTTCCAGTTCATAGCATAAGGGCACTATTTTCTGCTTATCACGTCAATGGAGTTATCCTGTTATGACCCATCTCTTACTTACGATGGAGACAATGTCTTGTGTTTGCAATAGTGATTTTTAAAGATTTTTAAAGAAAAAATAGAATGGCGTCTACAAGACTCCACCTTGTCTAGGAGTACATTCACTATATAACGCTTTGGATCCTTTCTTTGAAGTATATAGCATCACTTTATTATTTGTTCCACTGATTTTCGAATACGGATTTGAACTGTTTGAAAATGCAATCTTTATTGCTTTAATATTCATAATTCTTTTACGCACCACCCGTGAAGGTCCCTTCAGCAACCCATGCATGCCATGAAAGGCGACTATGCTTGTTGTAAGAGACGACTAACGGGATCGGGTGGTCAGACTCGCTGACTTGTTTGACACATGTCATCGTTTCCCAATTGCGCAGATCGATGCTCATGTCACTGGATTGTCTGGTCCAGACTCGATTATTTACAGACAGCTGCCAGGCTGGAATATTGCTGCGTGCGGCGAAAAACTAAACTCACTCACTCACTCACTCACTCTTCTACGGACATTTTAACGGAAAATCTATCGATCGGTTATGTTGAACCGTTTCTATAATTGCAGGAGAGGGAGATAATGAAAGAAATTATGGACAACGGACCAGTCCAAGGTATCGTATGCAGTAGTTGTATGTCGGTATCTATAGACACCAGCACAGCCATTCATATTAATTCTTGTTTTTAGGTCCGTTGATAAATTTGTGTGAAGTAATGTTTGTTCATGCTCAGTTCACAGTCAGTAGCTGCCATTATAAAAAAGCCCGGACTTACACATTTTCGCTAAAAAGGACAAGCCCTCAATACTATCTATATATGAGCCTTTACGACCAATCAGGCTTACACGAAACAATGGATAGCTACACGCCTGGCGTTCGATTTCTTATTGCTTGAAAACATCACCTCCTTCTAAGTCAGTATTTGAATTAAATAACTTAATGTCCACATTTCTCTGATGGAAGTATGTTTTTTTTTTGTTTTTTTTTTTGAAACAACGTATTCACGTAACTTCTGCAAGCAAGACAGGCACTGTCGTAAAAATACACGAAAGTAAACGATTCGTCGCTTTAAGGCAGTGAAGCGTATGTATACTTATTGCCTGTTTGAAAACAGATGTATGGAAATTTTCTTTCCCAGCCACATTCACCGTGAAAGAGGACTTTTACATGTACAGAGGAGGCATATACCGCTACAGTGACACCACCCGTGGTGAGACCAGCGAATACAGACAAACAGGATACCACTCAGTGAGGATTCTTGGGTAGGTCATGCACGGGTGCTTCAGGCAGTTTAGACTTTCCCAGCCCATTTAGGTCTGTACCCATCGGTTTCCTAATCTAATGGCCACACATGCTGACCCTTATTATGTCACACCCACATCTAACCGAACAGTATTATGGAATGTGATCTCCATAAACACATACAAATAGTTAGATTTTATAACGCTTCTTGTGGTTTAACACACTGGTTGGCCGGAAAACCTCGCCCCCACCTGTCAGCTACCTCGGATCTGGAAATCCCAATTACGGATTTTCAGTTGTCAAACTACACAGTCGGTTTCAATAGTGAGTCAGTCTGGTTTTACGCCGCTTTTAGTAATATTCCAAGAATGCCACGGTGTATGGCTTCACATTGTACCCATATAGGGAATCGAACCAGGTCTTCAGCGTGACAAGCAAACGTTTTAACCATGCGGCTACCCACTGCCCCGGTATCAGTGAGTGAATTAGTGTAGTTTTACGCCGCACTCGGCAATATTCCAGCTATATGGCGGCGGCCCTGTATCAGTAGAGATCAGTAGGAATCAGAAGTGCTTTGAGTAGCTGGGGCCACAATACTAATTCTCACGGAATTCACCGAAGTGATAAACCTATTGTGTTTCTGGATTCACTTCAACATCTAGCTAACAACCATGATATAACTGCAGTGAAGTCAGATAAGCTGCTAGTGTGTTTTGAGTTTTTAAATTTGCATTTAAAATACTTTATATATGTTCCACTATTCCGATGTCAAAGAAAAAAATATAAAAAGCCGCCAGTAGCTGTCGGCTTTCATGGAATAACGTTTGAACTAGTTGTGGTGATAGGTGGATGGGTAGCATGCTGGTTTATGCGTCAGTCGGTTTCGCATCCCTACATGTGAAAAAGTGTGAGGTTGAAACGACGAAGCTTCTGTCTCTAGACAGCTAGAACTATGTGCCTTCACTACTTTCACCAAATGTCATTTAGTACAGGGAAAAACCCTGCCACTTCTTGTTAGTAAACATGGCAGTTAACAGCTTCAATAAGCATTTTTGCATCTTTATCATGGACTTGAACGGAGCTAGTCACCCTTGCAGTATCAGTGCAAGCACACACTGTATAAAATCCCGTAAATACATACACCTGTGGCTGTAAGTTTCGGATTCTTTAAGCTGTCAGTGTCTCAGTTTGACTAATGGTTTGATAACGTTTCAAACTGTGTGGTCAGATCCAGTTTTCAGGTGTAAAGTTTCCTTTGCCCAGCATTGTGTGTGTTTCTTCTTGTGGTACCATGGTTACTAAATCATGTTTGACAACCGATACTAAATCATGTTGGAGCGAGATGCAATAGATGGTTTCAGTGGTAGCAAAGCCCTATACCATTTCTTTCTTCTTCCAGATGGGGCGTCGAGCGTACATTTGAAGGAGACATTGTCAAGTACTGGGTAAGCCGATATTTTGACAGTGCTGTAATTGATTTCAAGAAAGATATGAAACGTTCGTAAAATATGTAAATCTCTCGTTCTATCTACAGTCTGTTTTCCATCCGTATTCTCAAGACTATCAAAATTGGAATATGCGGGTCACAAGCTCTCAATCTACATGAACGAGTTTATCAAACCCCGAAGACTTGCTCCATTACCAGTGGACCTGAAACAATCCGGGTTAGAACTGGTCTTCATCAAGAGGTGACCTGCAGATATATTTGATCACTGGATTTTCTGGTCCGACCCCCATTACATAGTTTTGATACAGTCCAAGAAACAAACAACAAAACTATAAAGCATAAAATAATATCCACTTCATTCTATACAACCAATAACAACGTCATCATTACCCTCGTTATTCTGCAGCTGTGCGCCAACTCATGGGGCACCGACTGGGGCGAGAACGGCTATTTCCGAATCGTGCGGGGTGAGAACGAATGTGAGATTGAGTCTTACATCGTAGGGGCTTTCGGGAAGGACAACCGGCGGCGCAGACTCATCAATCAGAGGAGACTGAATCGCATCCGGGACGGCCGGAAGTTCCGGAGCCTGAATCTCAGACGTCTGCGCAGGCGCAGGAAAAACAGGAACAAAAACAAGAACAACAGACGCCGATTTAAGAAATCACATAAATCTGTAAAGAAATTATAGATATATGGATTAGGATTTATGAAATAATACTGCTGTACATGCATTTAAACGATGTAGCTATGTGTGCATTTGTAAGAGCAGTGTTCAATTGTTTAATGTGTAACCTCGCATAACAGTACTTATCCCATCTGCAGTGAGATATCCACCACAAAGCAACATTCGCGTATGAACAATATGTTATGTTGGTTTTTATATATGAGTGTAGGTTCCATTTTCTTTTAGTCTCGTGATTTTGTCTTAACAGTGTTAAAGTATCCATCTATAGGAATCTTAAAAGCAGTGGTTAAACCCAAAATCGGTACTCAGTGAATTGTGACACGGGTAAATGACAATTTCGATAAATAGTCAAGCGATTATATTTATATACACAGTTAACAGTTTTCAATTACAATAGAATTATAAAGGACCAACGAAGTCTCAGAAGCTTTAAAAACAGATTCTGTGAATGTATTCACAAATGTTAGAAACTTTGTCATTGTCAAATGTCTTGATATTCAAACCTCACTGTTTGTACATGAATGAAGAATCAAGTCGAAATATACCCTCGCTCTCTAGTTGCTCTTAGGTATTCGGCCTTCTAGGAACATACATGTACTCTAGATTTTCGAAGCTCACTTAGCGCCAAGATTGTCCTAACCTAATGTTAAAGTATGGCACTTACGACTACCCTAGCGCTAAGAGAGCTTGGAAAATATAGGTCCTGATCAACCTTACAGATCACAAGCGATCAAAACACATTGTGAACGAATTGTGTATGAATGAAACGACACAATATCATGATCCAGTTGTGTGCAATCATGTACAGTCCATCCTTTCCCCGATCCTTCCTCCCACCTTCAGGACTTTCCTGTATGAAGACGTACCTTTGTTATATTGGTTTTGTTGTTTTCTGTTGAAAACACCTAGTTTACTTGTAGTTGACATTAGTGTTTTTTATTATGTGTACCGATTAGTTTGTACATACATTTCCACCCATATATCTCTTTCGTGTACTATACTGAATTAAACCACTTCCACCGATGCTTGTTTCATGTTTCGTTGTGCAATGCTGCAGTTCAGTAACTGCATCCACCATGCCCCGCACCATGACTTGTACAGCTGTTTTGAATAAACACTTGTATGGAATACATAACAAGCAAGTGCATGTAGCTGTCTTAATCAGCATTTGAATGTTTCTATAAAACGCTACATTGTGCATTCTTTTGTAAACAGAAACGAGTTACGTCCCTTTTTGCCAATGCATTCAGATGAAAGCAACTTTCGATTTGTTTTGTTATATGAGCAGGATACCAGCGAATAGGTCATATCAGATACTCGTAGGTACTTATGTCAGGTAGGCAAGTCACTGATTTCTGAGAGGATTACATTAGCGTGCAACAAGGAAAATACTTGTCCGCGAGTAATAAGATTTTGTTGTTAATCAAGCACGCGTCACCACTGGCCTGCTGTCCTGACATCGTCGTTTCCTGTGACACCCGCGAAGATCCGGGTTAGAAACCCATGCTAGTCACAAGAGAATCGGGTGGTCAGACTTCTTGACTTGATGACATGCCATCGTATTCCATTTCCGTTGATCGACGCTTATGCTGATGATCACTGGATTGTCTAGTCCAGGCTCGATTATTCACAGGTCGCCGCCATATAGCTGGAATCTTGCTGAGTATGGCATTGAATGACAAGTGAAAGAAAAAGTCGTTTCCCACGATAATTCACGTTCAGCATCGGCTGTGAAAGCAAAGCAATCAAACTGATCGAAGCGCATGTAAAATGTGCACCATTCGCCTCTGATACTTTGTACAGTGTGTTTAGTTGGGAATACACGGACGGGTGTATTTTCAGTGTATGGTGTACAAAACAGGTCAGCCAAGCGGAACTTTGATCACGCGTGAGGGAGGACTGGGCAACACTTAGTTAACAGTTAAATATAGTTCAGTTAATACTGCAAATACTCCGAATGCTCAAATCTATCCACAAGACAGCCTTTACTGCGACTCCACTCTCTAGTGACGACTCTTTTTGTCTATACATTATATACCATTTATTTGTGTACGTAACTCTGCCTAAGGTACGAGGCGTGGACTTGGAGTGCGTATCAGTATTGTGCATCAGCAGTTTTAGGAGCAGTGTGGATCACCGCTGTTGACCTTGCTGATCAATAGTATTGATCATCTGTGTGAATCAGTAATGTGAATCAGTAGTATTGAGCGTGCCGATTGATAGTGTGGACATACTGACTAATAATGTGGATCAGTAATGTGAATCAGCACCTGGGGAAGCACTGATATGATTTTACACAGGTACTATTGGCCCCAGGGCTACTTATACAAATAAATAGTCTATCTGTCAGTCTGTCTGTCTGTCTTCCCAACAATGTAGGTCCACAAATACATTGCATAGATATCTCGTCGATTAACAAGCCAACTCACATTTAAATTGGTTAAAATAATGTTGCGTGTATTTTAGAGTTTGTCTTGTGTCCTATTTCTTACAAATGAACTCGTCGGAATAAAAATATTCGGAATGTAAAATTATAATGATATCTGTAAACAACTTTTAAATCTATAGATTTCAGTGTTTTTGGATATACACCACTTTCAACAGTTCCGGATGTATCTTGTCAGCGAGGGAGGAAAGTCACACGTGGTACAGATCTGGGACAGTTACCATAAAGGTGAAAACAATGTGCATGCTGATATTGCTCACATATCAACAGTCACAGTTTCAACATCGACGCATGAGTGACCGAAAATGATGTCCCGTTCATACCCATATCTGACTTGTTCATGTATTCCTTCGATGACGAAGACCCGGGTTCGATTCCCCACATGCGCACAATTTGTGATGCTCATTTCTACTGTCCCCCTTCGTGATATTGCTGGAATATTACTAAACACGGCGTAAAACTCACTCACTCACTCACTCACTCACACCTTTATTATGTGGGGCGATGGGGTAGCCTGATGGTTAAAGCGTTCGCTTGTCACCCTGGTTCGAGTCCCCACATGGGTACAATATGAGGATCCCGTTTCTGGTGTCTCCCGCTGTGATACTGGTGGGATATTGCTAAAAGTGGCGCAAAACTAAACTCACTCACTCACTCATTCACTCCCTCATATGTCTAAATACATGCAGTCTTATGGTCGGGATCGTTCCACGGATTCTGTATTTAGCATAGATTCGTATACTGTGGTAGAATTCTTCCTCGGGAATTCAACAGTCTTTGATTGCACGGTGCAATCAGTTTAGTATGACATTTTGACAGTTGTAAGCCTAATTCCAGTTAGTTAAAAACGAGATGGTCCATATAGAATTGTGTGGTCGCTAGTAAGCGGGTAAGTTAGTGGTCAAAGTGTCCGATCGTCACGCCAAAGACCCGGGTTCGATTCCCCACATGAGTATAATCTGTGAAGCCCATTTCTAGTGTCCCCCGCCGTGACATTGCTGTAATATTGCTAAAGGTGGTATAAAACTATAGTCACTCACTCACTTAAACAATATATATATAACATTATAGATATTTGGGTAGGTTTGGTGTTTCTGAATGACAATATCACTATGTTTCTTGCACAGGGGAAATATACCCCTACCGTTGCCATTAATGGGGGAATGGTTTAGATACCGCCCATAGTTAGACAATGGTCTGGCACCGCAACACAATGGTGCCGGTTTAAGAGTATACTTAAAGGTTTAATAAACAAGGGTTTGATTGAAGCGATAGGGCTGCTGCATATGGCTCTTAGAACTGGAATTTTAGAGAAAGAAACATGTTTCATGATATTGGCTTGTGAAACTGCAGCCACACCTGTTAAGATTGAAAAAAAATGCTGTGTTTTCACGTGCAGAAAGTGGTGTATAGACAAAATATACAGACATAGGGGACTGAAGGTTGTTTGGAGTCGGCGGAAGTATATATATCGGGGTATATATATCGTAGTACAAATGTCTGAAAAGCTATGCAGTTTTGGACTATACAAGAGCATTTCGTTGAATGAAACGGGTCTGGATTTGTGAATGAAGTGTTTGAAATGAACATGGTACTATGTTAATTTTGATATTCAATAACTACCGTAAATTAGTAGAGAAAGGTAATTCCAAGAAATAGATTATCCGTGGGCACCTGTCTGTGGACAACAAATTGACATAACACAGGGTCTCTGAGGTGTGAATCCGATGGCATTTTATGGAAGCATTGTCCTCGTGTCATGGAGTTCGAGTGACATTCTTGAATCGGAAATGTGCTATAACATCTAGGTCAGGCTCTGAGAATCGCACCTCTGTCATGACATACGCCCTCAACCGTTCCAGCGTGTTTCCTTCCATACGTTCAAGAGTGTGTTTGATGTTAAGAGATCATGAACGAATGATATTGTTATCTAAAGGTCACTGTTATAGAATTTCAGTGACTAATATTTTTGCTCTGAAAACAATCTCATATTCTGTCTCTTCCTAACTGTCAGCTCAAACTGAATCACGAATTGAGCATAAAGTAACACGAAATGTTTCTTTTTCCGCCCCCGTTTCTCAACGAACATCGTAACCCCTTCCCTCGGGCTAGTCAACGTTCCAACCTCCTGCCCTTCGCTAATTGGCGAGACTTCCTTGCCCCGCGGGATTTCACGAGAAGTGCAACAAACATGGCGGCTCTGTTTGCCAACTGAAACAACACTTGACGATACATCTCTATTTTCTCATCGACTCCTTACACTGGCGCCATGCTATTGTTTCCAAGGTTGGAGTGTAAATTGAGTCATCAGTGAGAACACTTGATGATGATGTGGAGTTCTCGTGTTACTAGGCACGGTCAGTATGTCTGCCGTTGCCAGGAGTGGTCAGTGACAGGCATCTGATGGTCAGGGATGGGAAA
The DNA here is from genome assembly GCF_037392515.1 of Haliotis asinina. Lineage (NCBI taxonomy): Eukaryota > Metazoa > Mollusca > Gastropoda > Lepetellida > Haliotidae > Haliotis > Haliotis asinina. The sequence goes on from NC_090286.1 coordinate 41,300,974, forward strand.
CTCGTCAGATCCTTAGTTACCAGTGTTGAATAAACTAGACACTTGGGCAAGAGGAAGGTACTTTGAATTGTTATAGTAAAACGATACCATCACTGAGATGCCATGTTTACTGCTTATAAACATAAACCACTCTGCAGAATCGATGTCAGTTAATCGCTTTCGGTCATCTGCGTCGCTTACAAAAATGTGGTAACTTCGTTTCTTACTTGAACGTAATTAATCCAGATATCGTAATTTCCTTTTAACAGTTCTGACTGACTCAGAAAAAGAGATGAAACCAAGAAAATAGTAAACATAGTACGAACACTGATCTATGATATCTGTAAAGTTAAAAAATGTAAAACAATATATTCTTGAGATTTTATCTATGCAAAAACATTTCAGGTGACACGACAAACTACTTGTGAAAGCAAAGTTGGTTTGTCCACCTATCTGGGGAATAATGATATGTATACAGGTCCATTAATGTTATAAACTGTCGCGCAAGAGGATGTATATAATCACACTTGAACCCAACAATACAAATTATGCCAAAACGTTACAAAACGTAAAACACACTCCGAAACATTAGGTCCAAAACACAACTATGTTCTCTGTATCATAAACAAGACATATGGAGTAAGGTCCGAGTAATTCACGTTCGTCTCACGAAGAAATATGTTTAAACCAAGTCCGAGTAACTCTCCATTCCTGAAAATAATGGAGTCGAGGCACAACAATGGAGTGTTAACAAGGTTCTAACACTACTTTAATTATATTCAAAGTGTTGGGAATATTCCAGTTATCAAACATAAATGTCAAAATGACAAAATGAAATCTCAAACTCTTACACATCGATGCACTCTTGAAAAGTAAAGGAAAGGGCAGACATTGGAATTACATCACAAATGTCATTTAACACTGAATATTCTTTTCTTATTTGTTTCAAGTCACCATTACACCTGAGTGTATGGTGTAAAGGGTATTTCTAATGCCAAGAAAATGGAATACATAGCTGACTAGGGCCTGGATTTTCAAAGCTGTCTTCGCGCTAAGACAGTCGTAAATTAATGTTAAATAAATGTATAGCACTTTCGACTATCTCAGCGCTAAGAGAACTTCGGAAATCTAAGCCCCGGGCTCCTAAGGTTAACCTTAACTCCGATTCCTTAACATTGACTTACGATCACCTTGGTGCTTTGTGAAAGGAGATCACGTACGATCACAAAAAAGTGATGCAACACATGTGGTGATGTCAGATCAAGGATAACGTATGGTTGTCAGTCTGGCCATCCTTTCACGAAGCAAACCTTTACTAATGTTAACCTCAACTCCCATTCTGTAGCATTGCACTAAGGTACCTTAAAGACTTACGATCACCTTTGCTTTGCGAAAGGATGCCTTGGTATCTAAACCAACAACCAGTTGCAGTGGAGTCCGGCATGATCATAGGACATTACTTTATATATTAAAAGAATCATCAGACGGAACAAAGTCATGGCTTCTGTCGGCACTAGCCTATCATTTCTGGCGACAGGGGTTGACTTGGTTGGAGATCCTGATCGTCACATCGAATACCCTGTGTGAATCCCCACGCAGAAAAAATTGTGTGATTTCAGTGTCTCTAGCTGTGATGTTGGCCTTTAAATTTAAGTTAACCTTAAGGCAGACCTTAACACAATCACTTACTCTGTCCAGAATCTTAATTATCAAAAGTTTAAAATACAATTTGACTGCACTAAGACAGGTAATGTATAAAACGGTACTACGAGGTTTCACTGCCTAATTAGTTATCTTTTCAAACCACTATTGAAGGTTCAACCAGCGCCTCCATTGCAGCTGATTTAAAAGCTTCTTTTATTTCGTAAGTGCGACATTTGAATTCTTATACCGTTGTCAAGAAATTGCCTGACCAAAAGACCATTTATTTTATTCCTTCCTTCATCACATTCTGGGGGCGGGTGGGGTGGGATAGCATAATGATTAAAGCGTTCACTCGTCACGCCGAAGGTCCAGGCTCTAATCCCCACATGGGTACAAGGGTATCATGTGTGAACCCCATTTTTAGTGCCCTGACATTGCTGTAATAGTTTTAAAAGCGGAGTAAAACCCCGCCCAGCGAGTTTCTAGGACTTGAGTCCTGCCCCGCAACGAAGCACATGTGATACATGTGGTCTCTCCTCAGGCAAATGAATTTGTTCAAAATTGCCTCTGTTCATCCAGTAAAAAATGGGTACCCGGCGGGATAAGTCATGTGACTGTCCGAGTTATAATATGCCTGGTTTGACTGTTAGCGTTATGAGCATTCACCTCGTGAATGGATTTTGGCACAATATCAATACACACAATATTACTGTTGACTCACACACTCATCACATTCTACCTCGTCTTGGTTGAACGGAACGGCAATACAATACACGGTAACAAGTTGTGACAAGGAGTCAGCGATATACCACACTATGTAAGGAGTAAAACAATTTTTTCCCTCTAAAAACACTACGCCAGCTTCACCGAAAAACACTGTCAGTCAACACGGCCAGTGATTGACCTCAAACGTCTGTGAAATTGCTAAGGTGCCAGACACATGATGGCGAACATGTATTTCTCCTGAGACAGCCGCCATCTTGATTTGTGTCCCGGTTGGCGACACAGAGGAAAACGATCACCTGACAAACAGCTTGCGTTACATGTTGAAATGTCACACTGTTGTAACATTTCTTTCGTACTTTTCCCTCAGAATTTCTACATCACGACTTCCGGCAAATGACGCCATGGTGTCGCGCTACTTCCGGTTCTGTGACACTTGCTGTGTTAGACGGGCGGCCGACAGGTATCGCCAGGGAATACCCGCATTGATCTTTGAACAGTCTAGCCCTTTTTACCACACTCAACTCCCTGGGCAATGCGAGCCTGGAACAAATGTAGGCGACTGACTTTGACATTGTTCAGTGCTTAAATCATCTAAAGGAACTCTCTCTCTGTGGGTGGGATATTCAATGAATACTACGCGTTCTTGATATCATTGTGTGGAAGGGATTATAATGGCACCGATGATGAAATGGCACCAATGTCGAGTGAAATAAAAAAATATATAAAAACATACATTGCACCCAGCAAAGGTTTACGACAACAAGACATCAAGATAAAACAGTTTCGCATGTTTTTCACATGCAATGAATGTGTTTTTTTTCATATTCAAAAACTCTAGTGCAGAGTGCAGACATTAAATGACTTCTATTTCAAGTGTAAAGTTTGAATATTTAGGAAACACATACCGTGAAAGTATGTAAATGTCAAATGAAAGATTTAAAGATTGAAATTACAATAAAATCCATTCCCGTCAGTCGCCCTTCAAGACACGCGTGGGCTTCTGAAGACATTATGATATAAGCCCCATTTTTATGGGTGACACGGATGTAGTAATTCTGATTAATAACAAAATAATAAAATCTCGGCTCACAAATGGCGTCCCCTCCATGGCACCATCACTCCCTGTCGTGTCCTATACTTCTCATCAAAAGTTTAGACACACTGGTATAAATACAGTAACAGTTCTAAACTAAATTTTGCAACATATTCCATAATGGTTTGAGGTACTGTTTACAAATGAACTGATGTTTTGTAAAACAAATTCGTCATGAGTTCAATAAATGATAAAAATCAGTTAAAAACTGGCGAATTCTTCACAAAAAAATATCAAAACGCAGTTGTTCAGGTGCACGATATTTACATTGCTTTTCAGCAGTTTGATGTATGACATATCTATTTCTCATTGAAATACGGTACCGATGTTAGAGAATGATAATTCATGGACATAACATTCCAATCTCCGGGTACGTTTTCAGCAGTTTGATGTGCATGTATGACATATCTACTTCTCATTGAAATACGGTACAGATGTTTGAGAATGATAATTCATAGACATAACATTCCAATCTCCGGGTACATGTGAAGAGAACAAAACAGATTTTTTTATCAGAGGAATACACCTCCATGATGATAACTCATTTGATCAAGTGTCCATATAGATCTGTACTAGCCTGGATTGATATAAACGAGCTACTGGACGAGGCACAAGCTGGTCTTAGGTAATAGTATGCAGGCTTAAATGGCGATGTTATTGCGCTTTCATCGACGTTAATAAAGCCTTTGATTAAGTTGACCGTAAGAAATTTTTATTCATGTTACGTACCAAATCATGCCGCAGCAAAATGTATCATAATTTAAGAGACAGGTTGCAGCATCTGTTATGTTAGAACTATAATTCTTCCAATACTGAAACGGTTAATACGACCACTGGTGTGAGGCAAGGCTGTGTCCTAAGCCCCTTCTTGTGCGTTCTTTCTATTAATGAACTTGCAGACACTATGTACGAATCATGTAATAATGGAATATTTGTTACTCCCAAAATCAAGGATTTACTGTTACTGGTTTGTTTGCACACGATATCGTTACGATTGTGCTTTATGGTTAACAGTTTGCAGAAGTAGTTGAATATTCTTTAAATATTTTGTGACGCATGATGATAAGAGTTGAATATTGAAAATCTAGTATAGTTAGAAACGGGGGATTTTGAATATTAAAATATGAATGTTGTTTCTTATTATAAATATTGGGGTCTTTCATGTTCCAAATCAATTAAATTGGTCCATGGTGTGTACAACCTTCGCAGCACAAATCAAGAAAAAAATTTCCATTTTCAAACTTTTCAAAGTCAATAAGTTTATTTAATATGATTGTGCTTAATTCATTTTGTTTGTATGCTTGTTTCGTTATATGTATCAGAAATTTGGGGAGCAAAATATTTCGAAGCTATCACAAATGTCTATGTGTCATATTTTAGAAGATTTCTTACTGCTGGTAAATCTGCTTACATACTTGGCGAAACAGATCCCTATAACATGCACATAGAGAGTCAAGTGACAGTTGTTAGATACTGAAATAAATGTATATCACAGATGTTTGTACAGCAATCATTCTTGAAAAATGATTGGTGCATTTCGTGAAAATTGCATGTATACGATTTTCATTTTCGAACAAAATAAAAAATAGCAACGAAACAAAAACCGGCTAGAAACAAACACTAATAAACGTGTGATGGAAGATGATTGTCAAATTTTATGATTTACAGTGATTTATCGACCTTCTTGAAAACCGTCAAAATCAAGAATGACACCCATACACGTGTGTGGGACTACTATGTTGTACACGTACATCCCATGCGTTGTGTTTAGGGATAGTGATAAAGGGAGATGGTGATGCGTTTATAAGATATCTGTCTTTGAAAAGTTTGGAAACGCCTATACGTCCTATCCAAAATGAAAGCTCAAGGTTTTCTTACTTTCTTTGAAGAGTATCTATGGAAGCCCGTTTGAGTAAGTGATGAGAACAAGTTTTGTACTTGATGTCCTTATCTAATCTTATGTAATGGTTTGATAACATCCTCTTCAAGCACAAGACTCAGAGGACATTCCATTACACTGAAAACCTTTCTTACTGGGATACAATCATGCTGAAAAATAACATTTAATGGTCCATCCACGTACAGCCGCTTGCAAAAATAATTCCCGACGAAGTCCCCGAACCGCACGACGGGCACCTGTTTAGCTGTTGTTGTCATAAACAGTTACTCTCCCGATCTTGTTACTAATCATTTTTCCAATCGCACAGTCGTGGGGTCAAAACTTGAGATACTTTATGATTTCGGCACATTGTCGAACTTGAAAAACTCCTTGTGTTTAGTGATCCCTTGAGTTTTAGAGAAAAGCTCAATGTGATTTACGCGCCATGTTGATTCCCAGGTCTCGCATGATCGCGCCATAAAATGCGAGAACGTGACATGATGATGTTACCTTTTTTCTTGGGTCCCCGCTGGGTGCTTTTTACCGAAGAACGTCGCGACGAAATCGTTGTTCTAAGTGTAAAAACAAACAACAATGGCATGACACATTGTTGTCAAAAACAGAAAAAATAAGTCGTTAAGATAAGAGTGTTACAGATAGTTTGACATGAATATTACAGCAGAAAATGAACTGACGAAAAAGAAGTCATTGCCTTTGATAATATTAAACAAAGTTAGTTCCAATTCTCAGTGCATCGTCTCTGCTATTCTCTGCTCTGCTAGGCTAGGCTGAAAAAGAAAAACACAATAAAAAAGCCATAACGAATTAAGACAAAATAATAAAATAATATTTCGAATATATATATGTTGTGAAAGTTTGACGTACTGATTTGAATATAAAGGTAAATATCTACTCCCATCCTCCCAACCCATCATAATTTAATTTCAGATTGTCATTTTGATACAATGCAGTATCTGATATTTAACATTATGATAAAAAATAACATTGTCTAGTAATTTAAACATATCCTCATATTGAATATGATGTCTAGGTATGGAACCTATGTTAAGGTGAGTTTTCTTGTGCAACCAACAATTATTTCCAATTTTGTCTGACATTCAACGTCATGTTAAGCATTCAGTAGATCGCCAATGCCTTGCTTCTGTAGGCCAGCTGTACTGACGTAATGGTCACCCGTCGTACTATTTGCATGTAATAAATCACTACACGTCACTGATTACTTTTGCGCATGTGTAACCGCCATTACCAATAAATGCTGCTTTCCAAATGACTTATTTTGTTTGTTGTCACGGTCGTTGCTACTGTCAACGCATGTGGTATGGATGTTTCCTATAACCAATTATCACTAATTAGTACACCATTCTCACCTAATGCAGTGTTTGACACAGCGCTTAACAGACATCCCGGTTCATTTGAAAATATTAGAAGGTCCAGATGATGGTATGAACATTTCACTAAATGGTGGTTTATTTGATTGCGGGTTAAGTTTCTTCATTCCCACATAGAAATACGGTAGAAAGGGCAAGAGTTCTGACGCTGCTCTGTTTTCAGATTCATCATGAATCCGTGATAAGATTCTCATCCCCAGGAGGGTGTTTTTTTTCACGCGGTACCTTTTCACGAAATGACGTCGGGTGAAGTTAGAATTGGTAAGCATAATGAGGAATACGATAAAGGAAAATGACTGCCCCAATTTAATGAAATAGTTAAAGCTAGTGGCATGCGTATGTATGTATGTATGTATGTGTGTGTGTGTGTGTGTGTGTGTGTGTGTGTGTGTGTGTGTGTGTGTGTGTGTATGTATGCATAATATTATGCATTGAACATGATGTCCGTAGTGTGTAAAATATAGTTTGAATGAGCTATTGTCATATTGTTACATACACAACTTACTAACACATCGTTGAGGTTGGATTAGCCATAAAATTGACTTTCTCATTTTGTTTAAATTATCTGATCGTAACAGAAGTATCGAAGAAGCTGGTCCTCTACAGTATTGCTTAGTCTCTGAATATGTATATGATGGTATAATTGTGATAGTAACAAACTAACCCATACCAGAACCTTAGGAAATCTAGACTTGCTTCATTTAAGGCTTTATCAGTCCAGAGAGGACAAGACAGTAGGGAAAATAATGTGGTTCAGGGACTGTGAGACAGACTAATGGTGCTCCAGCAGGTTATCGTGAAAAACGGTTACATAACCAGCACACTGTGCATGCGGAGGCGCTATGGGTTTACATGTCGCTCTGTTGATACATATGTAAAATCGTGGCGGTGTGACAGGGTATTACGTGGTCATGATCTCATGATAGCAATAAACCCTGTCGCCCTCATAGTTTACCGTGGCAGTAGCAGGGCAATAATAACCTATAGATGTTAACGGTATCAGCACCGTCGTGTCACGTGCTGTTCATTAAACATTCTTCATTATCAAAGATTGTTTGATTCAATGTCTAGATCTGCATCGATGAAACTGCAGCAATCGTCCAACAGCAAGGCATCACTGATAACGGGGGATTAACGTATAATCTCTTAAATCAAAACGTTTTGCAAAACAATGAGTCTTTAAGTTATCTCATACTCATATTGAGAACTGTTGAAATCTAGCTTTACCATTTGGTATAGACTTACGATGGTTGCAATAGACTTTTCTAGGTCTGCATGATCTGCAACATCGAAAGCAGCAACAACAAAGCGACAGCTGACTACCAACATACTGCAATAAAACGCTTTACCCAAAGTGAAGTGATTTTAGGTATATTTAACTTTATTTGACTAAATTACGATATTTTTATAATCTTTTGAAACGGAAGTTAAAGGTGACAAGACGATTAAATGGCAGTGTTAAATGGTATAATAATTGCTAACTATCCTAAAGCATTATATTTACGAAGACCGTATCATGTTGATCTTTTTCTGCTGAGGCTGTTGAAGGTATTAGGCAATTAACGACTGCCTGAAATAAAGATGTCTTTAACTATAAAGTGGTCTTAACCATATCCATCAGAAAGGGACATTTACGAAAACATACGAGTGAGTGAGTGCTCATGAGAATGACATAGCAGCCTGACTTTTATACTCTAAAAGCTGAGCACCAGGCAGGATAAAAACAAGTACCATCTTTTGACGTATTTTGGAAGATCTGGCCTGGCAATCTAACAACAGGCCTCCTTCACTCTGGACACACTGGCGGACTGACACAGGCATGAATTCTTGTTGCATTTCTTTCTCCAAAGCACTTGTTTTTGAGAGCGAACGATTTAGACAAAACGGCGATCTTCTTGTATGACTTTGTTCTCTAATCTGCTTTTCAAAAAGAAATATTCCTTGCAGAATAGTGTGAAGAAAAATTATTATCGATATCAGCGAAATGTTTAGGTTTTCTATTAGAATCAGTTTCATGTAATATCAAAAAGCAATTGCCAAATCTGTTTCGCATTAAAAAATGCTTATTGCATGAAACGTTAATGTTTTGTTTTTCCCTTAAGCCGAGAATATATATTTTCGTTTGAGTGATCTAACCGTTAAAAAAGAGATGTCAATCAGTCAAATGACAGGCCTAGGATAAAACATACAGAAATAGAACACCTATGTAGCAATCAATCATCGGTAACAAAAATAACTAGATAAAGCTTCTTGGCAAATAAACATTAAATCCTGAACAAAAATCACTGGCATTCTTTGTAACAGTTTCTCGAATTATTGCAGTCCTAAAAAGTATGTTAAATCTTGCCTCTGAAACCGTGCGCTCCACTAGTTCCGACGTGTGTGTTCGTGTCCGCTGAACCCATTGCGGTGTGTCTACAAGTTTTTATTCACAGTACACCTCTAGGAATTAAAGTTTAGTTTATTACCTCAGTGAAAACATGGGGAGGAGGGCACTGGCAAACAGGTCTGGAACCCCCATATATCCCGTCCCAGGAGAAAGTTCCGTCAGAACCCGAAAGGACTTGTTTTCCCATTAAAGATAAAACATCTTGCAAATACTGTGATTTGGCGATTCAAGTTTCCTCCAACAAACGAAATACCGTGTTTGCCGTGTTCTGGCCTAACGTTTTTGACTCCAATTACATCTTGAATTATCTACAGTGATTCTGGATGGTAAATGAAGCGGGGAGACAAAGGATAACCTTGGTGCACACCACGTACACGTGTATTATCAGGAGACAGAAGATCGAGCGGGGACAACATGTTAATGTCCCGTGTAACATCTCAGCCAGTGTTTCTTCATGGGGTACTGTGTGTTTAAAACATGCTAATAGTTAATGCTGTTTAAATTATGTTTATTTAAAATATGTTTCAATCCGCGGGGATTTACGAATTTTTAAGCCGCTGTTGTGTTATCCTGGAAATCAGTATTAAAGACGATTAGCAACTGCATTGCCCATCAAGTGTTATCTCAGTGTTAGAGTTAGAAATGTATTTTTATCGTGAATTAAAGACCATACAGAACACGTGCGTTAGAGAAGTTAAGAACGTATTCTTCACATCTGTAGCATCGGCTGTTTTATAAGGAATGAGGTGATTAATATAACATATTAGCATAATAAGAGTTTAGACAACAGGGCCTGCACACAGCTAGTCATGGGAAAGACCAAATCATTGGGTATTTTTATAATAATTACTGTATTTCTTATTTGCAGCATATTTTTTTGTAACCAATGAATTAACTTATTTACAGCAGAAAAGGTTTAGCCAGACTGACTTGTCTTTTTAAAAAGAAAGAAATAGATTAATTTTCCGATCTAATTTTTTTCTCCCTAATTTTGGGGGGCTTTGTGTCGTTGAACGGGGAAAATGGGGGCTAGTAGATGGGGTCAGTAGTGGTATCATTAAATATTTAACCGAAATTACATGTATGTCCATGTCCCCGAAGGAGTTAGCGTATCCTTCCTATCGATGGCAACACAACACATCTAGATGTAAGGAAATTGTTCCCGGGAAAAAACAAGTCAACACATACTGCATCATAAAGCATTCTCTCCACTGATGCCTTGCATTCGGAAATATGCTCATGATGAAAACTGTCAAAGAAAATACTAAAAATCACGAAGAATTAAAATTGCAGAGTCCGTTAGATTAAAGGACAATATTATAATTGTATATTATAATTTTTTTTCATCATAATGTAAACTTTTTTAAATATATATTTGTTAACTTTTTACACATTCGATGCTAACCCTGCAACTGTTGAAGGCATTTGTTTCGATTTGAATTTGTGAGTGAGTGAGCGATATCAAGGTGGGGGACATCAGAACTGGGATTCACATATTGCACCCATGTGGGGAATCGAACCCGGGTCTTCGGCGTGACGAGCGACTGCTCTAACCACTAAGCTACCCTACCGCCCCCTTGAAATGGTAAGTGGAAAAGAATGTTCAATGGGCACGGAGCTTGCAGCTGACCAAATTCAGTAAAACACCGATTATAGATATGAATTGTTTAAAGTCTAATTACTACAAATATAGTTACCATTACTGCCACATGTAACAAGCTTGTATGAAACAAACAGTCCTTTATTTCTTGAACGGTAACAAAGCCCTTCTTTAACACAAGCATCCTTTAATCACGTACACTTGAAATGCTACTCATTAAAATGAATCTGTTTTAAAACAAGTACTAAATACGTCAACAGAAAAAGTATTAAATATTGCTTGGCGGAGGCGAGGTCGCGACCGTCGTGTTAGAAAGATGATAAACACGACAATCCAGGAACGATAAAAATGTATTTTCCATGTGTGTTAGCGGGTGAATAAGTGCGGTGGTCGAATATATTACATGGGAGGGCGGAGTCCTCACATTTGTCAGTGGGGCGAAAGAAAGGTATTTCTGTACCGTAATAGTAGATGGAACTACCGCCTAATTGCGAGATTCAATTTCAAAATCGAATTTTTCTTTTGATCATTTCACAAATAATTGTTGGCAAAACTGTTCCTTGTCAACATTGGCCGTCATGTGCTGACCACATGAGTGTTGAGGGGGGTTTAGGTGCTACACGCCCTCGGACAGGAACATCAAGAGGCTCTGCTCCGGCATTGTCGGGTCGGTGGGACAGTAATATCCCGCAATAAAACAATATGAGGGATTTCACAAGACGCTCTTTGCAACAGGTGTATAGCTCCAGCAGGGAGCGGAATCTGCCATGGCATAAATCACTACGTTGATTCCGCCGAGACGCGAAAATCTCAGATAAGCGAGCGTCATTTGAGATATAAGACGTTATTATGTCCCGCTGGGGTAACTAATTACCGCTTTCTCGCATACTTTATCCAAGGGAATCACCAATACTAGCAATGTAGAAATGTGCATGGATGTAAGGCCTCACGTGCATTACATGCAATAAACACCGCAATGGACAACCTTGTCGATGTCAGAGGCGAAATCGACATATTTTTACGTGGTAATTAGAAGGTTAAATGATACATACTCGTGCACGTGGAATGCGAGATGGGCGGGAATGGCAATGTTCCGCAATGGATCTAAAAGTCAAACTATGTACTAATGCACACATATATATGCTGAGGACATTCGTGAAGATCGTTATTACATGGAGGTGATAAACATGCATAATCATCGTACAATTGACACGATAATTGCAAATTTATACCATAAATTTGTCAGGACTAGGAATAAGATGCTAGTGAATTGGCACTTAAAATGCGATGAAAGACCAGTGATATTAACGTGGCGTGTGATGATTCCAAGGCCAAAGGTAATATAAATGAAAAGTAAACTGTTTCCTATTTCGTAAACGTAAGCTTCTCTGGTATTCGAAATGTTATGGGTAAAGTTTGAAAGTAGATGACGCCTTGCTTGATATAAAGGGAAGATGCACCGGTTATGTAACAGTATCGATGTAAATAAGTAGACGCAAGTAGATCATTCCTTCTTTAACAGATCTCACAACAGATCACATGTATTTTCACTATCCAATAGGTAAAAATAATAATAATATCCTAATTATATAGTGTATGAGTCTTTTAAAAATATTTTTAACAACAGTTGCAATTGTTTATAGTTCCAGATGCTAATACTTCACATCAATGGTCTCCATAAAATTATATTTCAATAATTTTCCTGGAAATAGATACAATATGATATTCTTTGATATGTTGGACTTAATGAATAGATATGTACGTGCTAAAGGTGTAAATTAATACACTTACTATGTGATCGGGAAACAACTGAGGAATAGTTTACATTATTGTCACAGTTGCCAACAATCCTTTCTTTGTCGACAGATGAAAGGTCCAAAGCAAAATCGTTATTTCCAATCTGGATCAGAAACAAGTGACTTGCACGTACCTTTACGTTCGAGGTTTGGGGCAGAGGTTTTCACAGCGTCATTGTTTCGAGAAACATTAATATCTTTATTGGGACGAAATCCGATGATGTTTGACACAAAGTACATATTTTGGAATCCACTAAAAGTCTGCGTGTTACCGATAATAGAACTTCAACACTGTATTCCCATGGGGGGCGCACCGAGGAGGAATAAAAAATAGATCTAAAGAAAACATATAAAGAGGTATAAAAAGTAGAGAAGAATGCAGTAAATCAGAACACACAGTTGTTCAGGATTTCTAATAGTTCTCCCCCTTTTTCGCAGCCAGTGTTTTTGCGTTCCCCCCTCCTTCGGAAATTCTTCGAGGGGGGTCGTCTTCGCACCAATGAATTGCCGGTAATTATCGCCAAATCTGTGAAAATCGTAAGCAGAAATGAGTAGCTCACTCTGCCCTCCTTGTGTCACTCTCAATTCAAAGGGCGTGAAGATGGTACTTCCCAGCCAATCAGGGGGCTCGTTACAAACGCCGTGTTTGTGCAAGTTCAGTACACATGCGAACAATTGTGAGGAATAAAGCATATTCATAGCAGATCTGATGAATGCTGTGTAAGGGTCAGTGAATAGGAGATATGCCCGCTACACACTTCAAGTGAGCAATTAAGCACAGTTTGTTCCAAAAGGGTTTACCGTTAGTATTCTTCACAAGGCGAAGTATATTCTAACAGAGGTAAGTTGTATTCTCTTGATTTAAAGTTGCATTTTCACCAAAGAAAGAGATTAACTTAGAACTTTAAACTCATAAAGGACTTATTATCAACTTTGACATAAATTACAAATTAATTCAGTAAAAATTCTTAAATTTACAATAAAAAGATTAAAAGTGCGCATTAAAGAAGAAATAAATCAGACTGGTTAAAACTTTTTTTCTCTGATATCATACCTTCCAAGATGACAAAACAATATTTGTCACTTGTATGATATATATCGCACTTGCATAATTTTAGTCCATAATTTGAAAGTGTGACTAATGTGTTTTGGGGTTTCTTTTGTTTTTTGTTGTTGTTTTTTTTAAGTACTAAAATATAAATACCTTTGTGTAAAAGAATATATACGGCATAAAATTGATATATTCAGCAAGATATATCATGTAAAGTGAATGATTCGTGTAATTACGCATAACCATAAATTCAGCATAAAACCATGTACATATTTCAACAATAAGGAAATAGATTAGTGTATGAATATTAGTAGCATGATTCAAAGACATTATTACTGAAACAGATTAATAGATAAATTAGTTGAGTGAATTTGGTCGTTTCATTTAAACTTACAAAGCCTCTTTCCTGAAACATGCCTACTCTTTTTTCCTCATTGCCTTACTACACAATCAAGTAGAATTAAATAATAATATTTGTTGTAAATATTGATGTGACTACACTGACCGCGCTCCTGTTAAACCAACCTTCTAGGGAATTGATAGAATTTTGTGTTAAGCCAGTTGTCACAGCTGTTAAGTCATGCGGGTTAACATTTGTGGAATAGTTTTCGTTATTGCCAGAGTTACCAACAACTACCAAATAACTAAATCTGTGCCATCATTCAACATGCATCTTTGTGGGACATTAATGAATATAAGAAACAATTTATCACTTTACAGAAATGTGCATAATTTTAAACATTTATGCTCTCCATCTGTTGTTTGTCAATAAAGATAATGACAATGTATTATGAAGTACTCATTAATATTTACGCGTGCCTTGAAGAAAATGTTGCGTTTAGTCATTCTGCAAGAATGTAAGTGTGCTTCTACACAGGTATGCCATTCTGAACATTGCTTCCTGTATACATCACCATCGCAAATGAGAACAGTTCTGTTTAACCTCATTACAGACATCATACCTTTAACTATTTTGTAACAATTCTGTACCGATTCCTTCTTAAATGTGTTTGAGATGATCGAATTCGCACAATGCACTGTCTCTAAGGTTGAGATTTTTATCGTAAACAAAATTGTTTTTTTTTGTCCGTTTCATTCATGCCAAATGATAAATGACAATGAAACAAGTATCACCAAGACTACAAACATTATGTTATCCCAGATGGGACTATTTATTAAGTGTTATTAAAGTATACGTAATGCCGACATGGAAAAGTTTACTTTTTTCAGATATCATATTGATAAGCTAAAAGTATATCTGTTATTTTCATAAGTATGTTGAACACACAATCAATATCTCCATATTGATGAATTGTATGTTCATGATGAATTTAAACGTTGTTCTGAGCGAATAATAACATTTATGACTGGCGGGATTCATCGACATTTATCTTATGATATATATGTGTTATCCAAGCCTTCCTCGCACCATTGCAAGACAAAACCGTCATCAGCCCATAAGCTGTTAGCTTCATTGCCGGTAAATCGACTTTGCCACAAAAGTGACTTGCATGCTTATTAACACGGATCAGCGGATTTGGAACGCTACACATCCTTGTGTAATGTGTTAGAGTTAATAAATGTTTTACTGTGTCCTGCTCTCATTAACCCATTAACCCTCTACCCTTCCCATTTGGGGACAGATTGGTAGATGGGCGTGATGCCCTTTTTTCGTTTTTTAACACACACACACTGACAGGAGCGCGCACACTCATACTCACACATTCATTTATCCGGCATATTGTGTGAAAGCTATAACATACGTGTTGGTTACTTTTAACTGATATTACACCCGAACAGAAATTACTAATTAGGCGTTTCTCTTGAACTTGTGTTTCAACGTAGTGTGCTGTTTGTGAGATGCACCCAGGTTTTCAAAGTCTGACACCATATGTATGTGTTAATCACTGTAGCTCATCGGCATTCAGACATACATTATAACTTTACGTACCAATAAACAAAAAGTATCTCCGGTGCATGACATGATGAAATTTATTATTCTAAAAAACGAAACACACATAAATTTCCGATATAACCAATGCGAGTCCCCTACTGAATTTTTTCTTTGATGTATACGCCATGCTGCACATCTGAAATAAATGTCTAACTAACATTTACATATTGTTATAACCGTCATTAGGTTATTTTAAATCATGTAATCGCCACGTGTTTAATGTAAATCATGAATACAAGTGGAAACATATACAGTAAGTGATTTTCATTTTATTTATGATGAAATGTATTTAGGAGATTAGTATCAATGTTAATATTTTTGAATGTTTTGAGAGTGCACCACCATTTGCACTTCCTTACAGCCATAGTTATTTGCAATGTAGTCGCTTTTGAAAGAAGACTGGTGTATGGCATGTAATTTGCACGAATACGATTTTCATTTTAAAACAAACGACTAGAAACAAACACCAACAAATGTGTGATGCAAGATGAGTGTCAAACTAATGTTCTAAGTGATTTAACGACCTTCTTGAAAAAAACGTCAAAATCAAGAATGGGACCCCATGCATGTGTGTGTGTGTATGTGTGTGTGTGTGTGGGGGGGTGGGGGGTGGGGGTGGGGGATGTCGCTACTGCGTTGTGCACGTGTATATTATGCGTTGAGTTTAGGGGTAGTAGTAGAGGGAAATGGTTGTGCGTATCATAAGATGTCTGTCCTTGAAACGTTTTTTTTTAACGTTTACACTTCCTATCCAAATTGAAAGTTCATTATCCCCTACTTTTTTGGAAGAGCATATAACATATGTAACATGCTCAATGTATTGCTTTCACTGGCCAAAATAATATGATTTATGTAATTTTAGAGAAGCGATGCATGTATTTTTTAAATAATACACTAATTTGTATAATGCCTATCTCTGAGATATACACCACCTCGGTGTGTGTTGACGGTTTATAACTGAAACATTTGCCGATGCTACTATCACAAATCTTAAAATCCAAATGCATTTGTAATTCATACCAAAGACTAAGAGTATGTAACCCAATGTATTCCATGTGTTATTAATGAAACATTGCAGGTGACATTAACATGGCAAAAATTAATCAAAGCGACCATACTCTTACTGGATACTTAAAATTAAGTAAAGTTTTAATACGTGGTTACTTTAATAACATCACTGCAAGCCAAATGTCAGCACCACTACTCAAAGATCCTGTGAGATGGAGAGTTTCCTCGGTGCAGTCCATTACTTCCACTGGCAAACATGTGCCAACCAGCCTTCTATGCAACTTAATAATTTTAGTATTTTCCATTATCTGACCTTTTTATAAAGATATTAAGCACACTTGAGAAAATACATTGACACTGCCATGGCGTCGGCGCAACGAAGAAAAAGTAATAGTTCTGACGGCTCGATTTCAACATGGTGGCATCTTTAAGCAAGCTTTGTTTACCTAAGGAAAAGCTTAGCGCCAAATATACGTATTCGGTTTCCATTTGAAAACTTTTGAATGTCTATAGTGTACAATAGTGCTGAGAGATAGGGCATGTGAGATAGAGGTTGCATCTTCTACAAGCAAGGATGTTTGAACAGAAGAACGATGAACTTCCTGAGATCGAGAGACTGGGCGAGGAAAATGTCGGCTAACAAGCTGCATTGTGTCAATACAAAAGTCATCTAAAATATGAGAGGTATGAGACAGAGGCTTGACTTTTTTTAACTGCGAGGGAAATATATGTATCTTCTTAACCAAACTGTGTCTTTTCTGTCAAGGATATACAAGAAGCTGAGGATACTAGTGTTCATATACAAGGTATGTCGATGTTTAAGAGTAATGTAGGTGGCATTATACGGTAATTAATTATGATTATCCTTCGCTAATACTAATTTAATAATATTTCTAAGATGTAGTGTGATGACTAGTTTATGGCTATTATGTATGTTATGCGTAAAACTAAACTCACTCACTTCTTCTGTATGCTACATTGAGTACTTGCAGGAATTGATTATGATAAGCAGGTTTGGTAAGCAAAGCTATTTTAGAGTTTTATAAGGACGACAAGGCACTACGTTTCCTTGGTTGTGTAAATTGTGTTCAACAATAAGAGATCGAAATAAGAGATGCAAACATTTTAAGATATTTATGAATATTTACTTCCATGAAATACTTTACATCATGTGTGCATTATACCATTACTGTGGTTCGTTTCTCTGACAATGTTCGTTATTGAGTCCTAGTGAAGGAAAGTCTAGTCCGATCATGTGTGATGTCAGGTGGTGATGTATAACGCTACTGGAAATCCAATTACGCGCAAGCATTACAGTTCCCAAGTCCAACAGTTCCCTACACACAATGTATAACTTATCTCAAGGTCTGTACTGAGGATCATCTCAGAGTACACCGTACAACCGCGGAGATGACACGTTTTTATTTCGCAAATTCAGTTTTGAAATCTAGAAAGTGAAAAATATATATTTAAATGTAATATTACCAAATATTACTGTATATACAAATATAATTGTGATATCATCTATACCTCCTACACTTTATCTATTCTCTTTTCGGAACTTTACCATTACCTCACAAGCTTTAAGCACACATGATGAAGAAACAAGCTCGTATGAGGCAGAAATGATCATGAATATTGTTTTCGATATTCTGTGATAAAACGTTATCTTATTAGGGAGGATGCAGTTATTTTACTTACATTGATTACAAAATTAAGAGTAAGACAAACATACATTAATCTTCCTTCCATGAGACATCACGTGAGAAACAATGTAGCCACAGGGTGTTCCAAATGATTTTGAAAAATGTCGACATCACTAACAACGGAAACTATCGCCATCAGTGTCTTGCAATATTATTGTCAATCAACGAAACATGGACTACCATATTAGCAGTGGTTTTATCCATTGAATAAAGTCAAGCGTTGATAATCCGGAATGTGATCGCCCATATTAGAGCGAGAATTTAATACAAATGTTTTGATTAATATCACTGTATAGTTTTTCAAGACATTCATTATTGGAAAGTCAATTAAGGATCCGTGCAAGGAGCAAATGCACTGTATGCTCCCTTGAACCCTAATATGGTGATAGTTTTAGATTTACATGCTATATATTATATAGCTAGTTTTAAACACCATTTGTGATACTCTGATCATGTTTTACAGTCCTTCGATGACTGATTATTTAACAACTTTTATGTGTTATGTATGCGAAACCTTTTTTGTCACTATATGTGGCTGAAATATTGCCGAGGCGACGTTAAATTTTAACTAACTCACTCATTGTTGGA